>NC_067495.1:134324231-134652954 GCF_947179515.1 Apodemus sylvaticus | reverse complement strand
AACTCTTTCAAACAAATAAATGAATAAATAAATAGGGCTGGAAGATATAGCTCAAGGGTAATGGGTCTGTTAAGCCTGATAGCCTGAGTTTGATCCCCTACATGGAAGAAGGAGAAAATTAATTCCTGGAAGTTGTTGTCTGACCTCTACACATGCAACATGGCGCATGTACAGCCACATACATATATAAAAAAGTAAATAAATGTGATGTATGAAGAAATGTAAGTGCAATTAGATACACAGAATGTATGAGAGAGAATTTGAGTTAGGTAAAGTTGTAGCATGTTTGCAATCCCAGCACTTGGGATTAGAGGCAAGAGGATTAGGAGTTAAAGGGTAGCTTTATCTACATAGCAAGTTCAGGAAAGCACTGACTGGATGTATGAGGCCCTGTCTTTAAGCAAACAAACAAGAGTTTTTTAGCAGTTGCAGTATTTGATGGCAAGGTGTATGGAAAGAGTATGGTGCCAATGGTGACTCATTAGTTTCAGATTGAGAGTTTGGGTTTAAACCTGGTGTACTCTGAGAAGCACAAGTGGACAGAATAAAGTTACAGATAAATGTGTGGCTCTAGAACGTTGATTTTAAGTGCTGGACTTGATGGTTTATGAATGGGAGAAGAGACAATGCAGAAAGAGAAGATGATATAAGACCAATCACTGAAAAGTTCAGTGACAGAGAATGAGTTGCAGATTTGGTGAAGCAACAGAAAGAGATCTGGGTGGAAAGCCTGAAGAATATGATGTCATAATAAAAGGAGAAGTTGGTTACCATGGAAGAGACTGTTCCAAGGAGAATATGGGCCAGGGAAAGGATCAAAGACTTCATTACATAGCAGAAGGTTTTCTTTTGGTTACATATGTATCGTGAAAATAAAAGATAAAAAGTCATGGAGCCGTGTGTGATGAACCACACAAGCAATCTCAGCACTATGTGCAGAAGCTGAGGAGCAAAGGAGACTGGGAGAGGGGGGTTGCCTGGCTACATAGGAAGTTCAAGGCCAGATTTGGGATATATGAGACCCTATCAAAAAGAAAAGAAAGAGGAGAGAGGGAAACAGAAGCAAGGGATGGAAAGAGGGGGAGAGAGAGGGGGGAGAGGGAGAGAGTGGGAGGGAGGGGGACAGAGAGAGAGAGTGGGAGGGAGAGAGGGAGAGAGAGTGTGGGAGGGAGGGAGAGAGGGAGGGATGGAGAGAGAGTGGGAGGGACAGAGAGAGACAGAGAGACTGTGAGGGAGGGAGAGAGAGAGGGAGGGAGGGAGGAAGAGAGAGAGGGAGAGGGACAGAGAGTGGGAGGGAGGGAGGGAGAGAGAGGGGGTGGGAGGGAGGGAGAGAGAGATTGGAAAAAGAAAGAGGGAGGGAGGAAGAAGAAGAAAGGAAGAAAAGAAAGGAAGAAAGAAGAAAAGAAGGTAAAGAAGTTTAGTAGATACTACTTGTACTTTTTACTTTCTTAGTTTACTTTTTTTCCTTTATTGAAAATACATGTTTTCTCACACATATCCAAATTATGGGTTCCAGTCTATTCCTCTAAGTTATTCCCCCTCCCCTCCCTTCAGGATCCACCCCCTCTGCTTCTCATTAGAATACAAACTAGACTCTAAAGGATAATAATAATTAATATAATGAGATAAACCAAAATTAACACATAAAGATAGATCAAAACAAGCAGAAGTAAAAAGAGCCCAAAGAGAAGTCACAAGAAACAGGCTTACTAGATCTCACCCTCAGGAATCCCATACAAACACTGAGCTGGAATCCATGACATATACACAAAAGATCTGTAGGGAATATATAAAAATATAAATAAAATAAAAATAAAAACAAAAAAATTAAAAGATACTTTAAAAAGTCATTTATTATGTAGTGTTCTGTTGGCATATATTCCTACATGACAGAAGAGGGCGCTAGATCCCTTTACAGATGGTTGTGAGCCACCATGCGGTTGCTGGGAACTGAACTCAGGACCTCTGGAAGAGCCTATAGTTCTCTTTACTGCTGAGTCATCTCCTAAGCCAAGATACTTTTTAAAACTTTTTTTTTTCCCGAGACAGGGTTTCTCTGTGTAGTCCTGGCTGTACTGGAACTCACTCTGTAGACTAGGCTGGCTTCGAACTCAGAAATCTGCCTGCCTCTGCCTCCCAAGTGCTGGGATTGATTAAAGTCATGTGCCACCCAACCCCCGTGTCTCTATTTTTTTAAAATATGGTTTCTATGTGTCCTCCTGACTGTCTGTGGAGTTTCCTACCTAAAACAGGCTGGCTTCGAACTCACTCAGATATCCTTGCATCTCTGCTTCCCCAAGTGCTAAAATTAAAGGCTTACACAATTACGACCAGGTTTGCAATCCTTTTCTTTGATTTTAGTGAATTTATTTAAATTTTAATGAAGAAAAAAATAAATTTTATTTATTTATTTATTTATTTATTTATATTTTACAAAGGATTAAGTATGTTCTTACCATCTATCTTCCATTAACCAGTAAGAGGATAACCAATCAACTTCTTTTTTTTCTTTTTTAAAATTTTCTATATTATTTGTTTACATTCAGAATGCTTTCCTCTTTCCAGGTTCCCCCCCTCCCCATCGGTCTCATAAGCCCTCTTCCCTGCACCCATTTCTCAATCACCCCCTCCCACTTCTCTGTCCTGGTATTCCCCTACATTGCTGGATTAAATGTTTTCAGAACTAGGGACCTCTCCTTCCTTCCTCTTGGGAATCATTTGATATGTTAATTGTGCCTCAGTATTCAGAGCTTCTGGGCTAATTAATATCCATTTATCAGTGATTGCATTCCATGTGTATTCTTTTGTTATTGGGTTACCTCACTTAGGATGATATTTTCCAGTTCAAACCATTTGCCTAAGAATTTGATGAATTCATTGTTCTTAATTGCAGAGTAGTATTCCATTGTGTAAATATACCACAATTTCTGTATCCATTCCTCCTTTGAGGGACATCTAGGTTCTTTCCAACTTCTGGGTATTATAAATAAGGCTGCTATGAACATAATGGAGCATGTGTCCTTATTGCATGCCAGAGAATCCTCTGGGTATATGCCCAAGAGTGGTATAACAGGGTCCTCCAAAAGTGTTATGTCCAGTTTTCTGAGGAACCGCCAGAATGATTTCCAAAGTGGTTGTACCATCTTACAACCCCACCAGCAGTGAAGGAGTGTTCCTCTTTCTCCACATCCTTGCCAACACCTGCTGTCTCCTGAGTTTTTAGCCTTGCCATTCTGACTGGTGTAAGGTGAAATCTCAGGGTTGTTTTGATTTGCATTTCCCTAATAACTAATGAAGTTGAGCATTTTTTAAGATGCTTCTCTGCCATCCGAAGTTCTTCAGGTGAGAATTCTTTGTTTAACTCTGTACCCCATTTTTAATAGGGTTATTTGGCTCTCTGGGGTCTAACTTCTTGAGTTCTTTGTATATATTGGATATTAGCCCTCTGTTGGATTTAGGGTTGGTGAAGATCCTTTCCCAATTTGTTAGTTGCTGTATTGTCCTTTTGACAGTGTCCTTTGCCTTACAGAAACTTTGTAATTTTATGAGGTCCCATTTGTCAATTCTTGATCTTAGAATGTAAGCTGTTGGTGTTCTGTTCAGGAACTTTCCCCCTGTACCGATGTCCTCAAGGGTCTTCCCCAGTTTCTTTTCTATTACTTTCAGTGTGTAAGGTTTTATGTGGAAGTCCTTGATCCACTTGGAGTTGAGCTTAGTACAAGGAGATAAGAAAACAGGAATTCAAGGCCCATACCTAAACATAGTAAAAGCAATATACAGCAAACCAGTAGCCAACAGCAAACTAAATGGAGAGAAACTTGAAGCAATCCCGCTAAAATCAGGGACTAGACAAGGCCGCCCCATCTCTCCATATCTTTTCAATATAGTACTTGAAGTCCTAGCTAGAGCAATTAGACAACATAAAGAGGTCAAAGGGATACAAATTGGAAAGGAAGAAGTCAAACTATCACTATTTGCAAATGATATGATAATATACTTAAGTGATCCCCCCCCAAAAAAAAAAACTCCACCAGAGAACTGCTACAGCTGATAAACAACTTCAGCAAACTGGCAGGTTATAAAATCAACTCAAGCAAATCAGTAGCCTTCCTATACTCAAAGGATAAGCAGGCTGAGAAAGAAGTTAGGGAAATGACACCCTTCACAATAGCCACAAACAATATAAAGTATCTTGGTGTGACTCTAACCAAACAAGTGAAAGATCTATATGACAAGAACTTCAGGTCTCTGAAGAAGGAAATCTAAGAAGACCTCAGAAAATGGAAAAATCTTCCATGCTCGTGGATTGGCAGGATTAATATAGTTAAAATGGCCATCTTGCCAAAAGCAATTTACAGATTCAACACAATCCCCATCAAAATCCCAACTCAGTTCTTCACAGAGTTAGAAAGAGAAATTCTCAAATTTATCTGGAATAAGAAAAAACCCAGGATAGCTAAAACTATTCTCAACAACAAAAGAAATTCTGAGGGAATCAGTATTCCAGACGTAAAAATTTACTACAGAGCAATAGTGTTAAAAACTGCATGGTATTGGTACAGTGACAGGCAAGTAGATCAATGGAATAGGATTGAATACCCTGAAATGAACCCACACACTTGTGGTCACTTGATCTTCAACAAAGGAGCTGAAAACATCCAATAGAAAAAAGATAGCCTTTTCAACAAATGGTGCTGGTTCAATTGGAGGTCAGCATGCAGAAGAATGCAAATTGATCCATCCTTGTCTCCTTCTACTAAATTATAGTTTTATTTCCTAGTTTTATCTCACCAAGACCGCAGGGCAAGCATCCACCCCTTCCTTCCTTAGCCTCCACAGAGCTCGTCAGCAGACGTGGAGCTCCTTTTTTACTCATGTCTTCTCCCTTCTTTCTCCTTTCCTTTTTTCCCCAATCATTTTGAAACAATGTCTTGTGCAGCCCACTCTGGCCTCAGACTTGATACATAGCTGAGGATGACTGTGCTCACTAATTTTGTGTTCACTTGACGCAAGCTAGAGTCACCTGAGTGGAGGTATTTTCTTAATGCCACCATAAGATTGCTCTGTAGGCAAGCCTGTAGGGCATTTTCTTAATTAGGGATTGTCAGGAGAGGACCCTAGCCTGATAGTCCTGGGATCTGTAGGAAAGCAGGCTGAACTAGCCATGAGAATGATGCTAATAAGCAGCACCCCTCCATGGCCTCTTGATCAGCTCCTGCCTATAGGTTCATGCCATGCTTAAGTTCCTGTCCTGATTTCCTTCAGAGGTGAACAGTACTGTGGAAGTGTAACCTGAATGAACCTTTTGTGTTCCACCTTACTTGTTGGTCATGGTGTTTCATTATAGCAATAGTAACCTAAACAAGACAAGGAGCTTGAACTTTGGATCCTCTGTTCCAGTTTCTACCTTCATTTTGCTACAATTACTGATGTGCACCATCCTACTTGGCTCTTGGTATGCAGACATGTCACACACTGATAAGGTCAACATTATGTTGACAAATGACATATATTGTAAGTGTCCATGATCCGCCAAAGAATGATACCCCAGACTCAGTATGTAAAAGCAAAGAGTGTTTTATTCTGCAGAAGTCCAGCATGCTGGGGTCTACCATCTACAAAGATGGACACCCAGAAGTGAGCCTGCAGGCCCGATTTAAAGCATATTAGAAGAATTCCGAGGAGTGGTAGGTGATGTCTATCCTTATTTGTTGGCTCTACCTCTAGGGACATTCCAGAACCTTTGCTGAGGTGTGGGGTGCTTGAAGCTGTTGCTGTGGAGGTGTGGATACTATTGTTGGGGAAGTGTGGAAACTGCTGCTGACCCATTGTCCTTGCTTCAGGCCAGGTGGCTGGGCAGATTTTGAGGCCTGGACTTGCCTGGACTTGCCCAGTTCTTGAAAACAGATATTTAGGCCTAGTCTCCTGAACTGCCAATTTGAAGCCTGTTGTGGAGTCAGCCTAGCCTCCTGTCTCATATGGTATTTTACCCATTATTTTTTTTAAAGAAAATATCCATCTTACTTTTTTGTTTATGTGTGTTAGTGTGTGTTTGTGTGTGTGTGTGTCTGTGTGTCTGTGTGTCTGTGTGTGTGTGTAGTGAGGAACCCACAGAGTCCACAATAGTGTATTAGATTCCCTGGATCTGGAGTTACAAGCAACTGTGTGGTACTCTGTAGGGATACTGGGATCTGAACACTGGTGAACCATTTATCCAGTCCATTAGGCACAAAGTACTTGCTTAACCCAAATTTTCAAAGTGTGTCTCTGTGCTTTATTTTCAACGTTTCATTGTTTTATGCACAAAACTTTTCTTATTCTCTATTTTGAGTTAATTTGTATGCATACAATGAAATGTGTATCTTTTAGAAGTGCTATTTTGTATTATCCTTGCATTGGTGGATTACCTCAGTACAGGCACACACACACACACACACACACACACACACAAACACTCATGAACAAACACACACACACACTCATACATATTTTGAAAAAAGGATATCAGCCAAATGTGATGGCATATAAACCTTTAATTCCAGTACTTGGAAAGCAAAGGAAGAATGATCTCTGAGTTTTAGGCTAGTCTGGTCTATAGAGCTAGTACCAAGACAGCCTGGACTACATGGTTAGACACTGTCTCAAACAAACAAAAACAAAAAGGAAAGACAGAAAAAGAAAGAAAGAAAGAAAGAAAGAAAGAAAGAAAGAAAGAAAGAAAGAAAGAAAGAAAGAAAGAAAGAAAGAAAGAAAGAAAGAAAGAGAGAAAGAAAAATTATTTTTAAGATCTTTTGGCAGTAGTACTGGTTCTTGTTTTTATTGTTTATTGTTTGTTTATTGTGTGTCTTATATTTGTTTTTGTGTGTGAGGATGTTGCTGGAAGACAGAATCATTTGTTTGACTTGATGGGCTTAATAAAGAAGATCAATTCAGGTAGCTGTCATCTAGTTATTGGGGGCCAGAATTGTAGGGTTCTATAGCTGCCTGCAGCTATTACGAAGTGGGTTTCTGGAACAGAAGCTGAGGAATAAATAGGGAAGAGGGGCAAAAAGAACTACGGCTAAGACAATATTCACTGATCAAAGCCGGAAACTTTAATGGCGCCAGACCTTTTAACAGTTTGGGCAAACCCTTCCCCCCAGACTCCAGGCTGAGTTCCAGTGGAAGTTGTCTAGCTTCTCTTGGAGGTCCTCGTCTTGACTGCTCCGGCAGCTGGTTGGGTCACCTGCTTAATTCAGGAATTCCTAGACCTGGAGGAACAATGAACTTAACCTTTACTTCGAGCACTCCACCCTGGGTGGAGAAGGATCCTGGCTATCTGGGAGAAGTTAACCTTGACCAAAGTCAAACTCTGACCAAGTGCAAGACTGCCCCAATATGGCTCTGTACACAGAATTGAACAACAACAAAAAGAAATAAAAGGGAAAATCCACTCTCTCTGCTTCAGATGGGTCACTCACATTTGTCCTTTTGATTTTGGCAGCGGTGGCCTGTGCCTGTAATCCCAGCACTCAGGGAAGCAGAGGCAGGTGGATTTCTGAGTTCAAGGCCAGCCTGGTCTACAGAGTGAGTTCCAGGACAGCCAGGGCTATATGAGAAACCCTGTCTTGAAAAAAATACCAAAATCCAAAAAACAACAACAACAAAAAAAAAAAAAAAAAGAGGAAAATTCTTGACAAGTCATTATGAGACAACCTTCCAAAATGCTGCTGTTTGTTTCCTGTTGGCCATCTACTGTTGGAAATGCAGCTTACCCATAGGAGTAGTTGGTTTCCCCAGTGAGAGTTCCTTGGAGGGAACTAATTTTTTTTATTCACTTTATATCCCACTCACTGCCCCTCTTCCTGGTTATTCCCTCCCACAGTCCTTTCTGTCTTCCTCATCCCTTCTCCTCTGAGCAGGTGGGGAACCACCTGGGTATCCTCCTTCCATGGCTCATCAAGTCTCTCTGGTGCTAGGGATGTCCTCTCCCACTGAGGTCAGATAATGCAGCCCATCTAGAAGACATATCCCAGAGACAGGCAAAGCTTGGTCTTCATGTGGGTCCCAAGCAACTGGAGTGAGGACTATTCCAAAAGCCTGTCTATGGGAAACTAAGTTTTCATTTGCAAATGATTATCCCCTGGTGATAGCTTCTGGGTTAGTCATGGAACCGTGGGCCCACTTCTTCCTTCAACTCTAGGATCCTACATGGTGTAGACCTGTGCAGGCCTTGTGCAAGCCTCCCAGCCTGTGTGAGTTCATATATGCATTCATCTTGTTGATTTAGAGGATATTGGAGCGTTTTTTTTTTCTGTTTTGTTTTTGTTTTTCTTGGTGTCCTCCATCCTCTCTAGCCCTTAAGACTCTTTCTGTCTCCTCTTCTGTTGGGGCATGATGGAGACATCCTGTTTAGGGCAGAGCATTCTAAGGTCTCTCATTTTATGGATAATGTCTGGCTGTGGCTCTCTATATTTATTCCCATTTGCTGTAGAACGAAGCTTCTCTGGTGATGTCTGAACAAGGCACTTGTGATAGCTATTCCTGGTTGTCAACTTGATTGCATCTGTAATGAACTACAATCCAGAAATGGAGGGCACACTTGTAATCTAGATCTTGAGGCTGGAGACACAAGTTTCTGACCTGGTTCTTGACATGGAGATCTTGAGGCAAAGTGGTCAAGAAAAGCTTAGGCCCAGGCAAGGTAACACACACCTTTAATTCCAGGAGTCTGAGGCAAGGAGATCTTTGAGTTCAAGGCCAGCCTGGACAAAGCAAGTCCCAGATCCAGACGTGGTGGTACACACCTTTAATCTGGGCCACACCTTCTGCTTGAAACCTACATAAGGACTTTGGAAGAACGAAGATTGTACTTACTTGCCAGCACATCTGTAGAAATCTACTTCTTCGGGATTTCAGATTATATTGAAGACCAGCTGAAACAACTAGCCTCGTGGGACTGAGCAACTACTAGATCTTAGACTTCCCCAGCCACAGCTGCCCAATGTTCAATTAAATGGACTACAGACTGTAAGTCATTCCAATAAGTTCCTTTCATATAGAGACATTCTATAAGTTCTGTGACTCTAGAGAACCCTGAGTATAGCACTGATCTATGAGTATGAAAGAATATCGTTAGGAGTCATTTCATTGCTTTGCTTTTTGTTTTGTTTTAGTAGTATTTTTTTTTATTATACCTTAGATCTCTGTGCTATCTAGTCTCAAATTCTTGGTGATGTAAGCAATGTCAGGTATGGGTCAAATCTCACATATTGGTTGTTCCCACAAACTTTGTGCACCATTGCACTAGTGTAGCTTGCAGGTAATAAAAGCATTGTAGATCAAAAGCTTTGGTGCTGGGTTTGTGTTTCTCTATTGGTAGTATGCAGAGTACCTTCCTGTAGCAAAGGCATTAGCACACAGGGGTGAAATAGCAAATGCTGTTTTGGTCTGGCCTGGCATGATGACACACATCTTTATTTCCAGCACTCAGATGGAATAGACAAGCAGATCCCTGTGAATTCAAGGTCAGCATAATCTACATGGTATGAGGTATCACTAGAGAAGGCCACTGGGAGACACAGTTCAAGCCAATAGAAAGTCTTTATTATCTGGTTAGCAGCTACATTGGTTATTTGGGACCCAAGTGCAGTTCGAGCCTTTCTCACAAAACCACATCCTGGGCTGACATACCTCAGTTACAAGAGCAGTTATCCAGAATCAGAACTACAGAAGCTAAAAAGCAAGGTTAGAGCCAGGCGGTGGTGGCACACGCCTTTAATCCCAGCCTTTGGGAGGCAGAGGCAGAGGCAGGTGGATTTCTGAGTTCGAGACCAGCCTGGTCTACAGTGTGAGTTCCAGGACAGCCAGGACTATACAGAGAAACCCTGTCTTGAAAAAAAACAAAAAACAACAACAATAACAAAAAAGCAAGGTTAGTATATTAAAGGAACTATGGATTATGTATGGTCTTTGCTCCCATTTTGGCAGATGTTATCGTCTACATGTTTGCCTGTTAAGCCAGAATGGTGCCTAGTTGTCTCTACAGACTTGCAAAGGTCTTGGAGCCTGTCATAATAGTAAGTTCAGTGCCAGCTGGGACAACACAGAGAGGCCTTGTTAAAATAAATCCCATGCCCTGATATGGGTGCTGAAATGGGAGGAAAAGAAACAAGATGGGTACAGAGCTGTGTATACATGCATTGCTTCCTGTGGGTTTGGAGAGGTGGATTAGAGGTTAAGGGTGGCTCAATATTCTTACAAAAGACCTGAGTTTGATTCCAAGCAGCCACATAGAAGCTCACAAGTGTGTATAACTCCACATGGGGCAATCTAATCCCACTTCTGGCCTTACTACAGGCAAATCACAGAGACAACATAAAACAATAAGTCTTTGAAAACTGAGCCAGGCAGTGGTGGCGCATGCCTTTAATCCCAGCACTTGGGAGGCAGAGGCAGGCAGATTTCTGAGATCGAGGCCAGCCTGGTCTACAGAGTGAGTTTCAGGACAGCGAGGACTACACAGAGAAAGCCTGTCTCAAAAAACAAACAAACAAACAAACAAAAGTCTTTTGAAACTGTTAACCTTTTTCCTCACCCTTACCCCAGGTGTGTGGTTCTTTGAGTCTGTTGATATACAGAGATTTTGCACTGTTGTGGAGCATTAATTACAGTCAGAGAACCACTATTCTACATAGTAGGATGAAGAGAAACAGGATGATACAGAGCTGCATATATAAGCATGCTTTATAAACAGAAGATAAAGACGTTCCTATACTATACTTCCTATTTTTTAACCATGAGTGTGTAAGCATATAAAATAGGCATATAAATTAAATGTTTAGTGATGATAAACTATATAGAATTCACTATACATAATGAATGCTTGATACTAGAGAACCTAGAGCTTCTTCAATATTTTCAGAGTTTGTCCATATTTTTACTTTATAAAAGCCAATGCTGAGAACACTGCTTCACATGCATAGGTGATATCAAATGGCACACATGGTTAGGGTTTCAGAAATTGTTGAAAATTTTGGCCTAGCCCCAAACCAAAATTAATCTAATGTTTTACATTTTCTTTGTAGATAGGGTCTCTCTACATGGTCCTGGCTGGCCTGAAAGCTTACAAGGATCCTCCTGACTAGGCCTCCTCTAAAGAAAGGGTGTGTGCCACAATGCTCATGCCTTTTACCTTTTGTATGTGCGGAGTAAAATTCAAGTCACTAACTCAAAGAGCAATCACTTGGGGACATGACAAAGCTGCTTGTAACCCTGGCTAGCATCAAATCATTATGTACCTAAAATTGGCCTTGAACTACTAATTCTCCTTTCTTTGTGTGATGGCAAGTCTTTGATTGTCAATTTGGCAACATCTGGAATTAACTAAAATTCCCCAAATGGAGGGCATATCTGTGCGGAATTTTTGCTTAATGTGAAGTAGGAAGGTCTACTTGTGTTTTTGTTGTGGGATTTTTTCGTTGTTTTAGTTTCTCTGTGTAGCCCAGGCTGTCCCGGAACACACTCTGTAAATCAGGGTGGCCTCCAACTCAGGTCTGCCTGCCTTGCCTCCAGAATGCGAGGATTAAAGGTGTGTGCAACCACACCCAGTGGAAGATCCACTTCTGAACCTGACTTTTCAGGTAAGATACACCTTTAATTCCAGATCTTTTGATGTGAGAAGACTGGATCTGGGTCTCAGGCAGGAAGACACACCTTTAATCCAGATCTTGAGTACTAAAGACATTTTTTAATCTGTGCTATACCTTTCAAGCCCTATAAAAGGGCTTGAAAAAAGAAATCCCTTGCTGAGCAGTGGTGGCACATACCTTTAGTCCCAGCATTCTTGGAAGGCAGAGGCAGGCGTATTTCTGACTTTGACGCCAGCCTGGTCTACAGAGTGAGTTCCAGGACAGCCAAGGCTACACAGAGAAACCCTGTCTCAAAAAACAAAAACAAACAAAAAATCCCATAAGACAAAAAAACAACAACAAAACAAAAATAAAATAAAATAAAATAAAAAACCTTTGCTTTTTCAATGCTTGCTCTCACCTTGCTGGCAAGTTCATTCCTTCCCCGGCATTAGAGCCTGCTTCTTAGGGATCCTAGTGTCTACTGAAGACCAGCCTTTACATCCAGCCTTGTGGACTGAAGAGACTTCTGGGTTCATAGTCAGTCATTGTTGCATTACCTGCTCCACAGTCTGTAAGTCATTCTAATAGATCCTCTTTTCATATATCTCATATGTATTGATTTTGAATTGGATTTTTGTTATGTATCAGAAACCTTTTATATTGCCATTTTTACTACTGTGGCCACATTCAGTTACATGATGCCATATGAGGACATAATCCACAGTTTAAAAGACTGGTATCTAAAATGTTCTTTTTTTTTTTTTTTTTTTTTTTTACATTTTCTAATAAGACTAAATGTATTCAGTTGCTTCTCATTCTTAAGCTCTGATTTTTCCATGCACTTCAGCAACCCCTTTCTTGTCTATTCTACACAGGCTTCCTCCAAGCACATATCTTTCTTTTTCCTTTTTTTATTTTCACTAAGTGATCCAGGCTTGCCTAATTCTCCCTATTAGAGGAGTCTGACCTTGCACTCAATGGAGATTATCTGCCTCTACCAGAGTGCTGGGATTAAAGGTGTATACAACTACACCCAGTTATTATCATCTTATCAAATTCTGTTAATACAGTTCATTTTCTTCACACCAGTTCATTTTCTTCACAGGAATTGTCACTATCTTTTATTTATTTTCTAATAATCATTTAAACTATATTTGTATTTATACACCGATTTAGTCTTCATATTATAGGTCTTTTAGGTAGATAATAGTGTGTTTCCTTATGGACTATTCTGGCATCCTTACTGGTTTTTATTTCACCCTCCTCTCCTTTTCTGTCCCCTGCTCCCATGTTTCCCATTTCCACTGTCATGCCACTTGTGTCCTGCTCACCCTTCTCTTGTCACCTCCCTGCTCCTTTGAAATCATCTCATTTTTTACTTTTCTGGTTTCTACAATTAATTACTCCAGACGATGTACTCACATCTGAAGGTTTGGCAGTAGGAACCCCAGATAAATAGAGAGCATGTGAGATTTGTCCTTCCGCTCTGGGTAACCTCTCTCAGGGTGACCTTTCCTAGTTTCATCATTTACCAGACAGCATCCTAGAGAAGGATGTCAAGACAATAGACTTTTAGAAAAACCCCTCGTACTTTGGACTGTAGATAGAGCTGCAGTGGGCATGTAAGTCAGGAGAGCTGTAACTTAGCTATTAACTCCATTAACCCTGCTATTTTAATGCGTCGATCAAATTTCTCCCCCTAACATTGTTCACTAAAGTCATCTAGTTTACTTCCCCTGGGTGCTAGTCACAATATGTAGTGATTTGTTCTGTTTTTGTTAAATAAATTTTTGTTTGGTTTGTGTTGAGTCCGAGGCTCACCAAGTAGCTCTAGCTGCCATTAAACCAGGCTGACTTCAATCTCAGATACATGCCTCTGCCTCCCAAACTTGGATTAAAGGTGTGAGCCACCACACTGGGCTGAATTTTTTTAACTTGTGAGGAAATTAAATTTCCCAGTAGGGCAATGGTTATACAAATCTTTGATCCCCACACATGGGAGGCAAAGACAGGGAGGTCTCTGAGATTTCTGCAGAGCAAGTTCTAGAACAGCCAGAGAAATCCTGTCTCAGAAAGAGAAGAGAAGAGAAGAGAAGAGAAGAGAAGAGAAGAGAAGAGAAGAGAATCCCTCAGGGTTAAATTGTAATTTTCCCCCCACAAGGCAGATAAAAATTTAGATCACAGAACCTGGTATGATAGCTCATGCCTGTAATCCCAGTACTTGAAAATTTGAGGCAGAAGGACAATTGTGAATTCCAAGACCACTCTCAGCCTGATCGATAATATCTCAAAACACAAAACAAATTATGAATGCTCACTTGGAGTTCAAGCATACCTGGTAGAATTTTTTTTCTGTTTTTGTTTGGTTTGGTTTTTGAGACAGACTCTAACAAAGCCAGACTGTGCTGAGACTCGTAACTGCCCTGCTTCAGCGTCCCAAATACTGGTAGGAAATGTGTGGGTAAGCATACGGACCCCACCTAGGGATTTTTACTTGGCAGTCTTAACCCAGAGGCACCTGACCCTGGTCTCACTTGTACATGAATCTAGTAGTGCTCAGAAATCATTCTTTATGGATGAAATTTTTGTGATGCCATCAAGTTCTGTTTTCACTTAACAAACACTTAACAGATTCTTCCAATGTATTACTTATTGCTCAAGAAAATTTGGCCAGTTATAGAAGAGCAATGAAACTTCTTTGTTTCCTATTTCTACAATGTTGGCATTGTATTTTGACCTTGCTTTTAGAATTAGCATTTTCATGCAAAAGTAAAAGTTGTGCGCCTTGATTGACCTAATAGGTCGCTCAATAAATTTACCTCTCTTGTCAATAAATCCCGTTCACTGTTTTAGCATAAAGCTAAAAGGCGCCTTGGAGAATGGATGGGGGCAGGGCAAACGGTTAAAATAGGGCACGGGCCAGAACTTTAAGAGACACAGGGAAGAGGCGGAGTGACTAGTGAATGACAAAGGGGACGGCCAATGAAGAGTCTGGGAACCACTCCCTTCCCTCCCTTCATGCTTCAAATTCTAAGCTTAATTTCCATCCGGGTTCTTCAGCCTCGTTCCCGGGTAGTATAAAGATTGCTGTCTCCTTTGTTCGCCCTCGTTGCGCAGTCCTCCTAGCGTCATTTCTGTTCCGCTCTGAAAATCGGTAGCTGTCACTGGTGCAGCGCTGCTCGGGAGGCCCCGTCCGCGAGCTCATTGGAGCTTGAGACCGTCGCAGTCCCCTCGGGTAGGACTTTCCTTTCCTTGACCTGTTTTCCGCAGACTTGTCATGTTAGGGCTGGATATCATTTGTTTCCCGGGAGATAGTAGCGGCGGGCGCCATTTTAAGACACCTAAAGGTGTCAACCTATTTAAAGCAGAAAGGGTGGAAGCAGCACACTAAGGGGTCCATTTATAGGTGTGCGTCTCCCCGAGGTTTGGCTGTCCCCTGTCGCTGGAGGGCAGAGGGCGCAGCTTTGTAGGTGGGGCAGGACGAGCCCGGACCGCGGGAGTCACACCAGAACAGCGTCGGTGCTAATGATAGGCTGGTGGACTTCTTTGCGGGTTCCTCTGGTCCTTGGCGGCAAGGAGGGGAAGCCTTCTGAGTTTTAACTGCAAGTGTCAAAGCAAAAGTTAGTTCGCCTGGAGGTTGTTGTTGGTTCTGGGTTGCATCCAAGTGTCGCCATTTTGTCTTTAACACGCGGTTTTTAATGAGTCTTAATTAGGTGCCAAGACTGGAAAAGAGTGTTAAGAGTGTGTGATTCTGGGTTCCGTTATTTTCCGACTCCGGCACTTTTATCTTTTCAATCGGATAACAATCTTTCATTGGGCTAGATGCAGCAACTTTGTCTTAAGTTAGAGATTTGTTCGTAAACTTGCCTAAGAAATCTAAATGTGGAAAGGGCTTGCTCCTTACTTGGTGCGTCTGGCTGGTGACCTTGAATGAATAGGAAGTATTTTATACCTTTAGCTGCGGGTTGGGGGCGGAGGGGCGGATAGAGTGTGGGATGATAAGTAACAGAATGTTTTAAAGAAGAGACCAATACCATAGCCAGGTGTGCTGCCCCCCCCCGTTAGTTCCTGCACTCTAAGGCTGCAACCTTGTATTAAAAGTAAAATACATTTGAAAGTAAAAGTAGCCTTTTCAAGTGTTGAGTAACTAACTCTTCATTGACTAAAAACTGGGCAGATGAATGAAGATGGTAAGTTAGGCCGGCCCTTTAAACCCCGTTAATGAAAATCATGCTGTACTGTTAGCCAAAGTATTTCAATTGGTTTTCTACTGTACTTGAGATTTATCGATCAGTGTCTTTAGTTACTAAAAAATAAAGATTTTAATAAAGCATGAACTATAATTAAGCTGTTCAATAAACTTTGGGGACTTTCTCCAAAGAGGAAATAATATCATTTTTCAGCAGATCCCATCGGTTGAGAGGAAAAATGGTAGAAGCAGATCGCCCAGGGAAGCTCTTTATTGGTGGTCTTAATACAGAAACGAATGAGAAAGCCCTTGAGGCAGTGTTTGGCAAATATGGACGAATAGTGGAAGGTAAGTTATCTAAAAATTATATGCTATATTAATATAATTAAAAGACAAGCTGTGATGAATTTGAATCCACTGATCATCTGACATGATAAATGCAATTTGTCCTCTAAGAAGTTCTGAGCTTGCTTTTTGCAAATGTGCTCTGATTATCTTTGTTTGAATGAAAGTAACCCGCTCCACTGTTTTAGTGCTTTTGATGAAGGACCGAGAAACCAATAAGTCAAGAGGATTCGCTTTTGTCACTTTTGAAAGCCCAGCAGATGCAAAGGATGCTGCCAGAGACATGAATGGAAAGGTAGGATTGCCTGCTTAATAAAAAGGTGTTTCTTGGTGACAAAAACAACTAAAATGTTATCTGAGTTTCAGTCCAGAACAGCTTTGAAAATTTTATTTTGTGTATGCATGCATATTCATATTCACAGACGTTTTTGATCACAGCCACTACTCTCCTGAATTTTTATTTTATTGTTTTTTTTTTTGAGTCAGTCATGACTCAATGTATATAGTCTTTTGTAGTCTTGACTATATAGATCAGGCTGACCTCAAACTCACAGCTCCTCCTCAGCGTGCTAGACATAGGACCATGCCCAGTCTCTAGTCTGAATCTTATTGTGATTCCACAAGCAAATTTTGTGCCTAATGCTAAGTGTTATATGCCTAACAAAGTTAGTTCAGAGCAGTGTATGATGATGTTATGTGATACTGTGCATGTTTTAGAACCCATAAACCGTAATTTGATAATTTAGCTCTTTTTGTTTTGGTAACAACCTGAACACCTACTATCTATAGAAATAGTATTTCCATCATGTTTACTATGATACTTGGTAGATAAAACTTTTGTAAAGGGCCTATTGGAGTCACGGGGCAAAGTGGAACTTTTAAGGTTGTTTTCAATCTTAATACAATTATTTTTTTTTTCTCATTGAAGTCCTTGGATGGAAAAGCCATCAAGGTGGAGCAAGCTACCAAACCATCATTTGAAACTGGCAGACGTGGACTACCTCCACCTCCAAGAAGCAGAGGCCCTCCCAGAGGTCTTCGAGGAGGAAGAGGAGGAAGTGAAGGCGTCAGAGGACCCCCCTCACGGGGAGGACACATGGGTAAAGATTGGGACTCAGGCTTGGTGGGCGCGTTTTGTTTGTTTGTTTGTTTGTTTGTTTGTTTTCGAGACAGGGTTTTTCTGTGTAGCTCTGACTGTCCTGGAACTCACTCTGAGCCTTGGTGTTTTAAGTTAAGCTAGATCTGCACTGGTGTGTGCATTCTTTTTCAAAGGCTAAAGCCTTTGGATGGAGACTGCCCACTGTGCTCACCACATTTTTAGTGTAGTGCTCATGACTTGAAAGGGAAAAAAAGGAAGGCCCAAATTAAACTACAGTGTTATAGTTTTTGGACCACATAGTCTTAACAAAGTAAATAAAAAAAATAAAAGGCAGGATTGGGGCTTACCCAGGCCATTCTTTTATTCTTCCTAGTCTACAGGAGGTCTTGATTTCTGAAACAAAGTCTCCCTTGTTAATTGAGGCTGGTCCTGAACTGGTGGCATGCTTGCTCTTGCTCAATGGAAAACAACTCAACCCTCCCCAGTTAAGCAGAAAAGATAATTGTGTGACGTAGGATAATGGTGTGACCCATGCACATGCACATAATTGTGGGTTTTTTCCCTTGAGGCAAATAATCCTAATTTTTTCCTTGGGTGTTACTTTTTTTCTTAATGTGTTAATATCTTTTCTTTCTATTCTATATGTAGATGATGGTGGCTATTCCATGAATTTTACCATGAGTTCTTCGAGAGGACCTCTTCCCGTAAAAAGAGGACCACCACCACGAAGTGGAGGTCCTCCTCCTAAAAGATCAGCACCTTCAGGACCAGTTCGTAGCAGCAGTGGAATGGGAGCAAGAGGTAATTGTGGCATGCATTCAAATCTGGGCTGCTCGGTTGAAGCCAGGCATAGTGGTGCAAGTCCATTCCCAGCACTGGGGGGTGGGAGTGTGTGTATATAGGAGGATCGACATGAGTTCAAGACCTACATGGGGCAACCTTTTTTATTTTTTTAATATGCTTGGCCACTGATATGGCACTGTGGGTAAAACAAGATCTTGAATCCAATCCCCAGTCATACACAAAAGTGGAAAAAGCACTGACTACAGAGTTGTACTCTGACCCACATTTGCACCACGACACTCACATGCCCCCACCATAAATGCACAGTAATACGTTTTGTTTAAATGCTTATGCTTAAGACTGAAGGGTTCCAATTATTTCATTTATGATTAGTAAGCACTGAAATTGTGTGACTGGTAAGCTTCCTGTCTTAGCTATATAGCATATTTGATTAAATAACTTTTTTATAGCCTGAGTACAACTACCATGTAGCTTGTCGATGGCTAGATTTTAATGCTTATTTTTTTCTTTAAGCCCCTGTGTCACGTGGAAGAGATGGTTATGGAGGTCCACCACGGAGGGAGCCCCTGCCTTCTCGAAGAGATGTCTATTTGTCCCCGAGAGATGATGGATATTCCACTAAAGACAGGTAATAGAAAAGTGCATTTTTTTAAATTGAGAATCTCATTGAAAGAAAGCAAACTGGAAGCATACACCAACTTTTCTTTTTTTGTAGCTATTCAAGCAGAGACTACCCAAGTTCTCGAGATACACGAGATTATGCACCACCCCCAAGAGATTATACTTACCGCGATTATGGTCATTCCAGTTCACGAGATGACTATCCATCCAGAGGCTATAGGTAAGTTGCTACTTCTGTGGTTTGCTTATAAGAAGTTTCTGTAAAAAACTTCATGCCTCTTGAGAGGTAACTTAGCTGTTAAAAGCACTTTACAAATATTCCTGGCTACCCAAGTTCCATCCCTGAGACCTGTGTAAAGGTGGAAGGGAGAAAAGAGATTCTGCATGCAAAATAGCCTTTTGACCTCTACAAGATCATGGCATGCTCATTTCTCCTCACGCGCAACTTATTTTCACATTGGGCAGCTAAAACAAAACAAAACAAACAATAGATTTGAGACTTTGAAAGCACAGGTTTTTTTGAGAATTATTATGAAATAATGCTAAAAATGATGTCTATTTTAATTTGAAAACTTGCTTTTCCTTCAGTGATAGAGATGGCTACGGTCGGGACCGTGACTATTCAGATCATCCAAGTGGAGGCTCCTACAGAGACTCATATGAGAGTTATGGTAAGATACTGGTTGGTTAAGGATCTTAAATTCTCATCAGCTTCAGGTTTTAGGCTCATGAGCTGGATCAATAGGCTGCGTGGTGCGTGCTTTTAAAGGGACATTTGCTTGCTTTCAAGGGGTAACTTTATATCAGCTGGGCTTTTCCTAGTTTTGTGAAGGGTGTTTTGGTTCTTTCCTTGTTTTGTTTTTGTATGTTATTTTGATTTTTTTTTTTGTTTTGAGGCTGTTGGCTTGCTTTGGAGGGGATTTTGCTTGCTTAAATTGGCAGCCTTATGTGTTTTCCCCCAACAGTGAAAATACAATTTAAAAATTTTATTAACCAGATCAAATATTTACCATTGCAATATGAAGGAAACTCAACAGTTCAAAATTGCAACTTATCACTGGAAAGTGGCTGAGTGTCTACTCTAAAATAACAAGCTGTCTGGAATGTCCTCTTGAAATACACAACGTCTTCAGTCTTTTCAAAGAAACGTTAAAATCAATCCGTTTCCATACCTCAGCAGATGAGCAATTCCCTCTTATGGCCAGCAATGGTAGAGGTTAAAACTTCCCAGTTGAGAAAGTGAACTTTTAATACAAAGAATTCTGTAAATTCAGATTTAAATGTTGTATATATACAATTTATAGTGTTGCCATATTACCTGACCATTGACCCTGCAGGTAACTCACGTAGTGCTCCACCCACACGAGGGCCCCCGCCATCTTATGGTGGAAGCAGTCGCTATGATGATTACAGCAGCTCACGTGACGGATATGGTGGAAGTCGAGACAGTTACTCAAGCAGCCGAAGTGATCTCTACTCAAGTGGTCGTGATCGCGTGGGCAGACAAGAAAGAGGGCTTCCCCCTTCTATGGAAAGGGGGTACCCTCCTCCACGTGATTCCTACAGCAGTTCAAGCCGCGGAGCACCAAGAGGTGGTGGCCGTGGAGGAAGCCGATCTGATAGAGGGGGAGGCAGAAGCAGATACTAGAAACAAACAAAACTTTTGGACCAAAAATCCCCATTCAAAGAAACAAACAAAAATGGAAACTTTTCTGTCATAAACTACCCAAGGACTACTGAAAGGAAAAATTGTGTTACCTTTTTAAAATTTCCTGTTCCCCTTAATAATTTTTATGTTCTTGTGAGAGAAAAAGTAAGACATGTTTAGTTTTATTTGCTATTATGAGTTGCTTTCAACAAGCAAATGGTAGATGTGTAAGCCTTGACTTGTTACTAGTGTTGTAATTTTCCAAGTAAAAGTGTCCCTGAAGGCCACTTCCTGATTTTTCCTTGTAAATGAGGCAAGCAATCCCAAGATCTTCCACAAACTTTCAGCCATCTAGATGTCCTTTGGTCTCCATTGAGAGATGAATCACCCTGCCTGTGCAGACAAGCTAGCCATTAGAGAGGGTTGGTTGGGTGTGCTACTTTCAGGATTACAGGGTGTCTTCCAACTGAAATCTCAATGTTCGAAGTATATATATTTATATATATGAAAACAAACAAACCAACCTGAGATCTGATGCCTAGGGATGTACTATTTACCCAGAAACCCAAAAAAAAAAAAAAAAAAGGCAAATGGATACTGGCCATATTTTTGCTTTTCTGACACTTCCTTGGGAATCTACAAGAACCTCCCTTCCCCCTCCCCGAGTAAGACCATTTAAGTGTGTGTTAAACAGCTACAAAATACTCAATAAAAAGTTTGGCCAAAATCAACCATGAAGCTGCAAAACGATGCTTGCTCTTACTGTTTCAAATTTTTGCAACTCTGTAGTGTCTCACTTTTAAAGGAACAGCTTGATTGCAAAGGAGAAAATAGATAAGCAATGAAGTTATCTCCAACTTCCTAAAGGCTTATGACTTCTAAAAAGTGAATCTATCAGCATTCCACATCAGATTTAAAGCACCAAATGCCTGTGAAACAGCAAAGATGGTAAGCAAAGCAAACTAGTTTTTCCGTCTAAGTCGAAATTGAGCACTTACCTTCCTCGTAGTACAGTGAAACCTACTGTACTTCATGGCAATGGAAATGCCTTCTAGATTTAAAAAAAACTTGGAAAAAAACCCCACAAGTGTTCAATAGCCTATTAGAAGTCTTCCAAATTCAACACATGGATTTTTTTTAACGCATGTGACACTTAGAGGCATTAATGCAGCCATTTCGTATCAATAGCAGTCTGGGAACTGGGGGGGGGTGACTTTTTTCTTACATATTTTTGATGAAGACCTGTAAACATGCTTCATGTTTTGACTTTTTTCAAATTAGTCTTTTAGTCAATATGAGAAATGGCTTAGGATTGGGGTCCCCCTGTCTGACCCCTATAAGCCATTGCAAACTTGACCTTTAGTTGGATGCCTGACTTGTTTTAGTTCTATGAAACTACACTGTATGGAGAAAAAATCTATTGCAAGTGGTCTTTAAAAAAGCAAAATGCCTGAGGCAGCATGACCCAGGTCCAGCCATGAAGTTGAAAAAGATGCTCTTGAATATAGTAAACTTGAAGACCTCCAACTAAAAATCCTTAGACTGCACTTATTCCTTCAAATGTTTTGTCGGTTCAACTTATGGATTTAACGTGGCAGTGCACCATTGGAAAAGAATGAGAATCCATAAGCCATGCAACTTAACCATTTAAGCCATTCCAGTCCATCCCAAGACAGTGAACCTTCCACCAATTAAGAGAAATAGTAGACCATGAAATAATGCATTAAGCTGCAAGTCTGAACTTACCAGTTCTGGAAAGAGGTGGAGGTGGGGGTGAGAGCAGTTATAGGCAAGTGTTCAAGAATTTCCTTTAGAGAAATAACTAGTTTTCTTTTATGTAATTTTTGCAGGTTGAATCTAATGGTCATACAGTCATGGAGTGCTGATTGATTCACAGTAGATAACGCTGGCAGTAAGGAGCAATCAACTGCTCAGGTAAGTGCTGAAAGCAGTGTCCTTTGAAGGTTTAAATACTGTTGCTTTGTCATTGTGTGGCTGTGGGGTTGGCAAGTATTTTCTGACCCCTGATTGATTTATGATATGGGGATAATGCTCAACTCTGGACATGCAGATGAAGTTATCTCGTCATGGAATACCTTGCCCATCCATTTTGAGTGAATGTATAGATGTATTTTTATTTAGAATATCAGTAGTATGGCAGTACTGGCTGTTTCTGAAAGTTACTAATAGCTCTTGCCTGCAGGAATCTTATTAAAAGAACCTATCTAATTAATGGTTTGCTCTGCAAGCAATATTGTATGAATTGCCTGCTGTTGGAGCTTGCTTGTTTTCAACTGACTAGTTAGTGATACAGCTACTACTACTACTGCTACTGCAACTTCCAAATTTCATGGGCACAAGGTGGCAGGGTATCTGATTTTAATGTGACAAAGCTAATGCTTATAGTAGTACTTGTGATGAATATGGCTACCTTTGGAAGCAGGCACTTACTTAAACTGAAAAACTAAGATTGAGTTACTATACTGTAAAATTCTCTGTAACTTGATCCCATGTTTGTTTTTTTCAGAGTTGTTGAAGCAGAGGAATGCTGAGACTAAGCCACAGCAGTTGCTTACCCAGTGAGCATCAGAATTGGTTTGGTACAGGCAATAGATTTTTTTTTTTTGTCTTCAAGGGAGGGAGGCTGATTAAACCTAATCAGTGCTGGTTAAACCTTAATTAGGGAGCGGTGATCACTTGAAATTGACCCTATGGAAAGAGGGAGACTAATTGGTAAGTGGAGGTACCTACCCAAGAAGTTCTGGTGACTCATAGTTTGGGCAGAGTAATGGGGCAACTCTGCAATTTAGAGCTGATGATTACTGACTAGAAGAAAATTAAAATAGCTGGAAATGTAACTCCATGGTGGAGTGCTTGCCTAAAAACCAGTAAGGCCTAGAGTTCAACCCCTAGCAGAACACACAAACATTTCAATCGGAAAGATTATATACCTTACCGATGTCTGATTTTCAGCAAGGAATCCATTTGATCAATTGCCTCATCAGTAAGAAACATTATTAGTTGTCCTGTAAAACTTAGAAGGGGAAGAGAAGTGCTAGGAAATAAATGAAAGTGAAAACTGGGAATATTGTTAGGATAGTTAGGAGAGCATATTGGAAACAAAAATAGGTCACTAGGTCACTGTAATTTTATAAAAGGTACATTACCCTTAGGTCTCCAGTCAGGCCTGGAGTGGGTTCTTCTGTCAAGACCTTTAGGTTCTTAACATTTTATGTACATTTTTTAGTTTGTCATGGGCAATACTACATTAATTATAAATGTTAAAAGTAGGGAGTAGGTAGAAAACTTCAAGAGACCTTATTGACAAATGGTAGAATATAGAAGCAGCAGGCCTAAAATCTGCAATTAGAAAAAAATAACCTTGGTTCTTTTGGCTAAACTCTGGTTTTAGAGGAATTTGAATGGTACGGAAAGTGCTGTGGTTGATTTGGTAGCTGGATAGAGAACATAGGTATCATAGACCAATTTTTGGAATGTTTTATATTGAAACCCAATAAAACTTGAATGTGTGTCTTTGTGGTGTTGGGTTCTTTTTTAAGCCCTTTTTATAAGTAGAAATTCATTTTAGACTTTTCAGGTTTTTTTCCACCTAATATTCCTCCCCAAACTTGGTATTTATCTACAGGGACAGCCAGAGTCCCTGAGAGGTATGACCACTGGCCTTCCTCTACTATAAGTTAAAACCTTAGATAAACATGGTAATTCAGGGGCTTTCCTTAATCCTTAACCTAAAAATGAAGTGAGGGCTATCATACCTAAGAAGTAAAGTCTCATATACCAATGATTTCCCCTGTTGTATATACCTTGATTTCCTTCATATCTTGGAACAATCTTCTTTCCCTATTGAGTTAGTTAGATTCGCTAAAGAAGGCTCCCGGAAGACCCTTACCTTGATGGCTACACCAAGTGACTCAGAGTATAAGATTGGGTTTTTCAGTGTGACCTCTGGGATTACTCATGTAACATGCATATTCCATGATCCAGCTGGTCTTCAGAACTGCTGTTTCTTGCTAATTTTATTTTCTATCTAGGTTGAAGTAGGTAATGGTTTTTCAGTGAGTTTAAATTCCAGTTTCAGCATTACCACTTGTGGGAACTTTGGAGAAATTAACCTGTAGTTGACCGCTCACCTGTAAAGAAGGTGAATAACATGTGTCCCAGAGGTGGAAGAGATTGAGTTCATGAACCTGGGTCATATAGTAAAAACCACATAATTATTAAATATTGTCTTCCATCAGTTTCCTGTTGTGTTATCTTAAAGGCTGGGCTTTGGGACCAATACCTTCTGTTAGTTTCTCCTTTTGTTAGGGACTGAAAGTTCTTACTTTTTTCTGCTAGGTTAGTAATACTCAATTTTTAAAATATGATTAGTCCACAATGTTTTAATTCCGTTTTTTCAATTTCTTCCATCCATGTGCCACCATTAGCAACTATTTTAATACCATGTATACCCTTGCATATAAGATATTATTAAGTATATATCAGGGGCTCTCTACATAGTCTGGCTGTCCTGGAACTCATATAAACCAGGCTTGCCTTAAAGTCAGATTCACCTGCCTCTGCCTGCTGAGTGCTGGGGTTAAAGGTGTGTGCCACCACTGCCTAGCCTTCATATTTTTGAGACAAAGTCCTCAGAGAAGATAGACTGACCTTGACCTGCTGGCCTCCGTCTTTCCCATCTAGTATGTTAGGTAGGTAGTATGACACACCACACCGAGTTCTTGAGGTGCTAGGAATAGAACTTGGCTTATGTTCATGCTAGGCAAGCACTCTATCAAGTTATATCCCCAGCCCTCTATTAATGTTAGTCCACTGCTTCTGATTATAGCATGGCCTGTATTCCATGCTGACACTCCACCCATATGTGTGTGGGCATTCTTTATTCATATGGCCTTAGGTTGTATGTCTGGGCCTGATCAGATAGGTCATTCTGAGTTTTGGGTCCTGGCTGTTCAACTGCTGGTTGAATATAGTTTTGGTGAATGTAGAGGAAGACAGGATATTTGAAATTGTGTCCCATCTGTGACTTTATTTATTTATTTATTTATTTATTTATTTATTTATTTATTTTAGCAACAGAAGGCTTATTTCTACAGACTGTAGGGCAAGGTGCTTCGGCTTATGCTAGGAGAAGAACAGGTATCAATGTTCTGTCCCATGAGAGACTTGCTAAGATTCAGTTGTCACATTCAGCAGTATTTGTCAGAAACTTATAAGAAGCAAGCTTTTGTAGAGCTATTGGGAAGCTCTGATTCTCAGAGCAGTTTGTGCTAAAATGTAATTACCGAGCTTGCATTTTTCTTTGTAAGCACAAGTCAAGACTTCATGCATTCTCTATTTGAAGGTCATCCCTACTGCTACCATAGTACACTTGGGATTTCAGTACTTTATGATTCACAAAAGGTAGCCTGAGCATGATCTTGCCTGCCAGACATTTGTAGCAGCTCATTTCCATTTCTAAAGAGCACTATGCAGTCTGAAGACATTACCTAGTAGACCCCAGGTTTACCTTTGGAGTTGACCTCACTGGGATTTTCTCTAATCTAATTCATTATCAGGCTGGATTTCAGGAGGAGAGAGAACACAGTATTGTGTACAAGGAAAATTTACTATGAAGAATTTCTTAATGGGTAAGAGTAATTAAAGGAGATTAAAGAGTACAGGAATAGCCGGGCAGTGGTGGCACACACCTGTAATCCCAGCACTTGGGAAGCAGGGGCAGACGGATTTCTGAGTTCGAGGCCAGCCTGGTCTACAGAGTGAGTTCCAGGATAGCCAAGGCTACACAGAGAAACCCTGTCTCGAAAAATACCAAAAACCAAAAGAAAAAAAAGTACAGGAATGCCAGGTAAAATAAACATTGCATTACTCTAGTTGATACTACTAGACCCTACAGGGTTGAGACTAAAGTACCTAAGGGAGACTCCCACACACACCTACCTTTCTAGTCCTTAAAACCTGCTGTAGTGCTATTCTTGAAGATCAAGGAAGAGCCTCACCACCTACTTAAAGCATGGAGAGGTATGGTTAGGACTTCTTAAATGTTTAAGGGATACTAGTACTACACTAACAGAACCTACTAGAAATCTCTCTAGCTGGTGAAGGAATCACAAAGGGAAGTAAATGTCTTGCCGGATGTATTCAACCGTAAAAACACCTCATGGGTGTTTCTGGAGACAGAGTCCAGAACATATGTGCCCTGAAGGAGCATGACCTAGACAGGCTCCTCAGGCTAAAGACGTCTGCTGTGGAACCAGGAAGCAAAACCAGGTCCTGCGGTGGCTTAGTAATACTTCACTGACAAGACCTCCAACTGTGCCAGCTGGCAAAGGGTCAGAATTCATTTTCTTGGAGTCAGAGGCAGTTAAAAAATAGACTGTAAAGGCTGACTGGTGGTCACCTAAACTGAATAAGGAAAAGTTTTCTTCTTTGTAATTAAAAAAGTCATAGCCAGGCATGGTGAGTACACATTTTAAAATCTTATCACTTAATCCCAGCTAGATTTCTCTAAGTTTGAGGCCAGCCTGATTTAAACAGAGCCTAGACTGACCTTGAACTCCTATCCATACTTCCCAAGTGCTGATATTATAAGCATGTACTACCACTGTAACTAGTTTATGGAGTATGGAGATGGAAGCAAGGACTTTTTGCATTGCTGTGTTAGCACTTTCCCAACTGAACTATGTTCTCACCCCATTCTTTAACATTACCCAATACCTTACTTAGTTGTGGAATAGCATGCACTTTAGGCAGGCATGGTGGCCCATAGCATTTGTAATGTAGAGACTAGAGGATCAGGCTGTATACATTTCATAGCTTCTTGATTTTTAGGTAACGGTAGTATTTTATGTAGTGGTGAAACTTAATTACTTGGTGTGCTAAACCTTTTACATTCTACTTATGTGTTGCTTTATTGTGGGATTGACCTATGACCTTGTACATTCTATGACTGAGTTATATCTTCAGTCTGTTTCTTTGGTTTGATAAGGTATTTTGAGACAGTTTCACTAAATAGCATAGTCTGGCCTATAATGTTTTATTATTGACTAACCTGGCCTCAAAGCTCTTAGTTACCTTCCTGCTTTTGCCTCCTACATGCTAAGATTATTGGCATTAGTCACCCATACCTTGCTCCACATTTTGGAGGCAAGATCTCATAAGGCTAACCTTGAACTTATCTCATCGTCTACCACGATGCCCAGTCTTATGTGCTGATGGGAATTGAACTCAGGGCTTTAGGCAAGCACTCTAGCAGCTATTTAGATATATCCCAGCCATGTCTTGGCTTTTTAAAAGTATTTGTGTTTTATTCACAGGAGCCTTTTATGTGCATGTGTATCTGTGTACCACTTGCTTGACTGGTGCCTGAGTAGTCTAGAAGAAGGTGTTGGATCACCTTATAGATGGCCAAGAGCTGCCATATGGTGGGTCTTCTTGAAGAACAGCCAGTGCTCTTAACTGCTGAGTCATCTCTCTCTTCTCTTGGCCAATAAACAGTAAAAGATAGATGTTCAACCTCATAAGAAAATGCAAATCAAAACTGTTGAAATTCCATTTACTTAATCAGAATGGCACTCATTAAGAAAAGAGTAACAATGAATTCTGGCAAGGATGTGGAGAAAAGGGAACCCTTATTTATTTACTACTTGTGTAAATGTAAGCTTGGACAGCCATTAGAGAAGCCAGTATGGGGTTTCTTAAAACTAAAAATTTATCTTGGGTAAACTCAAGCTATACCATACCTGGGTATTTGCCCAAAGGACTTCAAATCAACTGTTGGAGACATAGTTCTATATTCATGTATACTATTCACCATTATTAAGTAATGGAACCAGCCTGATTGTCCCACAGAGAACTAGGTAAAGAATCTCTGCTACATGTACAACAGGCGTTTTTTCAATCCTGTTTATAGGAAACTGGATACAACTGGAAATAATTATGAAGGGAACTTACAAAACAAATTGCTTTTTTCTCTCATTTTTTGTTTCTAAATTTTGTGTAGATAAAAAGAATCATCCATTCGTATGTTACATGACTGTAGAAGCGAAGCTGTTTGGAGGGATCAAGGCAAGGGAGAACAACAGGTTTGGGGGTTGTATAGGTGGGGATATACTCAACATAATGCATACGTAAAACATTTACATCTCTTTCGAAACTGATTTATAGGAAGGCATGTGTGTGCAGACGCATTCCCTGGACCTTCTGTGAGAAAGGAACTGAGTGAGCAGAGCCCCATGTTTACTCCTGCCTAGGGACAAATTTTCTGATAGCATCACACAGGGAAGTAGAGTCCGAGCGCAATACGTAAATGTTCCAGGACACAGGGCAGAGGTCAGAACTGGAGTTGCAGAGAGGAAGGAAAGCACAGGGTCCCCCCAGATGTCACTTGAAGCTCCTTCTGGGTCATTCATTAACAACTAGCTTGAACATTCACAGTGTGACATTTTTCCAGGCCTAGAAACAATTCTAGCTGCTGTGGTGATGAAAGAAGAACAGAAATACTAGAGGTCACACAGTATTGAAGCTCTTGGGACTCTGACCTAGCCAGAGTGGAATCAGCTTAACATCCAGACATTCATTTGAAAAGCCACACTTGAGAACCTCTCCCTGAATAAGAACTATTCTCTGTACAGAGACTTAACAAAGCCTAAATTGTGCTTCACCAGGAGCAAGGAAATTTACTGTGGCCCAAAACAATGTTCTCCTTTTTAAAAACTTTTTTGAGATAGGGTCTCTCATGTAGCTCACGCTAACATTAAACAGACCTAGCTTTGACTTCTCTCCCCTCCTCTCTCTACCTTTCTCCCCTTTCTCTCTTCCTCATCTTTCTTTCAGCAGTTGTTGTTTTGTTTTTTGTTTTTTGAAGCAAGGTTTCACCTTTATAACTCTGGATGGCCTGCACACACTGTGTAGATCTGGCTGGCCTCAGACTTGAGTATGAATTTGGGCATGAGGCAGTTTTAGCTACATAGAGAATTTAGGGCCAGCCTGGGATATATGAGAGAATTTATAGAGATATAAAATAGATCCATTGTAGTGTAGACTTAAGGAATCTTAAATGGAAATTTCCTATTGGGTTTTAACAATGGTCACACATCTTGTTATGGAACCGAAAAGTGTTAAAAGGTTTTGTTCCAAGAAATCTTTAAAGGCAGAACTGGATCAAAGTTCATCTGGCCTTAGGATGAAAGTTGTTTATGGAATATTGGGACTCCAGCCCAATCCTGTGCCCATCTTTTGAGTATCAGGGATTGAGTAAATAATGTTGCTATATGTTACCACCATGATATATGACCTCATTGCAGGCTCATAAGCAATATGGTAAATATTCTCAGGTACTTGCAGTTTAAAAGAAAGGTAAACCATATATTCATGCCAGCTTTATTATAATTTCCAACAACTAGGACCAAACATGGTGGGTCACGCTTATAACATTAGGACTTGTGAGGCTGGGGCAAGAGTATCACCATGAATTTAAGGCTAGCCCAAACTAGATAGTGAAGTCCCATCTGAAAGCAAAACTACATAAAAATTAGCCAGTAATCAGAAACAATGGAAATGTTTATAGAGTTTTGACTTTATAAACAAAAGGTCATAGAATAATTTGGTGGCATAATGTTTAGCAATAAAAGGAACATATGGATACATATTTTAACGTACAAAACTTCAAAAACAACAAAGGAGGGGCTGACTCACAAGGGTGTGTAACTCCAGTTCCAGGGGAAACTGCACCCCCTCCTGTCCTCTGTGGCCACTGGATGCACATATTGCATATGCATAAATGCAGGTACTCAGCAGCTACAAAGGGCCATGTTATCTAATATTCCATTTATGATAAATATTCAAGAATGATGAGTTTATAGAGACAGAATTCTCTTAGGCTTGAGGAAGTAAAGATTAGCTGTGCATAGAATTTCATCAAAGGAAATTCCTCATATCCAAATTTCATCTATTCCAAAACTCATTGGATTTTGAAGGTGCTCATACATCTCTATGAACTTGCTAAAAAAATCTGTTACAATTATAACTAAATTTTGTGCTTTCTAAATGACACCTCAATAAAGCTAATTTTACAAACATCTGTTGAATGTGAAAGTGTGATAATTGTCACTAGTACATATAGAGATATAGTCTAAGACCACAATCATTTCGTTTTCCTCTGATATCCCAGAGAGCAGATTGCTAGATTTTCTGTGTGCTACTGTGTTTTGTGTTTTAGGTTTTGAGGTCCACCACACTGTAGGACATCTTTACTAATGTCTTCCCTATCGCCTGTCTGCAAGGCTTTCCCATTTCCTCATAGCCTCACACAACAGCCATTCCTACTGGGTCAAGGTGACAAGTTGACGTGGTTTTGATTTCTATCTCCCTGATAGTGACGTGGTACATTTCCCCTTAGACCTGTGGGTCATCCTTTCTTCCTTCTTTCCTTTCCTTTCTATTTTGTTTTCTGTTTTGAAATAGGGTCTCATAATAATTGAGGCTAGCCTGGAACTAATGGTAATCCTCCTGCCTTGGCCTTCTGAGTGCTAAGAAAATAGGTATGTGCCACTGTGTGTCTTTTAAGAAATGTTTGTTTAGAGCTTAGTGTGGTGTCATACCTCTGAATTCTAGTTACTCACAAAGAGTCAGGAGATTGGAGGAAAGGTCATCCTGACCGACATAGTTAAGACACTGTCTCAAAAATATAACAGAAACAAAGAAGTTATGGCAGGGGAAATAAAAATTTCATTAAGATATTTGGCTCTATTTAAAAATTGGGTTACTTTTCAAGAGTCCATCTCACCCACCACCTGTAGCCCAGACTAGCCTCAATCTCATGGGAATCCTTCTGGTGACCCTGAAATGTCTGGACTAATTTTTTTTGTTGGTTAGTTTGGGATTCTTTTCTTTTTCCTTTTTAGCTTTGACTTGTTGAGTGTTTTATCAGTTTTGAATATTAAAAGGTAGAAAGAATGGGGGTTGACAAGATGGCTCATTAGGTAAAATCAATGGCTTCGAAAGTGAAAGTCTGATTTTGATCTTTTGAATCCATGTTGGAAGGAGAGAACCAACTCCTAGAACACACACACACTCACACAAGTGCGCAAATGAAAAATTCTGGATTATACCCTCTTGTCAGATATACAGATTTTTGTTCTGTTGACAGTTCCTTTGCTGTGGCTATATAAAGCATTTTGTTTTGATGTAATCCTACTTGTCTATTGTTTGTTTTCAGTGCTTTTGCTGCCTTATCAGAAATGTGCCCATTACGGTGCCGTGATGAGCCCTCCCCTAGCTTGTATGGTCTTATATTTAAGTGTTTATTCTGTTTTGCATTGATTTTTATTTATTTATTTATTTATTTTTTTTTTTTGTTCTTTTTTTGTTGGTGGTGGTAGTTAGAGACAGGGTTTCTCTGTGTTGCCCTGGCTATCCTGGAACTAACTCTGTAGACCAGGCTGGCTTGAACTCAGAGATCTGCCTACTTCTGTCTCCTGAGTGCTGAGATGTCCACCACCATCAGTCAGCCTGAGTTGATTTGGTTTCAATTTTCTGCTGTGAATATCTAGTTTTCCTAGCACCACTTATTGAATAGACTGTCATTTCCTCATTTTATATTGACTCCTTTCTTGAAAATTAGTTGGCTATGACTATGGATTTATTTTTGTGTTTTCTACCCTGTTCCCTGGTGTCTGTGTGCATTATGTCCAAAGCATGGTATTTTGGTTATTAACTTGATAATGGGTTCTCTTTAAATAAAAGAGAAAGATCCATTTCCATTTTATTATGTATTTGTGTGTGTGTGTCCCTATGTATCCAGGTGCATGTGGATGCCCTTGAAGGCCAGAAGGCATTGGATCCACCGGAGCTGAAGTTACAGGTGGTGATGGATGTGGGGAACTGCACTTGCAAATGTGCTCTTCACCAAGCCATGGCTCCAGCTCTGGGATGTATTGTAAAGCCAGGCAGGGCAATGCTTCCAGCCTTGTTCTTTTCACTGAGTGTTCTCACTGCCATTGCAGACTCACCAGAAGGATTCCCATGAGATAGAGGCTAGCCTGGGCCACAAGCGGTGGGAGGGTAATTTCAGACACCCGAAAGTAACCCAATTTTTAAATTGAGCCAAATATCTTAATCAAATTCTGTTATTTCCCCCTTTGACTATTTAGGGTCTTTTGTAGTGCCTTACAAATTTTAGGATACGTTCTCTGTAAAGAGTGGGGAGCCGGGAAAGGGGAAATCATTTGAAATGTAAATAAAAAATATATCAAATTTTAAAAAAAGTAAAAAAAATGTAATTGGAATTCTGATAGCAGTTGTTTTGAATTTGTAGATCGTATTGGGAATAAGGACTGTTTTGACTATCAATTCTATCAATTACTGCCATAAATTTTTTTTATTACTGTGAATCACTTTTAATTTCTTTTGTAAATATTTTATACTTTTCAAAAGAGAGATTGTTTTTTACCTATGCTGTGCTGTGTTTGTCATTTGTACAGTACGAGTTGACCAGAGCTTAATCTCCAGAGAGGCTTATGCTATGGGACCTTAAGGGCTAGAGCTTAGTAGGAGGTCCTTTGGCCACTAGGGTGTATCAATAGAAGGCATTAGGTAGTCAGTCTGGGACTGTGAGCTCTTTGGTTTTAAGTTTCTTTTCTTTTTTTTTCTTTTTTTTTTTTTTTGAGAATTTCACACATATATATGTATGTATGTATGTATATATATATATATATATATATATATATATATATATATATAATGAAAAAGGCCCACTCACCATTTTCTTACTCTAACTCCCCTCTTCAGGTCGCAATATGCCCCTTCCAACTTGTGCATGGGTGTGGAGCCTTCTGTGGCCCACACCAGCAAGAGTTAGCTCCAGCTTTCACTCAGGCATGCTCCACTCCCAAGACAATGAGTTCATTGGGCTGAGTTAATTCTTGCCAGGACAACATATTTTAAACGCCATAGCCTGAGATCAAACAAATAGTGGCTCTTTAATCCCAGAATTTCGAAAGCAGAGAGGCAGGAGGATTGCCACAAATTCAAGGCCAGCCTGGCCTACATAGTTAATACTAGACTAAGGAGCATAGAGTGGGCCCTTTCTCAGAAACCAACAGACATGCTGGATAGGTAGCTCAGCACTTAACCCTTCCTGCTCCTCCACAATGTGGAAGTCAGAGGACAGCTTGAGGGAACTGGTTCTCTCCTTCCATCACTTGGGTCCCAGGGATCAAACTCAGGTCACCTGGCTCGGTGGCAAGTTTTTCTACCCACTGAGCAATCTTTCCTGCCTTTTCCACATCCCTTATTCCTACTCCATTATGAAATAATTTACAATAGCCAATATAAGGAATCAGCAGTGTCCATTGATGATAGAGAGAGAGACAGAGAGAGGGGGGAGACTGGGAGCAGGCAGGAAGAGAGGAGAGTCACTATCCATAAACTGGGTAAAATTTATGGATTGTGTTTCAACAACACAGAAGAGACTGATAGATGTTTATGTTAAATGACATGTCAGAGAAATAAAAATACCAAATGATGTCATTCATGCAAGGAAAAATTTGAGGCAAATATACTTAAATATACTTATTTAGTATACTGTAAGAGTGCAGTGGGCATTGCAATAATGAAGGAATGTCCTGTCTATACTTGTTATGTTTAAAAATTGACTTATTGCATGTTTGCATATGTGCAGTCACAAGACACTGGGGAGGGCAAGTGGGAGATGTTGGGTAATAGGTATGCTGTTGTACTTAAACAGTAGGAATAAGTTCTGGTGTGCCATTGCACAACGGGGGACCTAGAGAGCAGTAATGCACATATTTCAAAATAGCTAGAATGTTGTGAATAGTCTTATTGGAAAAGTTATGGATATGCTAATTATCCTTATTTAATCACAAGGTTTTATGTTGTACTTCATATGTATTTAGAGATATCTGTGAATTCTAAACCAAAATAGGGGCTGGTGTGGTAGCACAGGTCTGTAATCTCAGATACAAGAAAGGTTAGGACAAAGGAGTATAAGTTCAAGATCAGCTTAGACAAATTCGTGAGAGTGAGACTCTATTCTAGATTAGAAAGAAAGTGACAAAATTTATAGCTTTTTTTCCTTTTTGGGTGTGATTTTATTTTCCTGGTTTGGAAGGATTTGTTGTAGTGTGGCTTGTTTCTTTTTTTTTTTTTTTTTTTGAGAAAGAACTTAAAGTTGGGTGGGTAGGGAGTGGGAGAGGACCTGTGGGGACTTGGGAGGGGAAGAATATGGTCAAAATTGAATTTGAAATTTTTTTTATATTATTCATTTATTATTATTTATATGAGTGCACTGTTGCTGTCTTCAGACACACACCAGAAGGGGGCATCAGATCCCGTTACAGATGATTGTGAGCCACCACGTGGTTGCTGGGATTTGAACTCAGAACCTTTCAGAAGAGCAGTCAGTGTTCTGAACTGCTGAGCCATCTCTCCAGCCCTTGAAATTTGTTTGAAATGATGAAAAATACAATCCTAAACAAGGAAAGTGGAGGCTGGGCTGTAGCTCAGTTGCACAGCACTCACATGCCACATGCAAGGGTCAGTCTCCAGCACTATACAAGAGAAAAGTCAGTTGGGCTTCGAGGTGATTCCATGGGAGAGTGCTTGCCTAGTATATGCAAGACTGGGGGTTCATCCCTAAGGGAGCCAGAATTTTTTAAATAAAAATAAATAATACAAAATAAGCTCACAATGGTAGAATATTACATGCCTGCTGGAAAGGGTAAAGAGATTAGAAAGCAATACATTTTGGAAGATGTGGAGAAATAAATTGCTGATCTGAAAGGCATGAGGTGTTCACTTTGGCAGTTTTTTTTTTTAATATGAAAAGTGCAAGTTTACAATATACCCAGGGTTGTTCCTCCAAGATATATGCCCAAGGAGGAATGTATAAGTATGAATGCACAAAGACTAGTACAAGAATTTTCCTAGCTGAATTACTTGTGCTAGCCAAAATGGAAACTGTCCAAATGTCCATCCATTGGCTACTGCATAAGTAAAAAGACGGCAGAATATTGTTAAGCCATAAAAGGAATGTCCTAACATGTACTACAACTCGGATGAAGTTTGAACACATGATATTTTTTGAAAGAAATCAGACACAATAGATTATGTTATGCAAGTCTATTTATAGGAAAAGTTTATAATAGGCGAATTCATAGAGATAGTGATTGCAGGAGCCTTATGACAAGAAAGGGAATTTAAGATAAACGAGATCTAAATCAATTACTTAAAACAGATTCATCTTGATAGTTATATAATTTGGTATTATCTTTTTAAAAATGTCACAGACCAACTGGGTGGGAGGAGGGGCAGGATCAAGTATGTGGAGAGACAGCAGGGACGCCCAGAGGGCAAGGAGAATGAATTATAATATGGAGCAGTTGGGATTAGGAAGCAGGGGGACCAGAAAACTGGGAGGTGAGAGGGTACCAGAGATTATGTCCAGTATGTAGATGTCTCCAGTTGAGACAGGGGAGCACCCACCCATCTTCAAAATGTTTAACTCAGAATTATTCCTGTCTAAAGAAAATGCTGGGACAAAAATGGAGCAGAGACTGAAGGAAAGGCCACACAGTGACTGGCCCAACTTGGGATCCTTCTCATGTGTGCACACCAAATTCTGACACTTATTAAAGCCATATTTTACTTGCAGACAGAAGCCTGACATGGCTGTCCTCTGAGAGGCTCTATCAACTGACTGAAACACATGCAGATACTTTAGGCTGACCATTGGGTTGAGGTCGGGGATCAATATATAGAAGAGTCAGAGGAAGGACTGAAGGAGCTGAAGGAGATGGCAAACCCATAGGAAGAACAACAGTGTCAACTAACCAGGACCCCTCAGAGCTCTCAGAGACTAAGCCAAAAACCAAGCAGCATACATTGACTGGTTTGTAGCCCCGGGCACATATAAAGCAGAAGGCTGCCATGTATGGCTCAATGGGTGTTCTTGAATGGGTAAATTATATGATATGTAAAATATGTACAGAGAGCTATAGAAAACTAATAGTGAATTTCAAGATTTTGTTACTGTTCTGTCCATATGTCTTTTGAGTCATAAGTGGTTCATTTTGTGGTCATTCTACCTTTCCCCCAGGCTGGTCTCAAACTATGATCCTCCTATCTCAGCCTCTTGAATGCTGCTGAAATTATAGGTATGAGCCACCCTACCCATCTACCTCTAACAATTTCTGAATGTTCTTTTATGTATACTGTCCTGTAAAGGCCTATACTTTGTCTCTTGGGCTAACAACTTAAAAGGAGGAAGTTTAGTTCATGGTTTCAGTCCCTAATCACTTGGCCCTATTGCTACCTGACCCATATGTCCTACGTCATCATAGCAGAAGCATGTGGTAGGACAAAGTGCTGATAGGCAGATAGACAAGCAGTAGGACAAGGTATTCTCCCCAGAGGCAGGCCTGGGGACCTGCTTCTTCTTACCAAGCCCTTCATACCTCTCAATAATGTCATATTGGGACTCCATCAGTGAATTAATCCATTGACTGTGCACATGCTTGATATTCCAAATGCCTTACTGAAACCCCAGCTTTAAAACATTGCGCTGGGGACAAATAGTTCACCACATGAATCTTGAGAAGTAGATCTTGAATCTAGAGCCTTAGATCACTTAGGAATCCTGACATTCAACCTAGGAGTTTTAGAACGGCATGGTCACATCAGCTGTGGTTTGATCATCATGAGATGGTAGGGTTGCTGCCTAATATGGACACAAAGTATGCCTGACATTCAGTGACCTATGAGAGGAATCTCTTGGTATTCATTATGTAACCCTTGATAACCTTAAACTCCCTATGTATCCTAGTTCGGTCTCAAGCTCATTTTCTTACGTCAATGAGACTGTGAGTGTTGGGATTACAGATGAACACCATTATTCCCTAGGACAGTTTCTCTACTTTGGATCATTACCACATTGGTGGAGCTTCTTGGAAAGGTGTTTCTCCAAGTGAATGAGTTTCTAGTACTTATGGGATGAAAATTGTTCTAAGTGAAGTTAAAATTATGAAGGTAGAGTAAGACAGTGAAGCTCCTCCTCCTTTCTCTCTGCCCCTGCCCTGCATGCCCTAACTTCTGCTGCTAGATCCCCCTCCTCCTTCCTTACCCTTTACCCCTCTCCATCTCCAGTTCTCTTTGTTCTCTGCTAGGGGGCAAAGTCTGATTCTTGTTTGTTTCTGCTTATGCAGGACTCAAGTGAAGAGCTTCTCATGAGTTTTGAAACTCCCTCCTCTGCAAATGCTTAGAGAATTCATTTTACCAGGGACTTCTATAGTTTTTCCACTTGCTCAGAGTCCCAAACACCAAAAAAGGAATGGAAGCTGATGGGAAGTTGCAGTGTGGGAGCCATCCTGTTTTGCAGAGCAAACATCATGCTAAAAACCACAGTAGTATGTGCTCTGTATGTTGGTGTAAGTGTTGAATCCCAATCCGCATTATGTTATCAGAAGTTGAGGGTGTGACGTAGCAGTTCCACTTGCTGGTAGGAAATCAAATCAAAACAAAACAAGGAAGAAGCTAGACAAGGTGGCCCTTCTAATCTACATCCTTGGGAGGTAGAGACAAGAGAATTCCTATGAGTTCTAAGGCAGCCTGATGTACACTGTGAATTTCAAATCATCAGGAGCTACACAGTAAGATCCTGTCTCAAGTAAACATACAAACCAGCACCAAATAACCTGAATGAAACAAAACCAGGAGTCATATATGAAAAATGCTTGTAGTCCCAGCACTTGAGAGACTGAGGCAGGAGGATGAAATCTATGCTTTTATGATAGTGAAGCAGACAGGCCCTTTACTGACTGAGCTAAATCCTCAGTCCCAGAATTCTTCCTCTTAGGTCTTACAACATTATCTGAATGTGCTTAACTCTCATCCACATGCACTGCAAGATTTGAAGATAATGATAAGAACATAGATTACCAAACTACAGTGCTCGTTTGGGGAATCATGACCAGCATTACATTTTCTGGATAGCCACATAGAGATACAGGGAACATATGGACATGACCTACTCCTTTGACCCACAAATCTCATTCACAGCAAATGCCCCTATTTCTTTGAGTGTGGGAGTAACATACTTTTTGCAACTTGAAAGAGCACGTGAATGTTGCTGGCATATTTTCAGTCACTGATGGCAGAAGGATACTTTTTCTTTCTACCCTCTTTTTGCTAATTAATGGAATCAAAATGTTTGGGGTGTTGGGAATCTTAAATGATCATGTTTTACAATTCATGATAGTCAAGGCAGCAGGCAGATCTCTTTTGAGTTGAGAGCCAGCTAGGGCTATATAATGAGATAGATGTTGTCTCAAAAGGAAAACAAAAGTGCTCTGGGTTTTGTTTTGTTTTGTTTTGTTTTGAGCCAGAAAAGAAAAAAAAATGAACGAGCATCCCTACCTGTTAACATTGAAGAAACTTTGTTGTGCTTGTATCATTTAGACTTGACACCAAATGTGTGCTTCATAAAAGGAAAAACTGACAACTTTGAGTTCATCAAATTAAAACTTTTAATTAGGGATGATGAATCTTAGACCATGGGAGGCAGAGACAGGTAAAACAGGAGTTCAAGGTCATCCTTGGCTACATAACAAGTTTGAGGCCAGCATTGCTGACATTAAAATTCTGATAATTCAAGCTTTTATTCAGCAAAATCTTGTATGAAGAAAGGAAAATGGCAACCTACAACCAGGAAAAATATTTTTTAAAAATTAGGGGCTAGATTAAGTGATTAGTTCAATATTCCATAAGACAGAATACTCCTAGGTAATAAAGGAGATTGTAATCCTATTACTTAAAGAGAGAGAGAGACAAGAAGACCAGGAGTTCAAGTCCAGCCCTGAGACTAGAATTTGAGATCAGCCTAGGCTGCTTGAGATTCTGTTTTAAAACAAGGAAAGAGATAGATTTAAAAAAATGAAAGGAAGAAAAAACACACAAAATTTCAAAATTTTCCCCTTTAAATGATTTCAGTCTGTTGATGAGCCTGATGAAAAACATGACTAACACTCTGAAATATACAATGAAAAGAATGACTAATACTCTGAAATATATCAGACAAAAGATTTGCAAGTAAAATTAGACAATAACATCTATAGCTCATTGGCAAAACCTGAAACTAACCAAAACTGTTAATACACTATGGAAAAATATAAATAGCCAAAATACATGAAAAAAATGCCCAACATTGTTTTATCATCAGAGTAAAATTACTATGAGATTCAGCTACGTATTTGAAAAAATAGCTAAATTGAGCTGGAGAGATGAGTTGGTGGTTAAGATCTTGTAACTGTGAGGACTGGATGCATGAGTTTGGATCCCAGAACTCCCATGACTCCACCTGTGGGAGATCCATTGCCCTCTTTTGACCTTCAGGGATGTATCCATGAACATACATGTATGAATACAGTTAAACAAACATATACATACATACAAAATAAAATTTCTTTTAAAATGCATTTACTTTTATAGTGTGTGTGTGTGTGTGTGTGTGTGAGAGAGAGAGAGAGAGAGAGAGAGAGAGAGAGAGAGAGCACCTGTGAGTATGTAGAAAGCATATGTATACATATGGAAATCAAAGGACAACTTAGGAAGTTGATTCTCCATTCCCACCATGGGGGTGCCAGGAATCAAATATAGGTCCTCCATCTTCTTTAGTGGTTCAGCCATCTTACAAGACCATAACATAAATCTTTTAAAAAGTCCCTAACTGTAACAGTCGCAGCAAATATTGAGAAAGATGTGCATAGCTGGACGCTGGCAGATACTATCATATGTGTAAACTAGTGTAACGACTTTAGAAACTATATAAATATTCTAGTGTTGTTTCTGTTAGTTTTAGATTTTTAATTCTTTAACAATCTCATACAATTATATGATAAAATTTAGCCATTTTAACCTCCATTTGCCTCTCAGCTCCTCCCCCTACTTCCTGACAAGTTTCCCTCCTAATTTTGAGTCCTGTTTTTATCTGTGGACCTCTAAGTTTAGTAAGAATTCTTCCCTGATTGTGGCTGGGGGATTATTTCCTGGAGCAAGGAGAATTTAGCATTGGCCACCCAATGTAGAAAATGACACCCCACCAATGACTGTTAACTATTAACTCAGGACAAAGTTGAGTGTCCTGGGCCTGTCCACACCTATGATGCAATGTTGAGGGGCCCAGTCTTGTGTTTGCTGTGTGTAGATAGCTGTAGCTACGGTGAGTTTCTGAGTGTGGTTACTTCTCTTGTCCAGAAGATGTATTTTGTTGTACATCTACATATTTTCTGGCTCTTCCATTTTTTCCCACCCCCTTTTCCAGAATGTTCCCCAAGCCTTGCTGAAGATGTTCCAGCTTTTCCATTTAAGGTCATCCATTCCATGATCACATATCTTCAGCATTCTGGACAGTTATGGATTTCTACATAAACAGCCATCCACTGCGATAAGCAGAATCTCTGCTGACAGCTGGGTGCAGCACTAATCTATGAGTATAAACATGAACACTTAAGGGGCAGTTGGACAAGACCATTTAATGAAAGCAAAGCAGGAATGTGGCCCAACAATATTACTAATAGGAATTTATTCAACTAGAAGTAAAGCTTAAATATTCAAAGTCATATTAAGGTCATGGCAGCTTTATGTATATAGTCTCAAACTAGAAACAGGCAGTAGTCCATCTTCAGTAGAACAGACAAGCTACAATATAGTCACAAAATTAATATCGCTCAACAATCACTACTAATACAACTCTTGATATCGTAGTTGCCTGTAATCAGAGCAGTAAGGAGGGGAAAGTAGGAGCTTTTTGAAGGCAGCCTGATCTATACAGTGAGTTCTAGGACAGCCGGGGATCCATAGTAAGACTCTGTTCCCCAAATCCAAAGGGTTACTGTAGCAGGGTGGGGGTGGGGACTAACCCATGTAGCATGGATGAACTTCAAAAACATCCTAAGTGGAAAAGACCAGATTTTAAAAACACATAATGTAAGTTCACACTTAGTAGGCATTGTAAAATGACCTATTGCGATAAGCAGATCATGGTTACAGGAGGAGCAGAGGAGAAAGGAGATAGGAGAAGGAAGGACAGACTGGAGGGAAGGAAAGCATGGATATGTTCTAGACTCTTTGGGAGACAGGATCTTGCTATGTAGCCCAATCTAATCATGAATTCATGGCAATCCTCCTGACTCAGCCTCACAAGTCCTAGAATTACAAATAAAACCACGACATCAGGATTTAGCATTTTTTTACAATTCTGTCACTCTGTCTCTGTCTCTCTGTCTGTCTCTCTGTCTCTTTCTCTCTCTGTCTCTCTGTCTCTGTCTGTCTCTCTCTGTCTCTCTCTCTCTCTCTCTCTCTCTCTCTCTGTGTGTGTGTGTGTGTGTGTGTATACACGTGTGTCAAGGCAGTCTGAGACTTGATTCTCTCTACCTTGTAGGTTGCTGTCCTCCCTTTGGGTTGTGGGCATTACACTCTGGTTGATAGCTTGGTGGCAGACACTTGACCTTCTAAGCCACTCTGTCAGTCCCATTTGAGAAATGCATTATGTGTAATGTCTGCGTGAGTAAATGCTGCATGTGGGTGTGAGTGGGTGTCTGTGGAGGTGAACGAGTGGGCACTGGATCTTGTGAATCCAGGGTTACAGGCAATTGTGAGCTGTAGCATGTGGGTACTGACCTGCCTCCATCCCCTAAAGGTAAATTAGGATGCTTTCCATGGCACTAGGGATTGAGCCCAGGGCAGTGTGTATTGTAGGTTCTCCACCACCAAGCTTCATCTCCCATCATAATTTTTTTTTTTACTACATATATTTCTGGATGTTCCATCTTAGTCCCCTCTGATGTCTGCTGGCTCATTTCCCTCAAGCTTATCCTCGGTGTTTAACATCTCCATAGCGCTTGTCTTTTTTCATCTGAAACCAGTTTTGCTTAAAGTGAGATGAACTATTAGAATCTTCTGGGCTGCTTGCTAAAAATGCAGGCTCTTCGCTTCATCAGACTGTTAGGGCAACCAAGGTAATTCTGATGCTCTTTAGGATTTGAAATCCCTAAAGGACAAGCAAGGTCATCCATACCCACGATCTCACACTTACAGAGGAATGATTCTCAAAATATATCTTCTTGTTTACCTTGAATTCAAGATTTAAATAGGTGCCATTTATTTTTATGGGTATCTCCAGCTCAATAGCCCGTAGGCACATAGAAATTGACATGCTAGAAGACATACAAACAATCTTTCTCTAGACGCTCCCCACCCCCTACGTCATTTCCAGGCCTAGTGAATGATCGCTCTGGGCCCTGTTCACTACATTGTAAAAGTAAAGAATCATCTAGACTCCTCCTATCCTCCCTTCACCATCCACTCACTGACAACATCAATTTTCATTCCCTCTACTTCATCTCCCTGGTTTGTTTCTTCATTTCTGTTCTATAGCTTAACCACATGCTCTCCCAGATGGCTACCAAAGTGGCGTGTTTGTTTCTCTTTTTCTCCTCAGAGTAAAAATTGTATCCAAATCTTTTCCCCAGGGCATCACAAGTTAGTTACTAATCTGTGAATCAGCAAAGGACTTTATTTTACACACAATGTAACGTTTCTTTTCCTTGCTTATAAAAGTAACAATTTAATTGATACTGTTTTGGAAGCTAGCTTCTGTCTCTCTATATGTAGCAGAGGATATCCTGGAACTCCTGATCCTAGTGCTTCTTCTACCTACCCAGTAATGAGAATACAGGCATGGGGTACCACATAGCAATTCATTTGTAATTTTCCATAGTTCTGGGGCTGGAAAGTAATACAGTGTCAGAGTGCTTACCAGCATTTAGGAAGCCCTTGGCTCATACTCTAGCACCACCACCACAAGCCCAGGGGAAGAGGGACAGGTGCAATGGTGAATACCTTTAATCCCGATACACAGGAGGAAGATGAAGGTGGATCTTTATGAGTTTGAGGCCAAACAGGTCTACATAGTGAGTTCCAGACCAGCCAGGGCTACATACTGAGACATTTCTCAAAACAAAAGTTCTGTCTGTGGGGACTGAGGAGCTAAGAACATTGGGTGCTCCTTCAGAGGACCTGAGTTGTATTCACAGCACTCACATGGTGGCTTAACAACCATTAGTAACTTTGGTCCTAGGGGATTCAACATCCTATCTTGGCATCTAAGGGAACCAGGTAAGTGTATGGTGTACATACATATGTGCAGGAGAAACACCCATACGCATATAATAAAAAACTGAGGGAAACAGGGAATCAAAGTTTATTTCTCAGTCCTCATACAGATGACTCACAATCAACTGTAATTCCAGCTTTAGGGGCTCTGACACGTTCTGGCCTCTGAGAATGCTGTACTTGTGTGTACATACCAGCACACAGACACATATGCACTTATTATTAAAAATAAAATCAAAATATTAAAAATTTCTTCTGTGAGATTACTGCATGTATGCATTTGTAATAACTTCTAACATTCTGATATCTGTTCTCTACATTTTATCTATGTATACTCAGATGAAGCTATAATTGTAATGTCATACAAATTTTTTTTCTCATTTTTGTGACAGTGTGGATCACTACCATCTGTAAATTTTTTTCTAGTTACAAATATATACTTATTGTTTAATATGATATTATATAATTATGATATATAATATCTTACATTGTATATAAATGTCACTTTTATTCCCTAGATTTAATTGTCATCTCAGAGGCTTACTGTCCCTATCTGCTAACCTAGGCCTAGTCCTGAAGCTTCTAGCCTGTCAACAATCTAATCTAGGCTCAGAATGTTTTCAGCCTCTGAGACTTATTGCTGAATAAAGTCACCCTTTCTATATCTTTCTGAGTTCTTGTTGGCTGATTCAACTCAGCTCTTCTGCTTCAAACTCCTCTCCAAGCTGACTGATTCAAACTGACTTCTCTCATTGACTGAATTGCTCCACTTGGCCTCAAACTAACTCTAGCAATCTCTTCTAATCTTTTGGCTCCTCATTCTCTGACTCATTCTGTCTTCACCCGCGTCTACAGTGCTCTCTCTTCAACCTGTCTCTAAACCTCTCCTGGTAAAACTAGCTCTGAATTCCATGAACTGAACTGCAAAGAACTCTGCGATGAACTCCTCCACTCCAGTCTCCTGCCTCTCAACTCACTGACTCAACTGAACTCTCTGAATAGAACTGGCTAGAACTCAAGAGGTCTGCCTGCCTCTGTCTCCTGAGTGCTGGGATTAAAGACGTGGACCTCCATGCCTGGACTAAAGCTTTTCTTTACCTGAAACTTATTCTACCTCAGGCTGACCTTAAACACAGAGATCTGCTTGCCTGTGCCTCCTGGGATTAAAGGCGTATTCCAGTCAGATCACACAGACGTAGAAGGTCTTTGGATGTGATCTCCTGCCAGAGCAGCCATGTTCTGAATTAAATTTTCTCTATAACTGTACTCATCAGTCATGATGAGAGTCCACCATCCTCTTCCCACCCACACAAGAGAGCCCTCACTTTGAGAATGTCATCGTACTTTTTTTCTGTTTTCAGGACCTTGTTGGACAGGTTTCTCCCACTAAGCTACACCCTCAGTCTGCTTCAGTGTTTTTGTGTCTGTTTTCAGACAAGAGTTTGAAACTGCATTTCAGGCTGGCCTTGAGTTTATGTGATCCTTCTATCTCAGACTTTCAAGTTCTGGGATTACAGATTTGTGACACCATACCAGACTTCCATGGAACTTTTGACTGCTATTTGTACATCTGTTCATTCAGCAGTTAATTTGTTGTGTGTCTCTCTATGTGCTGGATAATTTTTTTGAAACCAGGCATACATGTAGTCATAAACAAAATGTTGCTGACATCACGGAACTTAGTTTGTGGGAGGAGTTGCTAACACACAAATATTCCATATGCTGAGTGAATGATGCAATATAAAATACAAATAAAGAAAATGAAAGTGATAGGGTTTCTATAGTCTTTTAAAAATCTTTTAGAGAAAGGTATTTTGCTTTTGTTTGTTTGTTTGTTTGTTTGGTTGGTTGGTTGGTTGGTTGGTTGGTTGGTTTTGAGATGGGATCTCACATATTAGAGGTGGGCCTAGAACTTAAAATGTATTTGATAATGACCTTAAAACTTCTGGGCCTCAAGCCTTAGCCTCCCAGGAGCTGGGATCATAGCACACCCAGATTCTACAGTGTGCAAGCCAGTATCCACCTTTGCACCTGCTAAGCATGTACATTACGAGTTGAGCCCCAGATCAAGCTTTGTTTTTCTTTAAAGTCTTTTCCTAATTCCTTGAGAATTTCATAGAATTAATTTTGATCATACTTAACCCTTTCTCCCAACTCCTCCCAGGCCCACCCATACCTCCTTCCTCACTTCTGGTCCTCTTTGTTTTGAAACAATGTGTGCAACCCAAATACTCTTGGGTATGGGGCCACTCCCTGGAATGTGGTCAACCTACTAGGGAATCACACCCTGGAATGAAACTGGCTGTTCCTTACCCAGTGTGGAAAACAAAAGGACAGTTGCACATATGAACTTACAGTTGTGCTGTCAAGACCTGTGCAAACTCAAGCCAGACAAAATCACCCTATGGTAGGGGGAGGTGGGCATGGAATCCTTGTTTTTGTTTTTGACATTTGTGATTTATGATGTATCCTAGTGCGGCTTCACACTTGGGATTGTTGTGCCTCAGCCTTTGAATTACTGGGATTATATGTCCATAATAATACCCCTGGCTAAAGGAATGATATTTTAGTAGCTGAGATAAAGGCAAATGCAAAGGTCCTATGGTTGAAACTTACTCGGTGTGCAAAGAATCCATGGGAGCAGGCCACACAAGAAGTCCTGAAGGAAATATAATTTAAAATAGGCAGAGGCCAAATCATACTAGCCTAATTGACCAAGGTCAGTCCTTGGGATTTTATCTCAAATATGTTGAAAGCCCCATTGAAAGAGTGAGCACACAAGAAAAAGGATTCTTTTTTTCTGTTGGTTATTGAGACAAAATCTAATGTATCCTAGGCTGGCTTTAAACAGAATGACCTTGAATTCTTGATTCTCCTGCTGGGGTGACCCCTGCATGAGTTACCATATCCAGCTCATTTGTGTTTTAATACATTTTTTTTCCTGAGGTATAGGAATGTGGGTCTGTTGGTAGAGCTCCTGCTTAGCATGAATCCAACATTGTGTGTCATGCCCAGCATGGAATAAACCTGGGTATGATAGCCCTTACCTATAGCTACACTTGGGAGATGGAGTCAGAAGGAACAGAAGTTCAAGAGATGCATGAGATCTTGTTTAAACAAATATTTTTCTGGTGTTGGAAAGATGGCTAAGGTTAAGACCTCTTGTAGAATACCTGAGTTTCATTCTCAGCATCCATGTCAGTTAGCTTACAACTGTCTGTAACCCTAGCATCATAGGATCTGACACCCCTGGCTTCCATGGACACTGGCATTTGTGTGCACAAACCCATGTATATACTCTCTCTCTCTCTCTCTCTCTCTCTCTCTCTCTCTCTCTCTCTCCCTCTCCCTCCCTCTCTCTCTCTCTCTCTCTCTCTCTCTCTCTCTCTCTGGTTTTTTTGGATTTGGTTTTTCGAGACAGGGTTTCTCTGTAGCCCTGGCTGTCCTGGAAATCACTCTTTCAGACCAGGCTGGCCTCAAATTCAGAAATCTGCCTGACTCTGCCTCCCAATTACTGGGATTAAAGGTGTGTACCACCACCACCACCACCTGGCTTACACACACTCTTAAAAATAATAAAAATGTAAATGTTATCCTATCTTCTTATGTTTACATGTAGAAAATGTCTACAGCATTATAGGGCAAGAAGAGAGGTAGCCGGCCTATAGGGAGGTGCTATTAACAGAGATACAGATGAGAAGCAAAATCTTAGACCACTATAACAGCAGTAGAAAGAATTGTAGGAGGATGGCTTCTGAACTGGTAGAGAGTGGACGGCATTGCTAGTTGCCTAAGAGACCATGAAGTCTGATTCTAAGGCTTTTCAACCTCGATTTCAGAAGTTACACATATGGTCTATCTAACTCCTTCCTTCTCTTAGTTCCTTAAGAAGAACAGGCCTGATGTACTGAGGCACGGAATCTGAGTCATACTGGCTTCCAGATTAGATCATCCAAGTGGGAAAGATGAGTAGTCAGAGGAATATGAGTCCCGAGTTCAAGGCACAGACCAGGACTGGCCATTTATAGTTATGAAATCACCCAGGAAATGAATATAGCTAGAAGAAAGAACATGCTCAAGGCCTGAGCCCCAGGGAACTATGATCCCAATCTGGGAGAAGAGGAGCAACTAGCGACAGACGCACGTAAGCTAATGAGGTCAGAAGAAACTGAGGTCATAGAAGCAAGGTAAAAGGTCTTTCCAGAAGTTACTATGGGGCTATAGAATTTCTTTGTAAAAAAGAAAAAGGAACAAAAGCCCCATGTCTTTATTAAATAAAACTAAATAATTGATTTACATGGTGCCAGTGATTGAACCCAGGGCTCCATGAAAGTTGGCAAATAATCAATTGAACTGTATCCCTAGTCAGTAGGTGTCAATTTAGAGACAGTAAATTCATTTAACACTATTAATAGATTGTTCTTGCACACCATTGTTCATCGGTACATTTTTTGATGATTCATCTCTATCACTATTCAGTACCTTCCAGAGCACATGTGCTTGGACGATCCAGGAGAGTTTCCAGTACTCAGGACTTTCCAAACTGAGCGGAACTGATGCTCTCTAAATGCTTCTTCTCCTTGAGAAATGGAGGAAATGGGGAAGGAGAGTGGGAAGGGGGTCAGCCTGCTGTGTGTAGCAATTCAAAGAACTAGTCTAAATTCCTCAGAATCTCACCTCCCAGAATTAAAAATACATATTCTCAAATGTTTGACAGTTTCCATAGGAGATAAGTTAAACTCATTGTGAGAAAGGAAGACCTTGGAACTTTGCTCACGTTTCAGCCACAAAAGAGAATGTTAACACTTTCAGTGGTAGAAAGTCCATTAAGACAATTTCAAAACACTTCTGTGATATAGCCTTCAGGGAAGTCAGAGTTGGCAAATAAAAACTCACCAATAAACATGAAATAAGTTATCTCCCATTGATCTTTTCCAACTGTCTTCATTTTTCATGTGGGGGGAGAAGAGATGAGTATATCTTAATTTTTTATGTCCCTAGTTTCATTTGTAGCAATACTATTTTGATTACTTTTTAAAATACTGGTTGGATTTAAGCTGGGCAGTGGTGGCACACACTTTTAATCCCAGCACTGGGAGGCAGAGACAGGTGAATTTTTCTGTGAGTTTGAGGCTAGCTTGCTCTACAGAGCAAGTTCCAGGGTAGCTAGCTCTATACAAAGAGGAGCCCTGTCTTAGAAACAATAAACCCCAAAAACAAAGTACTGGATTTAAACTATTAAAACCCTCAGCTTTGAAACCAAGAGTCCTTGAACTAAAAAAATATTTAAAAATCTGAATATTTCAAAAATCTATGAATGGCACAGTGTTCTTGAAGAGCCCCAGAGTATGATTCCTAGCACCATGAAGGTCAGCGTACAGCTATCTGTAACTTCAACTCCAGGGAATCCAATACCTTGGGCCTCTAAGAGCAAGTGAACTCCGTGTTCTCACAGGCACAGACTTAAAAATAATCCATCTTTTAAGAAGATGTATACAACGCCCTCCCTTAACTCTTAGAATTTGAGCACTGGACTTCCTTTTGGAACAGCAAGGATTTCCAGAGGAAAGTAACTGAGCATTGTAAACACTGCTGAGAAGTCTAGGGAGGGGCTCCATAATTAACCACTGGGTAACACAAAGGTTGCATGGGGCTCAATTTTCTCACCCCCAAGTGTATATGTTGGCTGTGTATACTGATTGGTGCTTGTAATTCCAGCACCACAGAAGCTAAAGGGAGAGCATTGCCAAGATCTCAAGCCTATCCTGAGCTCCATAGTGACTTGCAAGCTAGCCTGAGCTACTGAGTGAAACCTGTCCAGTGAAAGGAGCAGGTGTGGAGAAGAGGCAGGAGAGGGAAGAAAAGGAAGAAAATTTATGTGAATCCCCAGATCCTCATAAGACACTCATATTTGGAGTTAGGGTTTGTTTTGCTTCATTTTGCATTGTGTATTTGGTTATTTTGAGAAAGGATCTCACTGTGTGAGCCTGATTGGCCTTGAACTTGAAGGAATAGAAATACTTTTCTATCCCCAAGTGCTGGGTTACAGGTATACATTACTGTGCCTGTTTTGCAATAGGATCTTTAATGAGATGATTAACTTAAAATGAGATCTTTATAGCGGTCCTTAATATACCATGATTGGTGTGTTATAAAACGACATGTAGACAGATATCTGATACCTGTGCAAAGAGATGGTCATGCGAACACACTTAGCTGTTTGTTTTGAGAAGAGGGTCACATGCAGTCCAGACTGGCCTCCAACTTTCTTATGTTGATGATGATCTTGAGTTTCTGATCCTTCGGCCTCTCCCTCCCCATGTGCTGGGGTTAAAAGTGCATATCACCAGACCTGGCTGATGCAGAACTGGAGATTGAAACTAGGGTTTTGTGTCTGTCAGGTAAACATTCCATCAACTCCGTGATATCCCTAAGTCTCTATTGTCATGTTATTTTTATCTTTCTTTCTTTTATTTGGTGACTGAATGAGTTTAATTATGATTACTTACAGGAGCATGAGTGGGGGATTATTTACTGGAACACAGGCAATTTACTAGTAATTACACCACTAAACAAAATGTCTTCCCTTCCTCCCAGCAACTATTAATTACCCATAGCTCTTCACAGGGCCCATGAGTCCCCTCCTCCACTCCCTGACTGACATCTTGATGGTAGACATCTATCTAACGTTCAACTGTGTTCAACTGAGAAAAATTAGCTTTGCTGTTTTAGGCCACCCAGTCCATGGTATCTTGTCATGACATCTTCAGCAAGGTAGCATAGAGGTGTGGGAGGTGATGTGGACATAAGTGTTCAAGTGCTTAAGACCCAGATTGGAGGCACATTAGCAGTTAGTGTGCTATAGTGGGAGGGAGGGAGGGAGGGAGGGAGGGAGGGAGGGAGGGAGGGAGGACAGAACACAAAGCTGTGATGTAGGTGGCCTGCTTGACTTGAGATAGATGAATTCCTAATTCCTCGGTTAAATACAAAGCAAGACCTTCAACTAAGTGGGGAAAGCAGACAAGGAATTTCAGATTTGATGGGAAAGGAATGTTTTAAATGGTCTTCTGATAGGTGGGTGGTGTTTTCTTTTAAATACCAGAAGTTAAATCACCTCTGAACAGCTGATAGGTGAATGCTGTTTTCTTTTAAATACCATAAGTTAAATCACCTGTGAGCAGGTGTGGTCACACATCCCAGGACTTGGGAGGCAGAGGTAGGATTATAACCGAGAACGTGAAGCCAACCTGGTCTGCAAAGCAAGTTGCAGCCATGGATACATAGGAATCCCCTGTCTGACAAGAAACAAACAAGACAAAAATAAAGAAGGAAAAATCTCTTCTTCTGAAGTCATTTTAAAATTGATTTTCCCATCATAGTATTTTTATTGATTATTTGGAAATTTCATATCATGCACCCAGATCACGCTCACTTCCCAGTCCACCCTACCACCCTTGATACCTTCCCCCGAAAAAGGAGGAAGAGGAGGAGTGGGAGGAGGAGGAGGTGGTGGAGGAGAATACCAAAATACCAAGTCCAATTTGTGTTGCCCATATAGTAGCTGGGACATGGCCACATGCTCAGTGGCTAGATTTTTTTTTTTTTTTAAGGAAAACAGGGTCTTTCTCTACCTGCACCCTCACCAGAAGCTGTCATTTGTGAAGACCTATACTTGAGTATCTCTATCACAATTTTTAAGAGCTCTCATCAATGGCTTCCTATGTAGGCTGTTTCCTTTTTGCAGCAAGTGGAAGAGAGAGGCTGTCACAGAAGCCTTCTATGTCTCTTTCTCAACTGAATCTGCAGTGATCCATACCACTGCGGTGTGGGGGCGACTTCCTTGCCCTTTCCAATAAGCAGCAGCATGGATCATGGAATTCCACATAGTTTCTGGGGACACAGTCAACTATCTACTTGGTCGCTGGTGTCAGAAGGGACCACGGACCTCAGAATGGTCTCTGGTGGCAGTAAAAACCACAGACGTAAACATGGCACTTGGCCATAGCCCATACCACAGACCCTCAGCAGCCACACAGGGAATCCCTCCTTAATGGGGTTAGTGCCTGGATGAAGGAGGCTCTAGGGAGATCTCTGTCTCTTTCCACCATATGATGACAGCAAAGACACTACCTGTGACTCAGAGAGCAGGCTATCTATGTACACCAAATATATTGGCAACTTGGTATCAGAATTACGAGCCTCTAGGGCTATGAAAAATTTCTGTTGTTTATGATCCATCAAAGGTATGTAAATAAGTGAATCCAAGAAGAATATGAAGATTGTTGGGCAGTGCCAACAACCCAGTTAAAGCTATGCTAATGAAAAGTTGAGGTTAGTCAGGCTTGCGTTCTTAAAAGACAGATAAAATAAAATGTGATGGCTCATTTTCAAAATTGCCGCCAGCCAGTTTAGATCCAAATACTGATGCACAAAAAGCACTAGACTCCTGATGATGCTTTCTCATTTAGTTAGCCCCACCTTCAAGACTGTTAAGCCAGTTTCCCACCCAAACTAGAAATTTGGAGTAGAAGATTGCTAACAGCTAAGAACACCTGCAACCCTATGAGCCTGAAAAGTTTTTAACATAAAAACAATGTAAAATGCAGAGATGAATCCATGCACACAGAGATGAACCATGCATGGTTCTATTGAGAAATCGATGTAAGCAGCAGGGAGAAAGGTAACACGTAGGTGATGTAGAAGATTTTACCCTTCTGGTTATTTAGTAAGAGAAAGGAAAAGAATAGTCAAGTTGTAAGGTTGATAAGCTGTTCTCTGCACTCAATTACAGTACCTGCCTGTCATTCTAGGCTGATGCCTGGCTTGTAAAGTCATAAAATAATAAACTCTCACTTTTGCTACTCTGAGTCTCCAGTACTTGAATTAGGAAGTGAAGCATTGTTTCTCACAAAAGATGAATGGGATGGAAGGATGTAGAGCAAAGATGTGAATGAATTTGTGAGGAAATAATTATACTAGTGAACTGCAGAGTCTCTGCTGGGTAGGTTTTCTGATGATATAAATGCAAGGATAAAGCCACTTGTGGAGTCGCATTCCTGTAATCCCAGAACATGGTGGAGGTAGGAGTAGAATTCTGGGACAGCCTAAGTGATATAGCCCCCGTTTGAAAACCAAAATCTATTTTTGGGTTGGCGCAATGTTTAGTGGGTATAGGCATTTGCTGCCATGCTGACTGACCTGAATTCAATCCCTGGACCCCACAAGGTGTGGAAGGAGAGAACTCAGTCCAGTAAGTTGTCCTCTGTCCACTGCTTACCAGTCTTGGCATGAACTCTCCCCCACATATCGTATAATACACACACACACACACACCAGATAAATGCAAAGAAAATTAAAAATTGATACATACAAAAGCACCCTGTATCTTATAGAAGAGATGATGTGTATTAATGATATTTATTATTTAGAATGGCCTCAGTGAAAGGACTAGTGCTTGTGAATGAAAACAAATAATCATGTGCATGGTACATTAATTCAATTTTGTACATCTGAAATTAAGATAAGTACAAATGTTCAACAATAGATGCTTTTCCCCATGTACATTTTAGTATATGTATATGTGGATATATGTTCTTGGAAAGGGAGTATATAACATGTTACGTATTTTTACAAGCATATTTCATAGATATGTATATAAGTAAATATAATGAAGAGTACATCATATATGCTATATTTCAATTGTACTTTGGGGATGTTTTTGAGGCAATGTATTGCTATGTAAGCCTGGTTCTCTTGAGACTCACTGTGTAGCCAGTTCTAAACCTGCAGCAATCTTTTTTGCCTTTTTCTCCCAAGTGCTGGGTCATAGGTAGCAGGATCCCTGCAAGTAATAGAAAATTCCAGACCAGCTTATACTTTCAAACAGTTAGATTGAAAAATAGAATATGATAATATGATAGAATATGATAATAAATGGAATCAAGAAAAAAACACTGGAAAAAATGAAATGTCAAGTGGATGGCTTCTACGTTTGCCTAGCTTGAGCCTTCTCCTTTGTGGATGTATGACAATGCCAAAAATATCAGTAATGTCAGTGATCAAATGTGTAGCTTTCTACAGAGCTATCTGCCCTGGAGAAAATGACTGGGACTTTTCCACTGATCAGTAGTTGGTAATAATAAATGTGCTTTATAGTCTCATGGTTCTCCTGGCATGCATTTTCAGCAAGATTGCAGTTAGGTGGACTTCTTCAATGTGTTGTACAGAATCAGTGCTTTACCATTGCCTGTGAGAACACTGAGCCGTATGGAACTTTTCTTGAGTCAAGGTCTCACACTGTAGTGCAAGGTGTCCTGGAGCAAACTATGTAGCTGATGATGGCCTCATATTTATGGAAATTCTCTGGCCTCAGCCTTTTGAGTGTTGGGATTATACACGTGAGCCAAGGTATTCTGTTCCACCATATACCCTTGATAAAAAGCCTTTCTCTATTCAGGACTGGAGAGATGGCTCAGAAGTTAAGGATGCTTGAGGATCTCCAGAGGCCCTGATTTTGATTCCCAGAATCCATGTTGAGAACCTCAAAACTGCCTGTAATTCTAACTTCTGTGGATCTGATTGCCTCTATGGGAAACCCATAGACACATACATATATACATACATACATACAGTCTCTCTCTCTCTCTCTTACTCTCTAATAAATAAATCTTTTTTTCTTTTAATTTTTGAGACAGAGACCTAGCTTTAGCTAACCTAGAACTAGACCAGGATGGTCTTAAACACAGAGATCCACTTTCCTCTGACCCTCAAATGTTGAAATTAGAGATGTGCACCTTCATGCCTGCCCATCTCAACCATTTTCTAAAAAACAAACCATTTTGTAAAAAATGTTTTTCTAGATTCTTTTCTAAAATTTCCAGGCAACTGTATATGAAGTTTCCATCCCACGTGATGTTAGCTCTTTGTGGGCAGTCATGTATAGTGTGGGACAGAGAGTTGGCCACAAAACTATCCAGGTTTGCTGATTTGCACATGAGGTTTTAGGCTCTTCACTTTTCTTTCATTTTCCAATATTGGCTGCTGTATTGGTTCTGGAAAAATCTACAAAGTAGAAAATTGAAAAAAAAATTGATATGAGAAGAGGATGTAGATTGTAAGCGAACTATTTGCAGAACTACATGTGGAAGGCACTCCCCCACGGGACCCTGCTTACCCATAATAGCAAGATGAATGGTTTGATTAGAGTTAAGTATGATGGTTTCTTCCAAGTTACACTTTGTGATCATTAGCTTTACCTGTTAACTTGACACAACCTAGAATCACCCGGGAAGAGAACTTCATGGGATTGCCAACACTGGCATGGCCTGTGGGGATGTCTGTGGTAATTACTCTGAGTGCCTGAAATGATGTTGGGAGCTCCACGAAGAATGTGGGCAGCATCTTCTGGGAGAAGCCCACACAAAAGCACAGGGAAGAAGGCAAGTGTTTTGCTTTTCTTGTTGATTGGTGTTCACTATTGCTGATGAGTTCATCAGCCTTGTTGCTGCCTCTTCCGAATCTTTACCTGATTCAGAACCAGTTTCTTTGGGCTGCCAATGTGGACTGAAGACCCTGGTGAGTCCTTCCTTGGTTTTTGGAACCAGCTATTTCATGCTTCAGTGGGACTGAAGATAAACACCTTTTAATGAGTCCACTAGGAGGTGGATGCTCACAGCCAACCATTGCACTGACTGCAGGGTCCCCAATGGAGGAGTTAAGAGAAAGGACTGAAGGAGCTGAAGGGGTTTGCAACCCCATAGGAAGAACAACAATATCAACCAACCAGAGCTTCCAGGGTCTAAACCACCAACCAAGGAGTACACATGGAGGGACCCATGGCTCCAGCCCCATATGTAGCAGAGGATGGCCTTGTCAGGCATCAATGGGAGAAGAGGCCCTTGGTCCCAGGAAGGCTTGATGCCCCAGTGAAGAAGAATGCAAGGGTGGGGAGGCAGGAGTAGGTGGGTAGGTGGGGGCACACCCTCATAGAAGCAGGAGGAGGAGGTGCGATAGGAGGTTTCTTGGGGGGGGGGACCGGGAATGGGGATAACATTTGAAATGTAAATATCTGAAAATATAAATAAAATAATCAATAAAAATGTCCTTTGAAATGTAAGTAAAAAATATATCGAATAAAAAAAATGTCCAAAAAAAATATGAGTCCTCTAGACTCTCCTTGTCAGGAAGATCCTTGGGATTATATAGAGACATCCAGTCTCATGGACTGAGAAACTACTGGGTTCTTTGGCTCTCCAATATGAAAAAGTCGCTGTTCGATTACAAAATCATACTGTGTATGCTACTCCAATTAATACTCATTTAAAATTTATTTATTTTATTTTCTTCAGATTATAATATAGTTACATCATTTTCCCCTCCAAATCCTCCCATATACCTTTCCTTGCTCTCTTTCAAATTCATGGACTCCCTTTTCTTTCTTTCTTTTTTTTTATTAATCATTTTATTCCTTTACATTCAAGTGATATCCCCCTTCCTGGTTACCCCTCCACAAATCTCCCTCATACCTCCTCCCTGTCCCCCTCCCCTTTGACTCTATGAGGGTGCTCTTCCAGCCACTACCCCACTCCAATCACATGGCTCTAGCATCCCCCTATGCTGGGGCATCACCCTCCACAGGACCAAAGGCCACCCTCTGTTCCCATTGATGATTGATGTCAGATAAGGCTATCCTTTCATGGCCTCCTTTTTCATTAATTGTTATTAATTGTCATACACACACACACACATACATACATATGAATGAATACTTATATACATGTGTATGCCTGAACATATAAATACAACTGGCCATTCTGTTTGTTACTTGTATGTATATTTTCCAGGCTGACCATTTCTTACTGGATAAGCAGGTGTGCTCTTCTCTGGGAAAGACTATTTCTCCTGCCCTCACCATTCCTTAACTGCCTGTAGTCTTTTTTTCTTTAGGGTTGAGACCTTGTGGGCTTTCCCCGTCCATATTAGCATGTCTATTGGTGTTGTCCTTGTTCTGTGTATGTTTATCAGTGAGACTTCATGGATGTAGCTTGTGACATTACTAGGGGCCACAAACCATCACTGCAAGGCCTCGGATCCTCTGGGTCTTACAACCCCTGTTCTCCTCTTCTGCAATGATTCCTGAGCATTAGGTGCAGAGGTTGTATTGTAGCCATATCTGGTGGGACTGGGATCTACAACTCTGTATTTCATTGGCCATGGTTTTCTGTAGTTGTCTCTATTACAAAGAGCAATTTCTTTCATGAGGGGCGAGGACTACATTTACTTGTGAATGTAAGGAGAAGTGGAAGAAGACAGAAGACACCGTCTACTTCAGACATGGAGCCCAGAGGCCCCTGAGCTGGAACAGTTTTGAAGGTCTCATTCTTGAGGACTAGCATTCATGGTACTGTGTAAGTTTTCAAAAGAAGGAAGTATTCCATAATCCTCCTCAGCCAGGATATCTATGAGCTACAACAATGACCTGTAATGTAACATGATACCATAACCTGAAAGGTATAGCAGTAGTGTGCCTGACTTGACAGTAACCAACAGCTCTCTAGTTAGACTTAAGACCCACCCAACAAGAGGCAAATCATACCTAGTACTAGAAACCTAACCAGGTATCCAAGAGTAATGAAGTCATGGATCTTAGCGAAGAATCTAGAATTGCCACTCTATTAAACCAGCAGAATTCCTAACTAAATCCCCTTGTAACATACATTCATTCTATAGGTAACCCTCACTAATACATCCTGGTAGCGGGAGAGACCTCATCTTTCCATGGAAAAGCAGAGGCACAATCTATGCCTTTGTATGGGTTGTCAGTGGTACAGTATTTAAAGATTATTATTAGCATGAATTAATTTTATAATAATGAATTTCATTGTGACATTTACATACTTAAACTGCGCTGGCTACTTTTTGTCAACTAGACACAAATTAGAGTCATTTGGAGGAGGGACCTCAGTTGAAGAAATGCCTCTGATGGACCTGTAGTCATGCCTGTGCGACATTTTCTTGATTGTTGACTGATGTGGGAGGAACCATCTCACTACAGGTAAATCTACTTCCTGGCAGGTGGGCCTGAGGGGCATTAAAAAGCTTGCTCTGAACATAAACTTGAAAGAAAGACAATAAGCAGCACCCCTCCATTGCCTCTGCTTCAGTTCCTGCCTCTAGGCTGCTGTCTTGAAGTCTTGCCCCGTCTTCCCTCCATGATGGGCTACAACTGTAAATTGAAATAAAGCCTTTCCTTCCCATTTGCTTTTGTTTGATCACAGCAGCAATAAAGCAAATCAGGACATGTCTATCATGTGTTTTCATCATAGTCACTCCCACAGTACCTTCTCTTGTCCCCCTCCCACTCCTGCTAATCCTCTTCCCATCTAGTTCCCTCTCCCCATTCTACATCCCTGTCTTTCTGCGTCACCCAATGAATTTTAGAAGCATCACTTACAGGATCATTACTGAAGCATGAACACTTTACCAGAGGCCATATCACTGAAGACAATGATAGCCCTCCCTTAGCAACCATGAAGTGCCTATAGATCCTATGGGAAGGGTGGGGCCTCATGAGAGCCTTATCTCCTCTAGGATGGGCCCAATCTGGTGCAGATAAACCTAGCTGCTGTGAGCGCAAGAGTGCAACAACAATGTTATGCCCAGAAGACAGTATCCCACAGTATCCTAGCCCTTCCTCTAGCACTTACATTCTTCCTGCTTCCTCTTCTGTGGTGTTTCTTGAGCCTTGAAGGCAGTAGTACTTTTTGATTATTTTAACTGTGTTTGCATTTGTGTTTGCATGATGTGTATGTGTGTGTGTGTGTGTGTGTGTGTGTGTGTGTGTGTGATGAGTGCAGGTTCCCATGGAGATCCCTCAGAGCTGGAGTCTGGCCACCTGGCCATCTAACATGAATTCTTAGAACTGAACCCAAAACCTCTGTAAACTGGACACTTAACTGTCAAGACAGCTTTCTAGTCCAAATTATCTTTATAGATGTTATACCTCTGATACTGAGAATGCTCTGAGCATCTATTATTTCTAGATTATTAATAAACTGGATGATTACACACACATTCCCAGTGCTTTGGAGGTAGAGGCAAGAAAATCAGGAGTTCAAGGCGAATCTGGGCTACATATTTGAGTCCAAAGCAAGCCTGGGATTTTTGAGACCCTCTATCAAAAAACAGAGTATTAATAAATACTACAGTATGCAACATTTTGAAATTGACTTTGCTCCATATGATTGTTAGTCCATCCAAGTTGTTGTATATATTTATGATTAACTTAGTCTTATCATTAAGTGGTATTCTACATTATGGACATAGAGCAGTTTTAGGCATTTGCTTATAGAAGAACATTTGAATCAGACAGGTGTGGTATCTTAGGCTTTTAATTATAGCACTCAGGAAGCAGGGGCAGGAGAAATTCTTTGAAGAGTTTGAGAAGAGTTTGCTGCCAGCTTCAGGCACAGGGTGAGTTCCAGGCCAGCTTGAGCTATACAGCAAAGTCCTGTCTCAAGAAAAAAAGTATTTTGAGTTAAATTGTTTCTACTTTGGGCCTGTTACAAGTAAAGATGCAAGAGCATCCATGTATTGGTTCCTGTATATTCATTTCTGAAGGAAATGCTCACAAATATAATTACGTGGTAAGTGTGTGTTTGGTTTTTCTCCCCCAGGAAACTGCATGCTGTTTTCAACACAGCTGTAGCACTTTTGTGGCCACCAGCGATACTCAAGTCCAACTTTTCTGCATTGTCACCAGCATTTTGTGGCATCATCCTTCTTTTACTTTAATCCTTATTCTATCTACTTGTATATCATGTATCAGATAAGCATTTATCATTTATCATTTCTCCAGTGATTAAGTAAAGCTATGTATCTTTCCATGTATTTATTTTATATCCAAATATTCCATTTCATGAACTGTTCATTCGGGTATTTTGTCCATTTTCTGTTGGATTGTGATTGGGGAGAGGTTGAGACACGTCTCACTACTATAGCTCAATCTAGCCTGGAATTTATTATGCAGCTCAGATTGTCCTTGGTCCCCTCAGTGCTGAAATAATAGAAGTGAGCTCCTATGAACAAGTGAATTACGTGCCCCCACTTTTAAAGGAATTGTAAGAATTTACAAATCTCTTTTTAGGCAGTAAGACATCATCAGATATGTGACTTGCGATATTTTCTTCCTGGTTGTGACTTTTCATTTTCCTAAAACGAGATTTTATGAAGCCAGTGTTCTTAATTTAGATGAGGCTTAAGATTCTTGTGTAAATTATAATTCTATGGTAATAAATCTCTCGAGACTAAGTCTCTCTCTCTCTCTCTCTCTCTCTCTCTCCTCTCTCTCTCTCTCTCTCTCTCTCTCTCTCTCTCTCTCTCTTAAGTCTAGGCTAGTCTAGAACTCACTTTGTAAACCAGGTTAACCTCAAACTTGTGATGATCCATCTTCTTTCCAGGGGTAAGGAATGGTGAGATTTCACAGGTGTTGCTCACCACACCTGATTGTGTTCCATCTATTTCGTATTTTGGTCTTGTTTCTTTGCATACCCCTAACCTGTCTCCAGCCTACTCTCTTATTTAGTCTAGGCTGGGATTGAATTCAGGTTATGACCCTAGTTCAGCCTTCTAGATGCATGGATTACAGGTGTGAGTCACCATACCTGGACAGTCTTTAAAATTTCCTTTTCATGCAACGTATATTGCTTGTACTTTCTCTCTACCCCAACTCCACCTAGAACCTGCTCCCTATCCACCCACCCAATTCTCTCTCTCTCTCCTCTCTCCTCTCTCCTCTTTCTCTCTCTCTCTTTCCATCTCTCCACCCCCTCTCTCTTCTCTCTCTCTCCTTTCTCTTGTTCATGTGTATGGTTGTAAGTAAAATTTTAGAAATCAGAACTATCAAGTGGTCAATAGGAAATCATAATGTCAGTGTTGGAATGCAATTATTTTGACAAATTATTTGGAGGTCTCTACAAGGTCCGGGAGTTATATGCGACAGATGGAAAAATATGCTTCAGGTCATGATTCAGGAAGGTGGTCTTGAGTTGTATGAGAAAGCAAATTGGCCAATGCTGTGTTCCTCTGTGGCCTTTGCTACAGTTTCTGCCTTGAGTTTCTGCTCTGCCTTCATTTCAAGGTGGAGTCAAACTTGTAATGTGTAATAAACCTCCATAATATGTACTAAACCTTTCATTCCCCACTCGCTTTTGGTCATGGCTTTATCACAGCAACAGAGAACCAAAGTAGGACAGCCAGTAACCCTAGCTCCTGGGAATTGGAGACGTGCACTTTCTGAGTCTCACTGGCTAGCTGGTTTTTGTCAAAAAAGGGTTTCCAGGTTCAGTAAGAGCTTTTGTCTCAACAAAAATAATGTGGAGATCAATAGAGATTTCTATATCATGTAGGCCTCTGGCCTCTACAAGTATAAGTGTAGGAATGTGCACCTGCCCACATATGTGCACACATATGCATACCACACATTCAAAAGTTAACAGCCAGGTGTGGTGCATACCTTCTGCGATCCCAAGACTCAGGAGATAAAGTTTAAGACCAGCCTGACTACGTGAGAGATCTTGTCTTAAAAAGTAAAATTAATAAGTGTAGGTATGGTGGTTGGCCACTATAACCCAGCACTGAGAACTCAGGTCCTCAATGTCTGCCCAGCAAGCACTTTACTCACTGAGCTGTCTCCTCAGGCCCTCTGGAGGCCCTTTTCTTTTTCTTTTTTCTTTTCTTTTCTTTTCTTTTCTCCTTTCTTTCTTTCTTTCTTTCTTTCTTTCTTTCTTTCTTTCTTTCTTTCTTTCTTTCTTTCTTTCTTTCCTTTCCTTCCCTTCTTTCTTTTCTTTTCATTCCTTACTTCTTTCTTTCCTTTTTCTTTTTAATGTTGAGATTGGATAGTTCTAGTTATCATGAAACTCATTTTGTAGACCAAGCTAGCCTCAAACTCACAGAGATCCATCTGCCTCTGACTCCTGAGTGTTGGGATTAAAAGCATGTCTACCATGCCTGTCTTTGACTGTTAAAAATTTCCTTTTCAAATCACTATAAAGTCTCCCCATCCCTACTGGGCTTCAATCGATTCACTTTGCAAGTCTGAGACTAACCTAGGCTACAAATATAAGAAGCTAACAGTGACAGATTTGAGAACTGAGGTGTTGAAGGACTGGGTAGAAGTAAAATTCCTACCATATACAACAGAAGTAAAAGGAACTCTAAAAGGATATAGGACTAGCAGATTAATATAGGACAGTAGGTATGATAACATTCAGAGCCCCAGAGACTGTGATAACCACCTCTTGACCCATAGCTGAGCACTAGGCCTTGCTAGAGACCGTGCACTATACTGAGTCAGTGCAGCTTGGTGGACGTCAGCTGTCTGCAGTCTCCTGAAACTATGCTCCTCTGGGGTGCTCGTTCACTTGGGAGTTGTCTTACCAGGGCACTGTGCTACAGAACACTCAGGGATAATGATAAGGAAAAGTGCCCCTCCCCATACGTCAGAGAAGACAGGACTACAGAAGGGGAGTGTGAGGAAAAGCCGAGGGCTCAGGCAGAGCCTGTAGCCTGAGGAAACAGGAAGTGATCTGCCCTATTTGTGACAGAACCTAACATTATGCCAGATGGCCAGGCAAAAAGTATTTGAAAACCCCAGGTCCACTGAGAGTGCCTGTATAAAGGCACTCTGAGAGATACCACATCAATTCCAGTAAGAGAAACTCTGAGAACTGAGGAACTGAGTAGACCTGGTGTTGAATTGTTCCTGTGGATACTGAAACCAAGCAGACATTGCCAGGGGATGGAGTGGAGTAGAAGCTCAGGGGCCAAGCTGTTTCTTTAAGTGTGACCTCTGCCTGTGTGCATCTGAGGCAACGGGAGGACTCCAATGCAGGTCTTCTGAATAACAGCAGGATATAGTTCCACCAGATCTTTGTTTTCACAAATGCCAAATGAAATAATCAATTGTGAATATTTCAAATGTATCAGAGACTAGAAAATAGTATACCAGGTCCCAGTTTACCCATCAGCCGGCTTTAACGTATGTTTACATGCGCCTCATTTCCTTTAGACCTAACAAAATGCTACGCATTTCAGCTCAAATTCAATACTCATTCCCCTTCCTCTGTTGCAACCTGGAGGTTACCGTTGTGGACATTCTTGTTTATCGGTCACTGCTTTAGGCAATGGAGAGCCTTTGAAGGGTTTTATTTTTTTTTTTAAGTAGGGGTTTCATATAACCCATGCTGGTGTCAAACTTACTATGCAGGCAGGAATGGCCCTGAATTCCTGATCTGCCTTTATCTCCTGAGTGCTGGGGTGACAAGCTTCCGCCATCTTGTCTAGCTCCTTTTTTTTTTTTTTTTTAAGCAGGATGTCACTAGAAACAAACAAACAAAAAGCCAAAATAGAACAAAACTATCTACCTGGGGTCTTCTCGAATGTTCATTAGGATAAGAAGAGGTAAGCAAACCTTTACGCAGGTAGATTCAGTGAGGCAGAGGGTGAGAAACTAGGCTTTTGTTCTTTTTCCTCAGGCCCTTCTGGGAAGCCTGCTCTGTTCTTGTGACCTCCAGTATCTGTGTTCACCTTCATTCGCAGTTCATTAGCTCTGTTATTACCTTTACCTACTTCCCAAGTCAGCCTGAAGTTAGTCACTTCACGTAGACGGTGGCCTGCCCTGACTTTGTTCTGTAACAAATGTAACTTTTAAATCTCAAAGTTTCTTTTGCCTTGCTGTGCTGGTTTGTGGCCCTCTCCACCTTTCTTTTGTAACTTACAGTAATTTGTTTAAACTGAGGTAGAAAGATGGAAGTGATAAGGCACATCTAACCTCTACTAAAGAGACTGGGGCAGGAGGATCACCATGAGTCCCAGGCTAACCAGGGCTATACAGGCTTCACAAAACAAAACAAAAGGCAAAACAAAACAAAAAGTAAAATAAGGCAGATTTTTAACCAGCAGACACTGGCCATGATACTATTTTGGATTAAACTATATTCCTGAAGTGATTCAGACTTGGCTTGTCATCATAAAATATATGTAGTGCCTCAATAATACTGCCAGCTTTTGTTTGCCTGTGGAGTAAAATTTGCCTGAGCAATTGTGGTGCTGTCCAAATGACATATAAAACTGTGTTGAAATAGTCACACTGAGGAAGTAAATGTATCAACAATTGGGTTCTGTTTATTTCTATTACATAGATTTGGCCATGGCTCAAATCCAATTAAAATTTTTGATTGACTATATTTATTTTACTTATAAGTACAACAAGCCAAAACTACAGAGGTAAACTCTTCACTTTACAGAACTATGGATAGAACCAACTACATCACTGAATCTCAAAATGTTGGTGTTAAAACACAGAAAATAAAGTACTGAGACAGGTGAGCATAGAAATAGCTTAGAAACAGGAGACTACTTGGCTTGAGCTATGCACCTCCCTTTGCTAATACTGCACCTAGCAACATGTTGACAACCTGTGACCCCCCAAATACTTCTTCTTTAGGCTGCACATATACCTGCTTTAAACAGTGCAGATAGGTTACTCTTGATCGCACCATTTTGATAGTGTTGGGGCCTTGAATGCCTTCACTCCCGTGGCTACAGTCAGTCTTGACAATGTGCTTCCTTTGATCTGGACTGTTGCTTCACCTTGAATAAAGTTTCCCTGCTACTTTCAAAATCTATGGGAGCCCTTATTTCAGTTCTTTGATTGAGAAACCAAGAACCTGGAAAAACCTGGTCCAGATTGTGACCACCAGTAGTAACACCACCACACTGTATATTCCCTTTATGCAAGATCCTTGAAACTACAGGCTAGCATAAAAGGGCTGAGAGCAAATGGCACTGGCCTATGATGTGGGGAGAAGGAAAAAAAAATGAGGTGAAAGGGCACATTTTTTATTTCAAAATTTCATTTATTGAAAATAGCTTTTTATAACATTTACAGTATTTCCTTCCCCAATACCCCCCAAACCCTCTCTCCCTCCTCTCCCATCCAGTTCCATACCATTTCTGTCTCTGCTCAGAAAACAAGCAGGTATCTTAGCAGTAATAATAAAATAAGACAACAAACAAACAAGTCAGAATACATCAAAATGAGCAAACAGAAGAAAATACCCAAGCAAAAGCACAAAAAACACAGAAGATACAATGACACCTTTGTTCACACACACACACACATGCACACATGCACACGCACACACACACAGGCACACACACAGAGGAACACACAGAACCGGAAGCCACAATATAAATACAAAGGACCTGTATGGTTTTAAAAAATAAAGCAAAACCAAAAACATACCCTGACAAAGTATTATGAGACAAAGAACGGTCAAAGTTGTCACTGAGTTCATTTTGAGTTGGCCATCTACTGCTGGGAATGGGGCCTGCTCTTAAGAGTGATTTGTATATTCATTCCATGAGATTCTGTTGGAGAAAATTAATTTTTCATTTCTGAGTGGTTATTAATTGGGAATAGCTTCTGGATTAGGGATGCATGTGTACACTTTTGAGGATGATAGAAAAAGTTTATCTAGATCAGTGGTTCTTGACCTTCCTCTATTAAAGGACCCTTTAATAGAGTTCCTCACATTATGGTGAACCCCCCCACACCATAAATTTATTTCATTAGTACTTCATCAGTAGAATTTTGCTAGTGTTATGAATCATAATGGAAACATCTGACTCGTGAAATATATGGTATGTGATCCTCCTGAATGGGTCCTTTAATACCCAAAGGGGTTGAGACCCACAGGTTGAATGTCACTGATATAGACTGTGTATGATTGTAACGAAATAGCCTGTAAATGTTAAAATTGTTAAATTGGCCTGGGGGATATAGCTCGGTGGTACAGTGCTTGTCTAGCATGTACAATATCTTAGGATCGATCCCAAACATCCCGTAAACTGGATTTGGTTCTGCATGCCTCTAATCCTAACATTTGGGAGGTGGAGGCAGAAGGATCAGGAGTTCAAAGCCAGCCTCAGCTGTAAGAAACTATCCCTATCACTATCACCATCAAAAAAGCAGGGAGGCAGGGGACAAGAAGAACAGGACTGTGAGACTTAGCAGGAAACAGCTATAATTAACTGGATGCCTCACATATGTGTGGAGAGGTGGTGACAGCCTGCATTTGCCAATATAGAGCTATACAATTAAACTCTGCCTTATTATAAATTTCCCTATAGTATGACTATTTTACCTGGTACTAAAAATGTTTGACAAAAACGGATCTTTCTGGGTTCATGAGCGAGGCTGATTTGCATGCAGATCACTATTTTAAACGCATAGTGTTTGTTGATGACAAGAAGTGAATCTTTCAGTCTGTAGTGTAGACAGAGAGGACAAGTGCTCTTTTGTTCTCAAGTGCTCGGTCTCCAAGCTTATTTCCCTCATTTTCTGTGACTGTATCTAAGCCTTTGCTAAGGGTACTGCAGCTGGACTGTGGAGTGGAACCAGGTCCAGAAAAAGAATTGCTAAAGAATGCAAGTAAACAGGATGTCAGATGTTATCCTTAGCCTATTTCCCTAAACATAGCTTTTTTGGCTACAAAATAAAATGCCATTCTTCCAGCTTCTGCTTATATGCAGCGATGGCTGACAGCAGGGACAATCTTCATTTGCTTGGCAAGTTGTCACCATGCGGCTCCACGTGTTTTGTAAGGACAGCATGATCATGACACACACTCTGTGAGACTGTCTGAGGACATCCGGCCTTTTCTGGAGGAATTTTTTCAGTCCACCTAAGTCTTTGTTTGAGCTCTCTTTTTACCAGCACAGCTCCCCACGAGGCTCAGATCGGTCTGACCTAAGAGCCATTTGGCATCCTCCTCCTGACAGCAGGCAGATTTTTCACTGAGGCTAGACTGTATTGACAGTGTTTTCTGCCCCACGCGTGTCTCATTTCCAAGGCTCTGTAAAGCGCTGGCTCACTCCGGTTTCCACGAGCACTTGCCGACTTCTCTGCCTCCCCAACATCCTCCTCACTTCCTTTACTTACAGCTTCTTGCACTGTTGTACGTTCCTCCCTTTAAAAAAAAAACAAAACTAATGAGTTTGTTTTGCAAGTTTCGAAAAAGACCAGTGATGTGCTCCCAGGAGTTTGTCCATCCCTTATCATTCCTTTCCATATCTTTAGGTATGATCTCTGTGGTTTAGAAATCCCACGTTCCACTGTTGTCAGAGAAAAGTTGCCTTAAACCTTTGCCCTGCAAGCACCAGAAGAGAGCTCATAAAAAGGAAGACAGCAGCAGATGCAATCACGGATGTGGCTTAGTCCTCACAGCTGCCCCGAGAGCTGTTCAGAGCGTACGAGAGCCTCAGTCATGAATCCAGAAGAACGCGTTGTGACATGGCTTATATCTTTGGGAGTTCTAGAGTCCCCCAAAAAGACCATCTGCGATCCAGAGGAGTTCTTAAAGACCTCGCTGAAAAATGGGGTAGTGCTGTGCAAACTCATAAACAGACTTCTGCCTGGCTCGGTGGAGAAGGTAAGGTCATTCTGCTGTGTCTTTGGGATTGCTTTCCACCACAGAGCAGCAATAATATCATTCTTGAGATTTTTCCTTTGCTGGGTCACGGGAATCCCCTTCTTCAACATCTTCCTAAAAGTTAGGCGTTTTTATTTATTGTCCTTGTACTTTGAAAAAGTCAGAAAACGAAAGGTTATCCTTCAGTAATTGACCCCCTGATGCTACCCTACTAAAGCCCTGCTACAGGACTGCCTTTCAGGGACGGGGCGACAACCGTATTGTGCACAAGTTTGCTGTGTTTGTGGAGATGCACATTAAACTTCCCTGTGCACTTTAGACATGTTTTGAACACGAGTCTGTGGAATAATGGAATAATTTGGAGTAGACCTTTCTGGTGTTTGAGAGTTTGCCTAAAAATTTGATGGAGACTCCCTTGTTTTTTTTTTTTTTTTAAGATTCATTGCAGAAAAGTCTATTCACAAGTGTCTATGTTACTTAAAACTCCCCAAAACCAAAGAGAAACCAACTAGATGCATTGAAGGCAATGGGCATTCAAAGTGAAACTAAACCTTACTTTTAAAAAAAATCAAGACTTTTGAAGATATAAGCCCATATTATGGCAGTGGACGGCTTCTAAAGTAGGTGCTTTTGTGTCATTAAAGATTAAGTACTTATGATTCTTTTCTTAAGGCATTGTGCACATGACTTAAATAGGAGTCTTTTGCCTTTTGGAATCAATTCTATGTTTATGGAACAAGTAGATTTACTTATAATTTTTTAAATGTGAGAAACTGATGATAGGACCAGAGAGACATGATGAAAAAATGTGGTGCCCAGTCATAATGAAATATCAACAAATTATCATGAGGAGTAGAGGGAGGTAATTAGAGTAGCCTTCTCGGGCAAAAGCAGGATCTAATATATATGCGTGTTATACACGCACACATACACACACACACACACACAACACGTGTGTGTGTGTGTGTGTCTTAGTTTCTTCGATTTGCTAGCACCACAGTCAAGTCGAAGGAGAAAACCTTAAGTAGAAATGGCTTAGATACATTTGAAACAAAAACCAACCGTTCAGGCATTTGCATCACTTCCTTCAGTGGTTAGTTCTCTTCCTGGATGGAGAGCAGGGCTGCCCTCTGCCTTCCAAAGCCAACTGTGTCTACTTATCAGCAAAGGATGATGGTAGTTTATTTATTATGGCTTAGCAATCTCCAAGTGACATTTGACTCTTTCTCTAGTATTGTCTGGAACCCCAAACTGAGGCCGACTGCATTGACAACATCAATGACTTCCTGAAAGGATGTGCAACCCTTCAAGTGGAAGTAAGCTCACTTGTCTTGCCTTTCATTTTGCCATTATTTTTGCTCTGTTAATTAGAAAGTCTGCAAATGTACATGATTGATTTTCGCTCCCAGTAGCCACAGAGTAAATAGAGGTAGACAATCCCCAGTTGAGACTGGTGATGCCCAATGGTGTCTTTCAGAACCTAATACTAAACAAAGCAAAACTGTTGACTTGGCATGGTGGCACACACCTATACTCTGCAACACTAAGATGATGGAGACAGGGAGGTCAGAAGGTTAAGGTCATCCTTGGTTATGCATTTAAGTTTTGGGCCAGTCTGAGCTACATGAAAGTCTTTCTCAGAGAGAGGGGGGGGGAGAGGGAGAGAGAGAAGGGGGGGGAAAGGGAGAGAGGGAGAGAGGGAGAGAGGGAGAGAGAGGAGGGAAGAAGGAGGGACAGCTTCTTTCTAGGGGATCAGGCTTTCTGTGGCTGTGCTTCCTTATTAATGAGGGAAATGCCAACCAGTGAGTCACTGGCAACATCAGTAAAAGTAAACTTCCAAAAAGAAGCAGCCCACATGAGCAGCCCTGAAAACATACATACAAGTAACATATGGACTGAGCAGATTATATTTAGGAACATATATGTACATGCATATATATATATAATGTGGTAGCAATTAATGGGGAAAGAGGCCATAAATTTGAAGGAGAGTAGAAAGGGGTATGCAGGAGCCTTTGGAGGGAGAAAAGGAAAGGGAGAAATGTTGTAATAATAATTTAAAAGGAAACAGAAAAAGAAATGGCCTTTTAAAGCCCATTGGCACTTCTGAACAAAGGGAGGCCTTGAAAACTACAAGAACCTGGCCTTCAGGTCAAAGCTGTACTTAAGCAGAGTGGGAGCTGCAGATCAGAGGGAGAGGTTTGCTTGCAATGCACAAGGCCCTGGGTTCAATCCCCAACCCCAGAGCAAAAACAACAAAGAGCAAAAGCAAAACTCAACATTAAAATACACTGTATTACATGTGCATACATAAATTATATTACTGAAAACGAGGGCAAGCCTTTAGTGTGTGTCCAGTTGCCTTTTGGTGCTTCCATGTTGGTTTTGTAGAACAGGGAATGGAGTCTCATCATCCGTGTACCAAACCTTCATGCCCTCTCTTAAGGCTTTTGTCTGAGACACAGTCCTAAGCACATCATGATGGTATTTCAGGGTCAAATGAGATATTGCTTAATTCTATAGTCTTAAGAAAGTCAACCTCCTAAAATGGATGAGATAATTTGTGTATTATCTTAAGCTCAAGGCAAGGTCAGAGGTGTTTTACATTAGTAAACAATATTGTCTGGGCAAGTGGTAGGGGTTTGAGCATAGACTCTGGTGCTAGACTTCCTGGGTTTAAATCTCAGTTCCTGCTCACTAGTGACATTGTGACCTTTGCATCTGTTATTTTACTATACTTCTATACCTTGGCTTCTTTACCTGTAAAATAGGAATACTAGTGGCACCTGCACGTCTATTAATATTGATCTGAAATTTCAGTGAATTAATATATATAAAACCCTGGGAAGAGAGCTTGGACCATATTTTTCTTCAAGAAGCTATTTATCATAATCATCATCATCACCACCACCACCACCACCACCACCACCACCATCATCATCACTAACTGTTGTCTCAGATAAACTGTTTCCTTCAAAAGTTTTCTTAAAGCTAGATGGCTATGGTGGTGCAAAACTCAAATCTCAGCATTTTGGAGGCAGAAGGAAGTGGATCTCTGTGAGCTTCAGGCCATCTTGGTCTCTATAAATAGTTCCAGGTCAGCCAGGACTACAACATGAGACCTGATCTCAAAACTGGCTTTTTTGTTTTTTGTTTGTTTGTCTGTCTGTCTGTCTGTTGTTTGTCTTTTTTCTTGAACCCAACCCTAATCTAAAGTTATATCTGTGTCAGAATATCTTATCCCAGTCTTTCCTATTTCTCAGTTTCAGGGCCCCATCAGTCCCATCAGGGGCATTCATGGTCCATGTGGCTTCAGAGCATCTGCTATCCCTTATAGGATGCTGTCTACTGTGGAACAGACCATGACATTTTCATGTTTAATTTTTCAAATAAAAACATGGTGAAGTTGCCAGTGATTTCTGTGCCGAAGCAGGCAGAAGGTGTACTGTGCTTCTTTGCAGTTCTAAGAATACTGGATGATACAGAAACACCTCCTGCTGCTGCCACTCTTTGGGGTTTTCTGATAACTAAAAATTATTCCCTTAAGCACAAATGCTTAAAAAGTTTGTTTTAATCAAAAAAATTCTTTCCACTTTGGGTAGAAATTTTAATAAAAATATATCAGACTGAGATGTTATGAACATTGGTATAAAAGAATATATATATATATATATGATATTGTGGTTATCACATTCCTTTTGTAGCTTCATAGATATGTGTTAGAATCAGTCCATGCCTGTGTTCATGTTCATGTCCTTGTGTGTGCATGTGATGTGATTGATGTGTGTGTGATATGTACATACAATTTGTAGGTACGTATATAGGGTCAATATTAGTGTCTTCTATGCTTTCCAGGTTACCTGAACTATTTTCAAATGGGCTAGATCCCTTATATGTATGTCTGGAAGTTTTGTCTGGATGTATGTCTGCACACCCTATGTATGCCTGGTGCCTGGAGAGGCTAGAAGATGGCATGACCCCAGAACTGGAGTGTTCAATTCCCAGCACTCACATGAACCTGGATCCTCTGCTATAACAGCCACTGCTCTTAACCACTGAGCCATCTCTTCAGCCCAACAGCAGAAGATTTTGAAATTAATACCTAGTGTTAGCATTCAGTGTGGTGGGTATCATTACAGAAACCTATTTTAAAGGTTGTACTAAAGAATTCATCTACAGCTCTTAATGTATCACTACACTAAGCATGAGTCCCACTGCTGTTACCTTATGACTAGGTGCTCTTTGTACTGTTGTGCAAAAAAAAAAAAAAAAATCCTGAGCCACAATGAGTCACTCACAGTGCCTCAAGGAAGGCACATAGAATCACCTCAGAAGGAATGAGACTGAAAGATGAGCCGGAAAGCACGGAGCAGCCAAGTATGTGGCCTGTCCAGTCTCAAAGTTTCCAGGTAGCTGAAAAGCAGACCTAAACAAAAGTATTCTCAAAGGTCATGGGAGAAGAGGGATGGGGAGAGGGAGAGGAAGAGAGCGAGAGAGACATAGAGACAGAGAGAGACAGAGACAGAGAGACAGAGAAAAGTGAGAGAATGAGAGAATGAAAGAAGTCAGGCACCAAGTACTTAGAACAATGTGTGGCATAGGACATGCTTAGTGGATCTCAGATAACTTCATAAAGCTCTAAGTGTATGAAAAGAAAGAATAGGGCTCGACTCTTTCCCAGGGCACACTATTATTTATCTAAGAAAGGCTGCCAGTTTGAATCAGTTGCTTTGGAAGATTGAGTCAGCGAGGTGGTGACTGAGTTTGGGGTTCAGAGGTGGAAGAGCACATTGGAACACTTTCCTACCCTTTAGCTGATTAATATAACTTTGTAGTGACTTTTAAAGACAGAAAGTGTGAGTTCCCCAACTTGTTCTTAGGTTCAAAACCATTTTGGGATATTCTAAATCTTTGAATGTACAGATGAGTTTTATATCATCTCTTCTCTTCTCTTCTCTTCTCTTCTCTTCTCTTCTCTTCTCTTCTCTTCTCTTCTCTTCTCTTCTCTTCTCTTCTCTTCTCTTCTCTTCTCTTCTCTTCTCTTCTTTCTTTCCCTTCCCTTCCCTTCCCCCCACACCCCTCTCATTTTTTTTCGTTTTTTTTTTTCTTCGAGACAGGGTTTCTCTGTGTAGCCCTGGCTGTCCTGGAACTCACTCTGTAGACCAGGCTGGCCTCGAACTCAGAAATCCACCTGCCTCTGCCTCCCAAGTGCTGGGATTAAAGGCGTGCACCACCACCGCCTGCCCCCCCCCCCCCCTCATTTTTGAGTCAGGATCTCGTTGTAAAGTCCTGACTAGCCTGGGACTTCCTATGTAGAGCAGGTTGGCCTTGAACTTGTGACAATCTTGCCTCTCTGGCTCTCGACTGTTGGGATTATAAGTGTGCACCACTATGTCTGTCTCTATTTCTTAAAAAACAGTCAGCTGAGCCCAGCGGTGGTGGCACACACCTGTAATCCCAGCACTTGGGAGTCAGAGGCAGGTGGATTTCTGAGTTCAAGGCCAGCCTGGTCTACAGAGTGAGTTCCAGGACAGCCAGGGCTATACAGAGAAACCCTGTCTTGAGAAAACCAAATCCAAAAAAAAAAAAAAAAAAAAAAAAAGAACAAAACAACTACCCCCCCCCAAAAAAAGTCAGCTGGATTAGAGAGATGGCTCAGCATTTAAGAATGTTGACTGTTCTTCCAGAGGTCCTGAGTTCAAATCCCACCAACCACATGGTGGCTCACAGTCATCTGTAATGGGATCTGATGCCCTCTTCTGGTGAGTCTGAGGAGAGCAACAGTGTACTAAAATACATAAAAATAAAATAAAGAAGTCTAAAAATTATTTTAAAAAAATAACCAGCTAAGATTGTCACAGGACTGTGATAACCTTACAGATCACTTTGAAGAGTAGTAGCTAAGTCTTTGAATCTTTGAAAATGGTTATCTTACCACTCACTCAGGTCTTCTATTTTGTTGTTATAGTTTTTAGGACAAATGTGTCATACCATTTTGGCTCAACTTTTTTACATTTTATACTGTGATGTGTGTGTGTGTGTGTGTGTGTGTGTGTGTGTGTGAAATAAGGTCTCATGTAACCAGGTCTGGCCTTAAATGTTGGAGCTGTATAGGTAAGGATGAGCATAAACCCCAGAACCTCCTGCCTATGCCTCGAAGTGCAAGGATATACTTTTGGCTGCTATTACATGCGATATATCTTTTTTAAAAAAATTATGCCAATGATGGCAGTACACACTCAACTCAAAAATTTTCTTTCTTTTCCTTTTATCTTTCTTTTTTTAATTTAATTTAATTTTATTTTAGACAGCGTCTCTCTGTGTAACCCTGGCTGTCTTAGAACTCTTTCTGTAGACCAGGCTGGCCTTGAACTCACAGAAATCTGCTTGCCTCTGCCTCCTGAGTGCCGGGATTAAAGGCATGCACCACCATCACTGGGTCAGAATGGTCTTCTTAATTTGGCTTTGGTGCTTTCCTTGCTACTCCATGGGAATACAATTAATTTTTACGATTTATCTTGTATCTTTCAACTTTTCATATTTTGTTTATGAGTTCTAATGGTTTCTTTGTAGAGTTCTGATGATTTTTATTATACAAGCTTATGTTGTCTATGACTAGGGGATCCTCATACTTCTTTCTTATGGGTCTGGACAATTTTATTTACTTTGTAGGCTCAAGTAGAAGAAAACTCCTTATTTGAGTTTTGATTTTAAGGAGGAAATTGTTTGTCTTCCCCTACTAGGTATGATGTTAGATGTGTATTTTTTGTAAATGAAAAAATTTCCTATAATACCAGTTTGTAGAGTATTTTTGTTGTTGTTGTTGTTGTTACTGTTGATGTTGTTACAAAAGATGCACTTTACCAAACCCTGGATCAGTTTGCCTTGGGAGGTAGAGGTAGGAGGTTCCAGAGTTCAGGATCAACTTCCGCTACATTTACGAGCTTCATGTGTGTATGTGAGTCCAAGTTTGCATGAGAGGTCAGAAGAAAAGCTTGGCTGCTCCTCTCCACTTATCCTTTGTTAGTTTGAGTTTCTTTTTGGCTCAGTGCTGCATAGCACAGGCCAGCTACATGGGAAATTTCCAGGAATTCTTCTCTCTCCACTTCCCATCTTGCCATAGAAGCACTGAGATTACAGATGTGTGCTGTTGTGCTTGGCTTTACATAAATTCTAAGAATTTGAACCCAGGTCCTCATGCTTGTGTGGCCAGCATTTTACCCACTGGAGTGCTGTCCCTACCCCCAGTTTTCTTTGCGTATTTTATGCTTCTGTTAAGATGGTCATTTATTTAGGCTTTTTATTATGCTGCTACATTGATTGATATTCATATGTTGCTTTAATCCTTCATTCCTGTCATAAATTCTGGTGAGTTATGTTGCATATATACATATAATTTTGTGTGCATTTGTGATTATTCTTGAAAAATCTTTTATCATAAAAATGGAATTACTGTGTCAAATTTTAATAGATAATGTCAAATTCACCTATGAAATTGCTCTACCAAGTTGCGTTTCTACCAAAAGCTTAGAAAGTGTTTTCTGTACCCCTGTCAACACCGTGTATTATTTATCTTTAAAGTTTGCCAAAGTGATGGATGAAATAGCATTGCTTTTTCTTTCTTTCTGTTTTTGCTATAACTTGTTTTTCAGGACTCCAAATGAATTTGGATATATTGTCACTCCTTTATAGTCTATTTGTATTTCTTCTTTGTAAACCAAATATGTTTTTCCCTTTTTTCTTAAAGCATGGAGGAGGCTGTGGTGGATATATTCAGCCAAGACAAAACTGTATAGACATACATTTTTATGTATATATGTGATCCTTATTTTAGGTTAATTCACTAATGAGACCAGGAAGTCTCTCAACAGCATGAGGTTTAGAAATCATAGGCTCTGTTCAGTTGGGAGTGGTCTCTGGCTGTACTGTTTGGCAATAGTCATGGGAATACTGGTCTATGGAAGATCTAGCCCAAGGATTTTTCCTTTCATTCCCAGTGTATACTGTTCCTTTATTGTTTCCTACTGCTGTGCCCCTCCTAGGATACTCTCTCATATCCATTATGCAGAGACAGACATGTCCTCTGCTTCTAGACTCAGCTTACTTCGTTAAAAAAATTTCATGAAGGGGCCATTGAATGAATATGTGATTCCAATAGTGTTCCTCTCTCCTCTGTCCCCTTCTTTCTTTCCTTCATTCCATCCTTCCTTCCTTTCATGTAGCAAACATGGGTTTTCTCTGTCCCACCTCCTCACACTCTCCTGACTTCTTGAGTCATTCCATCTGCCTTGTCACAGCAACAGCACAGGCGCTCTCCCTAAAGCAAGGCTGTGGAATGGACCAATTGCCATTTCCCAGGGATTGCTCCGCAGGGAGGAACTCCGAGAAGTAAAGTAACACTACCGATGTTCATGAGTCAAAGTTAAATCTGTCACTGTCTTGCTCTAGCTCTAAGAAAGTCAAACAAAAGCCCCTGCCAATGGCACAGTGGACTTCTTCAAGCCCCAGCAGGGCTACTTGTGTGAAATCAGAACTCCTCTGTCTATGCTTCTCACTATGTAGACCAAGCTGGCCTCAAAATTGACGGCATATGCCCGTCTCTGCCTCATGGAAGTGTTGGGATTAGAAACACGTACCACCATAGACAGCTAAGAAGCCTTTATAGAAGTTGGATTATGTTTCATGATTATCTTTTTCCACTGGGCAAAACTTCCACTCAATTTAACTAGTAGGAAGACTAAAGGAGGGGTTGACACCCCCCACCCTTTACTAGCTGAGCCAATGTGATACTCCCATTACTCTGGCTGACCTAACTTTTATTGTGTTGAACGTCTATAAAAAATGAGCTTTAAGATGTACACTGTAGCACACAGGTGTTCTCCGCTATTCCATAGGCTGAGGCAGGAGGATGTGAATTCCAAGCTAGTCTGGATAATATAGAGAGCATTCCTCTAAATTGTAAAAGGAGCCCGGGATGAAGTTGTCTAGTACGCGTTTCTTTGTAAGGACTATGCGATTTGGAGTTTATTCAGGGAAGAGATGGGTGTGAAGGGCCACTGAGCACTTCTCTGCTTCAGGGAAAGGGGTGGGGGGTGTCTCAGTGGGTCACTATGCAGCTCACAGGTCCCTGACTTTCATCCTAGGGGTAGGAGAAGAAAGCAGTCTACTAACTAGTAATAGCTAGTCCTTGACTCTAGCATTCCCATTAGGGTTTTGGCAAAGGCCCTGGGCAGCCCTGGCACTGTAACCCTGATCTTGGGAATTGGGTGGCAGCAGCATGCGCAGTGTAGCTGCAGCCTTTACACCTAGGCTTTGGCTCCTTCCCTGGCTACTGGGGTGCTGAGGCTGCTGCCACCATCGCCACCACCACTGCTGCCGCTGCCGCTGCTGCTGCTGCTGCTGTTGCTGCTGCTGCTTCTCTGCCCTGCACCACTGTCACTTCCAGTTCCTACTTCTGCGATCCAGGTCCGGGTCATAGCTTCCCCTCTGCTGGCCCGGTCTCTCCAGGCTGCTCTCCCTCCCGGGTTCTGACTCCTGGCAGCAGAGCTGGGTCTGGAGGAACCCTGGGTCCAGGCTCCCACTGGCCACCAGCTCCCCTGCTGTGGCAGTCCCGCCGGGGCACGCCTCCTGCAGCCCTTGATCTGTGCTCTAGAGAAAGAGAACTTGAGGGCAAGAACCTGACTTCCCTCTTTATTAAAATAAATACATAAATAAATACATAAATACCTAAAATCCCTTGCCTGGGGAGCTTGGAGGCACAGAAAGGAGTTTGGAGACGGGCTCCCCCTCCTCACGCGTCCAGGAGCAAAGTTGCAGCTGCCCCTCCCCGCCGGCCATTCCAGCGGGCTCTCCAGTTTCGCCCTGGTGGCAGCCGCGCGGGGCAGGGTCCCAGCTCCATCTGGGGACAGCGCTTCCCGCAGCCTTGGCACGGGCTGGCGGCGCTCAGCAGCCCCGTGACTCTGAAGGGCGAGCCACTTCCAAGGAGGAGGCTGGAGGGAACGAGCAGCAGGAGGACAATCAAGCCAAGCCAGGTGACCTGCCTGGGGGGCAAGGGGTCAGGGGGAGGGGAGCTACAAGGGCCTGGTGCTGGGGGGCTGGTAAAGCCCGAGGAGGAGCCGCCCTTCTTCTAGGATTGACCGCCTGGGTCTGCAGCTCTAGCCGCCAGTCTGTTCTTTGCCAGGGCCTCTCCTTGGTGCCGAGTCTGTGTACCCAGAGCGGGGGCGGGGGCCAGGGCTCAGGGTGAGGACGCGCCAAACTTAAGGGCGGCTGTCCAGCTTCAGCCGGCCGCAAGGTTTATAGCAGACTGGTTTCTGTGTTCTCCCCTTCCGCGAACCAGAACAAGAAGTCAACGGTACTGTTTCTGATATTAATTTGGTGCTCTCCTAAGTTGAAGCAATCCTTGCATTGGGGGATGTTTGATACAAGTCTGTCGTAGGAGTCCTTTTCGGATGGACTCCGCCTGGTATTCAGTGTAGTTCTAGTTGCTTTAGTCTTCATTTTTTATTCACTGAAGGACCCAACAGGTATTCCAGCTATTTCATTCCTTAGCTCTGGAGTAGAGAGCCCTCGAATTTATCTCTGTCTCCTCAAATATCTTTCTTTTCGATATCTTATATTTTTAGTTTGGATTTGTTATTGGTTTTGAATGTAGGAGTGACTCATTTGTTCCCTACCCCCCCTTTCTTAATGTGTAGTGGGAGTAAAAATATACTCAAAGAATGTACTTTTCTCTGAAACTATATTTTTTTTCAATAAAAGCTTCCCATGAACCAAAAAGCCACATAGAACAGTATAAATGTGTGTAGATGTTTAAGTTTTGAAGGTATTGATTTTAAAGGTAAGATTCTAAAGTCCAGACTGCTTTTCTAACTTGTATTTGCCTGGAAAAATCCAGTTTGTCCTTGAACTTCCTATCTTCCTTTTGACATTGACCATGGTAGAAGGCTCTCTGATGACATCATTTGCTCCAGCCACAGTCAGCGTTCCTCCACTGAGAGCACCTCTGTCCACATCTGTAAGGCCTGGGCTTGCCCTTGGACTGGAGCAGATTTCTCTTAAGCAAAATATTATGCTACATGCCGGGCAATGCTGCAGTCCCTTCTTACATAAGCAAGCTCCAGGCCCATGTGGTGCAGGGTACGCTTGGAGCAGCAGTTAAAACAAGAGGGGGGCTGTTTCCATGTGAGTTGCTGACGGATGCCTAAAGTTTTGAGTACAGTAAATCGGCAGCTAGAAATCTCACCTTGTATGTCTTTAGCGCTTAATTTACTTTTCCTTAGTTTTCTTTTCCTTCCTTTCTTTCCTCCTCCTCCTCCTCTTCCTCCTTCTCCTCTTCTTCTTTTGGGATGCTTTCCACTTATCTCAAACTCCAACTCACCTTGTCCTTATAAAGGACATTGGAGAGCAGGCGTTTCTTCCAATGATCAAAGAAATAAAGAAGTCTGGTTAAGAAGAGTCGCTTCTAGCAGTAGAGCCAAAAAGTTAACTGGGAGCTAGCTTGAAGCACTTGCTTGGGGCCTACCTAGGTTTCTTTGTTCATTTTCTCTAAAAAGTGATACTTTGTACAAAAGTGTTTCATTAAAACATTGTATGCATGGCCTGTGGCCACTGAACTGTTTGTTGTGGTAGCTCTCGCTTTGGCCTCTTTTGCTCACCAAGCCTCGCTCTGTAAGGAGGAGTGAGGGCAGGGTGTGGAGATTTGTTCACCTCTCTAGTCCACCACCATCCCCACCATCTTCAGGGATAGCAAGGGATGCCTAGAGGGAGCAACCAGGCCCTAGACATTCCAAAACTTATTGAGTATTACTTCAGTCCCTAGAAATGTATTGAGGGGGCCAAATGAGAGGCCATATGTTTGGTTTGTTTACAACAATGTGCCTATCACTGTTCTTAGGGGCTTAGTTGCAAAGGTGAAAACATAGTTGAATACCATTTCTCTAGCACCTTCTATGTTGTAGACCTTGGGATGGATGCTTTAAGTATATTATCTCATTTAATCCTCACAATAACCCCTAGAGGCAAGTGGCATTGCACCCATTCCATAGAGGTGGAAACTGAGGTTTAGGGAATCTCAGGCCATACCCTGTCAGTGCAAAGCAGACACAATGTAGTCATCTAGACCTCATTTCCTGTCATGACCCATGCTGTGGCCACCAGGGACCCACTGATAACAAACATAAACATCGCAATTCTTGGTTTTCCAACATGACTACACATTAGAAGTATTTGGGGTACTTTTAAAATCACAAAGTATTAGAGTATCATCGACCAGAGATCCTGGCTTAATTGTTCCATAGGAGGCTTTTGCATTGGTATTTTTAAATGTTTAAGTCAGTTTAGTAACAATTTTTAAAAATTGAAAATATCCTAAATATTTATCTTGACAAATCCCTGCAAAGTGATACACCCATATACTTTTCATTTGGATTAAGCAATGGGACATCATCAATGCCATTGAGTGCCTTTTGTGCCTTCTCTGTCATGTTTGCTCATCAAGGAGCACCTGTTTAGGTATATGGGTTGGATAGTAAACTGTGTGCTTGTTTTCATAAACTACCTTGCACTAAGCATATTTGAATAACTAGCATGTTGTGTGCACTACTCTTTTATTTTTTATTGCTGAATAGTATTCCATTGTATGGATATGCCAATTTTTTTTTCTATTTAGTTATTGATGGACATTTAGATTGTTTCCAGGGTTTTTTTTTTTTTTTTTGGTGTGGTGTGGTGTGGTGTGGTGTGTGTGTGTGTGTGTGTGTGTGTGTTGTTGTTGTTGTTGTTGTTTCAATGAACAATGTTGCCATGAATATCCTTGTGGGGTATCTCCTGAAGAACATTTTTGTTGAATTTACGTATAGCAATAAAGTAGTTGCTAGGTATGTTTATATGCTGCTTTTGCAAGTACCTCCAGAAGGATCGCTAAAGGGACAAAGCACTAAGAACATATGTTTTGAAAACTATGCAAGTGATTCTGGTGTGCATCTAGGGTTGAGAAGCACTTCTCTAGTTTATTCATATTTTAGCAATCTAGCCACATCAAGCTTTTGCTGAGACCGGAAAGAAACATACTAAACAGTGTAGTGGCACAAGCCTGTAATCCCAGCACTTGGGAGGCTGGAGCACAAGGAATGCTGGGTTGGACGGAAGCCTGAGCTACAGAGAGGGAGAAGCAGACGGACAGAGAGGCAGCTGCTGCGTTAGGTCATTCATCCCCATTTCCCCAGAATCCTTGACACACATTCTTTTAGAACTTTTATTTTGTTTATTATTATTGTAATTTTTCCTGGATGTACATGCATATATGCATGTGCAAATGCCATAACATTGTGTATGGAGGTTAGAGGACAATGGTCAGGACTCTCTGTGGTCATGTTTCAGTGTAGGCTTGTCTTAGAAGTCCTTAAAGGCAGAGACCAACAATTCTTCATCCTTATAACTCAGATCCTTGGGATGGACTTTCAGACCTTAGTTAAGGAGCTGATCCAGTTTTACACTGAGACTTACATGCTTTGATCTGAGGACATTGCTTCTGCTTCCACTCAGAGACAAGGTACTTTTACTTATCTAAGCATGTGCCATTAAGGGTAACCTGGCTGATCACCCCACACTGATTAGGAGTAGATGAGGTGTAATGAGGGAATGTTTGTGGAGGCACTTTGCAAACTGGGGCACAGTGACTAAATAGAATAGAAATCTGGGATAAAGGGAAAAGAGGGGCTACTGCAGATTAGACATGATGCAGAACACGTGTGGTGTGTGTGTGTACATGGTATAGAGGCACAATAGGTAAGAGCTTCAGCTCAACTGTGAGCTTGGTTTGGCCTGGGTTGGTGGGTGGTTACTAATTATGTATAGCCAGTCTTGAAGGTCGTAATGATACATTAGGACCACTGATGAGGTATATGGTACCCCTAGTGTTAGTGTCAAACAGAAATAAAAGCAGCTTGCATAGTGCCTGGCACCAAGTATACATTCAATGAATACTAGATCTTTTCCTCTGCCATATCTTTCTCCTCCTCTCTCCTTCCCCTCCTCTCCTCTCCTCTCCTCTTTTATCTCTTTTCTTTTTTTTTCTGTAGGGTCTTCCATAAGCCAGATTGCCCTCAAACTCTTTACATAGTAGAGGATGATCCTGAACTTCCGATCCTTCTGCCTCTATCTCCTGAGTGCTGGAATTGCAGGTCCATGCCACCAGGCCTGGTTTACATAATTCTGGGGATTGTGCCCAGAGCTTTGTGCATTCAAGGAAAGTACTCTATAAAATGAGCAGTACCCCAGCCCTGAAAGCTCGTTTCTAAATGGAACTTTGATGTCTTCTAGTAGACTTATTGATAAATGTCTCTGTATTATAAAAACAGCAGCTCCCTTGGTTTAGTTATGTTGACATAATCCTATTTGATAAGTGAGCCAGATGATCTCTTGAAATCTTAACATTTTAACAAATTAGATGTAGAGCAAAGATAAGCTGTGTGTGCTCTCCCAGGGTTCTGTGCGTTTGTATTAGCTATACTGGAAAGTTAGGCATGGATGAAACTTGAAATTGGAAAACAAACACATCCAGCCATTTTATATCTTACCTCCATGTTCTATTTGGTAGAGACTGCCTGGTTTGGGAAAACTGTCTAGATGTTAAAGCTGAAGGCAAAAGCCTCACATAATTTGCAATACTTAACACACGCCTTTTTCAGAAAGCAAAACAAAGTGGAATGTTTCTGGGCTTTTTAGATGAATAGTGGTGGCAGGGTTGCCTCGGGTTCCGTGATGAACTGCAAAGATGAGCCCATTGAGCATTGTGAGTGCTTTTCCTAATTGAAGAGCCAGCCTTTTCCCCCTGAAATTGAAAATCTCATCAAAGTCAGTCACTGCAGTTTAGAAGAAGTTGCAATGTGTTTAAAATAATTTAAATAACATATTTGCTTTGGGAGACTACAGACAGTTCATATTTTATTGATACTGTAGGTCACTGTAACCGGTGGAACACAGATTGGAATTCGTAACTGTAGTTTCAGACAGTCATACACGTTTTAAGAATGGCTGCAACAGTATATATATGTGTGTGTGTGTGTGTCTTAAAGGGGCTTCATTCTGTTCTAGAACTAATTGTGTAAACCAGGCTTGACTCAAATTCATAGAAATCTACCTGCCTCTGTCTCTGTCTCTGCCTCTGCCTCTGCCTTTTAAGTACTTGAATTAGAGGTATGTGCCCACCATACCTGGCCAGATTTTTTGTTTCTTTTCTTTTCTTTTCTTTTCTTTTCTTTTCTTTTCTTTTCTTTTCTTTTCTTTTCTTTTCTTTTCTTTTCTTTTCTTTTCTTTTCTTTCTTTCTTTTGGTTTTTGGGTTTTTTTGTTTGTTTGTTTGTTTGTTTTTTTGAGACAGGGTTTCTCTGTGTAGCTCTGGCTGTCCTGGAACTCACTCTGTAGACCAGACTGGCCTCGAACTCAGAAATCTGCCTGCCTCTTCCTCCCAAGTGCTGGGATTAAAGGTGTGTGCCACCACTGCCCAGCCTGGCTGGCCATATTTTTTTAATTGATAAGAACAAATTGTATATGGTTTTCTTTATAGTGACTCAGGACTAGAAATGTGCTTGGGGATCCAGTTGCAAAGAGGACACTAAACTATTTACTTGTTAACTGCTGTAACTGCTTTCGATGCCATTTTATGCTCTAATAATAGAAATAACTTGGATAGATTCTTCTTAGAGCTAAAAACCCAGGTTAGCTATCCATTATTTTCTGATATATATCAACTAGACAAATATGAGAAAGGAATATTTCACTTTCTTGTGTTTGCCTTCATGAAAGGAGCTCAATTCATGTGTCCTTTGTGTCCTTTTAAATGAACATGTTTATTGTGCTATTAAAATATCCTGAAATGCAAATCATAATACCTGATCTAGAGAAAGATTTACATTGTTTTAGCTAAATCAAAAAAGTCCATGATTTTTTTTGTGTGTGACTGTAAAACATTCCCCCTTGCACACCGGAAATAAGTAATAAATAAACTTGCCCAATTGAGCATAGTTGGGGTCATCAGAATCATTGGCATATATTTTTTTAAAAATAAAGAACATAATGTCTAAAAAGGGAGCCCATTGTTTCTGAGTGATATGCAACCACTATCTATGAAAAGGAATGCAGTTTATTAGTAAATTAGATCACTGCAATCTCCCTGACTGGAAATGTAATTTCTCTTTTTTAAAATCTCACTCACACTAATTTGGTTTTAATGTTGACTCTAATCCAGACTGTTTCCGAGGGTAACTGAGTACAATATGCATCTTTATTCAAACTATGTAGTCTTGCCCAGCTACCCTCAACTGGTTTTAACTTGGTCCCATGCATCCCTGCCTGTAGCACTCCTTTAGGATCAGTGTAAGAGCTGATGCTGGGTTGGACACACAGCATCGTGTGCACCACAGTTGGTAATGACATCAGATTTAGTACAAATTACAAAGGCACACTAACTTTTCTGTTGTACTTGTTTTCTCGAAGTCCAGTGTCACACTAGATGGCCCTTGCTGGATTGGAACTCTGCCTGTAGCCCAAGGTAGCACTGGACTTGCAGTGATCTTCCTACTTCTCCTTCCCACATGCAGGGATTGCAAGCACGATGCTTCTCCTGGCTATTTATCTTCTTAAGAATGTCTCACCATGTAGTCATAGCTGGCCTCCAACTTAGGACCCTCTTACCCATGACTTCCCAGTGATAGGGTTATGGTGCCTGGAAGGATCATGGTGTGCTTTAAAAAAAATTATTCAATACTATCACCTCCCCCTTATGGTGTGTGTGTGTGTGTGTGTGTGTGTGTGTGTTTGTCTGTGTGTGTGTCTGTGTGTGTATGAATGTGAGGGTTCAAGTGTGCCAATGGCATGCATGTGGAGTTTAGAGGACTTGGAAGTTTTCAAGAGTCATTTCTTTTCTCCTACCATATGGGTTGAGGGATGGAGCTCAGGGATCAGGCTTGCACAGCCAATTATAGTACTGACTGAGTTTTCTTGCTGTCCTAGGGTGTGCATTTTTGACTTGCAAATGAGAGAAATGAGAAGGCACACAGTGGTCCCTTAAGGCCCTTACTTATGAGCATTTTATAAAACATGATTGGCAATCCTGGCCAGAAACAGCCTGGTTCAGAGACTCAGACAAATGGATCTTTTTATTTGATTTTACAACAGAGTTTCATATAGCCCAATCTATGCCTCCAACTTTCTATCACTGTGTAGCTGAAGATGACATTAATTCTCAGGATTTTCCTGCCTTCCCCTCAAAAGTACTGAGGTTACAGGTGTGCAGTGCTATGCTCAGGTTAGAGAGGTGCATCTCTGATGATGGCCTTTGGAGTGTGGTGATGACTCCCTAGAGTAGATAGTCACACATCACTTCTGTTTAGCTTCTGGCAGAAGATTTACCTTTCTAATTAAGTTCCACTTAGACAAATAGAGTAAAATGCCAGCTTTATTCATTCTTAGGGACTTGAATATTATTAGAGAGATCAGCCATGTCAGTCGAGAGATTGAATAGGACATGAGGGAAAAGAAGGAATTAAGTCAAGGTGAGACAAAATGCAGACGCTTTCAGAGTGGCAAGTAAAGCCCTGATTAAGGACTGCTCTGACTCCAGACACAATAACAAGACATTTTTTTACTCTGTGGAAGTGTTGACTTTAAGAGGCAGCTTTAAGGTGTCAAGTTCCTAACATTTTTATGGAGAACTATGCCTGCGAAACAGCCCTGAATACTAAGAAATATTTTCTTTTGTAATTTGTTTGTTCTTCAAAGCTAGATCTATAGTAAAGTGAGATTATCTTCTCAATCATTTTAGAGATAAATATATGTAAATCAAAGGGATGACATAATTTACTAACAAAATACATTTATAACCAGGCATGGCAGTCCATGCTTGTAAGCCCAACATTAAGGAAGTTGAGGTAAGAGTGTCACAAGTTTGAGACCAGCTTGGGCTCTATAATGTTTTCCAGGTCTCCTTTAGGTATATACCAAGAGCCATCTCAAAAAGAATATTTGAGAAGGTTAGAGAGATGGCTCAGTGGTTAAGAGTATTGGCTATTCTTCCAGAGGATACAACTTTGATTTCCAGCATATAGATATGCATGTAGGCAGAACACTCACACATATAAAATTAATTTTAAAAATAAGATAAAATCTAGAAACTTTTGATTAAACATACTGCAAATAAGCATTTTCTTTAAACTTATTAGTGTTTAGCTTAAATGACATTTCCCCATTACTTTTCCTCTTTCCAACCCTATCCATGCATTTTCCTTGTTCTCTCTCAAATTCCAATCCCTTTTCTTTAAGTAGTATTAGACACACACCTAAATATAAATACAGTTTCTCAGTCTGTGTATGTATATATGAACATACTTGTATGTAAATATACGATGATTTCAGGGCTGACCACTTGGTATTGAGTAGCCAGTTTGAGGGCTCTTCCCTGGGGAAGACTATTTCTACCTTTCTTGATATTCTAAGTTGCCTGTAGTTTTATATCTAGGGTCCAGGCTTCATGAGATTTTAGCCATTTTGCTGGGCAGTGGTGGCACACGCCTGTAATCCCAGCACTTGGGAGGCAGAGGCAGGCAGATTTCTGAGTCAAGGCCAGCCTGGTCAGCCAGGGCTACACAGAGAAAGCCTATCTTGGAGAGAGAGAGAGAGAGAGAGAGAGAGAGAGAGAGAGAGAGAGAGAGAGAGAGAGAGAGAGAGAGAGAGGAGAGAGAGAGGAGAGAGAGAGAGAGAGAGAGAGAGAGAGAGAGAGAGAGAGAGAGAGAGAAGAAAGAGAGAGGAGAGAGAGAGAGTGAGAGAGAGATTTTAGCCATTTCATGTCAGCATGTCCATTCATGTCACCCTGTTCAGGTCTTAATTTAGGCATCCATGCTGGATTTTTCGATCCGATTTTGTAGATGTAGTTTCTCTGACATTTATAAGAGAGATGGTAACTTAAACTGTTTGCATTCTCTGAAGGCAGCTGGTCCCTGGGAATATGTCATATATTGGGGTACATCTCGATGTGGAATTAAAAAAATTACCTTTAAGGGAAGACAACAGAATGGAAAGCTTAGCGACGCATATATAGAATCTCAGCACTTTGGAGGTAGGAGCAAGAGGATCAGGAGTTCAAAACCAGCCTCAGCTTCATGGAACACTGTCATAAATAAAAGTAAAAACAAAAGCCGGGTGGTGGTGATGCACACCTTTAATCTCAGCACTTGGGAGGCAGAGGCAGGCAGATTTCTGAGTTTGAGGCCAGCCTGGTCTACGAGTGAGTTCCAGGCCAGCCAGGGCTACGCAGAGAAACCCTATTTTGAAAAAAAAAAAAAAAAAGTAAAAGGTACCCCCCCACACACACAAAATTGGAACGTAGTGTATGTAGGAGTGACTTCGTCATTTTCTAGAGTTTTGATGTGTATGCATGTATGTATGTATGTGTATGTGTGTGTATGTACTTGTACATGTGGATGCATGTGTATGAAAAGGCCAGAAGTCAATGTTAGATGTTTTCCTTTATTACCTTCCACCTTATTTTTAGAATATTAATGGTTATGTACCTATTCAGTAACAAGTGATCAGCCCTGAAATTATCATATACATACACATAAGTATGTACATATATACATACACAGACTGAGACAGCTATTTATATAAAGTAATGTATGTGTATCTGTGAGTGTATACCATGTGTATGTAGGAGCTCAAGGAAGCAAGAAGAAGGCACCAGAGCCTCTGGAGATGGAGTTACAGGTATCTATAAGCTGCGGCAAGTGCTCTTGACAATTGAGCCATCTCTCCAGCCCTCCGCCATTTTATTTAGACATGAGCTCTAACTGCACCTGTAGCTCATCAGTTCTGCTAGAATGGCTAGCCAATAAGCCCCAAGGATCTGCCTGTCTCTTACTGTCCAGCTCTGTGATTATATAAATATGCATGGTTTTTATGTCAGTGCTAAGGATCCAAACTCAGACCTTCAAGCTTACATGTCAAGAGCTTCACTGATGAAATCACCATCTTCCCAGACCATTTACCAGATCTCATACAGTATCTCTTCATTATCTTACAAGAAAGTTATGAACTACTGTATTCTTTACTGTTCTCTTGCTGTGATAAAATACCAAGACTAAGGCAACTTATAGGAGAGAGGGTTTTTTTGGGGGGGGGGGGCTTATGAAGAATCCATCATGGTAGGAGGCAGGGCAACAGGCAGATATGGTGGCTGAAGCACAAAGCTGAGAACTCACGTCTTTTTTTTTTTTATTCGATATAATTTATTTACATTTCAAATGATTTCCCCTTTTCTAGCCCCCCCCCCTCCCCGAAAGTCCCGTAAGCCCCCTTCTCTTCCCCTGTCCTCCCTCCCACCCCTTCCCAGTTCCCCGTTCTGGTTTTGCCAAATACTGTTTCACTGAGTCTTTCCAGAACCAGGGACCACTCCTGCTTTCTTCTTGTATCTCATTTGATGTGTGGATTATGTTTTGGGTGTTCCAGTTTTCTAGGTTAAAAACCACTTATTAGTGAGTGCATACCATGATTCACCTTTTGAGTCTGGGTTACCTCACTTAGTATGATGTTCTCTAGCTCCATCCATTTGCCTAAGAATTTCATGAATTCATTGTTTCTAATGGCTGAATAGTACTCCATTGTGTAGATATACCACATTTTTTGTATCCACTCTTCTGTTGAGGGATACCTGGGTTCTTTCCAGCATCTGGCAATTATAAATAGGGCTGCTATGAACATAGTAGAGCATGTATCCTTATTACATGGTGGGGAATCCTCTGGGTATATGCCCAGGAGTGGTATAGCAGGATCTTCTGGAAGTGAGGTGCCCAGTTTTCGGAGGAACCGCCAGACTGCTTTCCAGAGTGGTTGTACCAATTTGCAACCCCACCAGCAGTGGAGGAGTGTTCCTCTTTCTCCGCACCCTCTCCAACACCTGCTGTCTCCTGAATTTTTAATCTTAGCCATTCTGACTGGTGTAAGATGAAATCTTAGGGTTGTTTTGATTTGCATTTCCCTAATGACTAATGAAGTTGAGCATTTTTTAAGATGCTTCTCCGCCATCCGAAGTTCTTCAGGTGAGAATTCTTTGTTTAACTCTGTACCCCATTTTTTAATAGGGTTGTTCGATTTTCTGGAATCTAACTTCTTGAGTTCTTTATATATATTGGATATTAGCCCTCTATCTGATGTAGGATTGGTGAAGATCTTTTCCCAATTTGTTGGTTGCCGATCTGTCCTCTTGATGGTGTCCTTTGCCTTACAGAAACTCTGTAACCTTATGAGGTCCCATTTGTCAATTCTTGCTCTTAGAGCATACGCTATTGGTGTTCTGTTCAGAAACTTTCTCCCTGTACCGATGTCCTCAAGGGTCTTCCCCAGTTTCTTTTCTATTAGCTTCAGAGTGTCTGGCTTTATGTGGAGGTCCTTGATCCATTTGGATTTGAGCTTAGTACAAGGAGACAAGGATGGATCAATTCGCATTCTTCTGCATGCTGACCTCCAGTTGAACCAGCACCATTTGTTGAAAAGGCTATCTTTTTTCCATTGGATGTTTTCAGCCTCTTTGTCGAGGATCAAGTGGCCATAGGTGTGTGGGTTCATTTCTGGATCTTCAATCCTGTTCCATTGATCCTCCTGCCTGTCACTGTACCAATACCATGCAGTTTTTAACACTATTGCTCTGTAGTATTTCTTGAGGTCAGGGATACTGATTCCCCCAGATTTTCTTTTGTTGCTGAGAATAGTTTTAGCTATCCTGGGTTTTTTGTTGTTCCAGATGAATTTGATAATTGCTCTTTCTAACTCTGTGAAGAATTGAGTTGGGATTTTGATGGGTATTGCATTGAATCTGTATAGTGCTTTAGGCAAAATGGCCATTTTAACTATATTGATTCTACCGATCCATGAGCATGGGAGGTTTTCCCATTTTTTGAGGTCTTCTTCCATTTCCTTCTTCAGAGTCTTGAAGTTCTTGTCATACAGATCTTTCGCATGTTTGGTAAGAGTCACCCCAAGATACTTTATACTGTTTGTGGCTATTGTGAAGGGGGTCATTTCCCTAATTTCTTTCTCAGCCTGCTTATCCTTTGAGTATAGGAAGGCCACTGATTTGCTTGAGTTGATTTTGTAACCTGCCACTTTGCTGAAGTTGTTTATCAGCTGTAGGAGCTCTCTAGTGGAGTTCTTTGGGTCACTTAGGTAGACGATCATGTCGTCTGCAAATAATGATAGTTTGACTTCCTCCTTTCCAATTTGTATCCCTTTGATCTCCTTATGTTGTCGAATTGCCCGAGCTAGTACCTCAAGTACAATATTGAAAAGATAAGGAGAAAGGGGGCAGCCTTGTCTGGTCCCTGATTTCAGTGGGATTGCTTCAAGTTTCTCTCCGTTTAGTTTGATGCTGGCTACCGGTTTGCTGTATATTGCTTTTACTATGTTTAGGTATGGGCCTTGAATTCCTGTTCTCTCCAAGACTTTAAGCATGAAAGGATGCTGAATTTTGTCAAATGCTTTTTCAGCATCCAATGAAATGACCATGTGGTTTTGTTCTTTGAGTTTGTTTATGTAGTGGATTGTATTGATGGATTTCCGTATATTGAACCAACCCTGCATTCCCGGGATAAAGCCTACTTGATCATGGTGGATGATCGTTTTGATGTGTTCTTGGATTCGGTTGGCAAGAATTTTATTGAGTATTTTTGCATCGATGTTCATAAGGGAAATTGGTCTGAAGTTCTCTTTCTTTGTTGGATCTTTGTTTGGCTTTGGTATCAGCGTAATTGTGGCTTCGTAGAAGGAATTGGGTAGTGTTCCTTCTGTTTCTATTTTGTGGAATAGTTTGAAGAGTATTGGTGTTAACTCTTCTTTGAAGGTCTGGTAGAATTCTGCACTGAAACCATCTGGTCCTGTGCTTTTTTTGGTTGGAAGACTTTCTATGACTCCTTCTATTTCTTTAGGCTTTATGGGACTGTTCAGATGGTCTAGTTGGTCCTGATTTAATTTTGGTATTTGGTATCTGTCAAGGAAATTGTCCATTTCCTCCAGATTCTCCAGTTGTGTTGAGTACAGGCTCTTGTAGTAGGATCTGATGATTTTTTGGATTTCCTCAGTTTCCGTTGTTATGTCTCCCTTTTCATTTCTAAGTTTGTTAATTTGGATACTTTCTCTGTGCCCTTTGGTCAGTCTGGCTAAGGGTTTATCTATCTTGTTGATTTTCTCAAAGAACCAGCTCCTGGTTTTGTTGATTTTTTGTATGGTTCTCTTTGTTTCTACTTGATTGATTTCGGCCCTGAGTTTGATGATTTCCTGCCTTCTACTCCTCCTGGGTGAAATAGCTTCTTTTTGGAGAACTCACGTCTTGAACTGCAAGCATGAAACACAATGAATAAGCTGGAAATGGTGCCAGTCTTTTAAACTCTGAACGCTGGTCTCTAGTGACACTCCCAAAATGCCCTTAAAGAGTGCCACCAACTGAGGGTCAAACATTCAAATGCCTGAGACCATAGGGAACATTTCTCATTCAAACTACTACCACAGTTAGTTCTTGATATATACTAGGTGCTCAGATGATATTTATTGAATAGATAGATTGACTTTAGTTGAATTTGGCATTGAATATTTTTTCTTGACAGTTTAGCCTAAAACTGTACATATAGAGTACGAAGAGTTGCTTTTTGTTCATAAAAATTGACTCTACAGTGAGTGAAAAGAGAAAAAGAAAGCTAGGTTTCCTCTAATACAGCATGATTCACTTTTATGCTGAGCTAAAGTATCTGTTTCAAGGTTGTCTTGTTTTACATTTGTTTTGTGTTGATAGAGTCTCATTGCATAGTCCAGATTGTCCTCCATCTTGTGTCAAGTTTTTCTGCCTCAGTTTCCTCCCTCGAGTTAATTTTTAATTAGAAAAGGAGAGAAAGGTGTGAGAGCTTAGTCCCATGATGTCATATGGAAGCTCTTCTTGGCTTTCCCTATCTGGCAATTTTTTATTTCTTTTTTTTTTTTTTTTCTGAGACAGGGTTTCTCTGTATAGCCCTGGCTGTCCTGGACCTCACTCTGTAGACCAGGCTGGCCTCCAACTCATAATCTACCTGCCTCTGCCTCCCAAGTGCTGGGATTACAGACGTGCGCCACCACTGCTCAGCCACTGTTTATTTCTTATCTTACCCCAAATTTCTTAGTTTCATTGGTCTTTCCTTTCTTGAAAATCATATGCTTTTTTTTATTGTGGCTGCATATGAATGTACATGTGAAGTGTGTGCTTGCCCATGGACCATGGTACACATGTAGAGGTAAGGGAATAGCTTTTGGCAATCAGTTCATTCCTTTGACCATGTGGTTTCCAGACTGAACTCAGATTGTCATGCTTGGCAGCAGGTACCTGCTGGTCCGTTCATTGGCCTTTCAAGGTGAGGCTTCTATCTACATAAGGCATATTCCTGCCTGTGACCTTTTCCACAGATGGTAACTTAACTTCCTTTTGGTGAAGTGAAGTCTCCCAATCACACCTAGTAAGAAGAGAATTTATTTTACAGAATGGTAGAAAATATATGAGCCCTGTTTTATCAAGTTTTAGTAGGAAATAAAAGTCTTTTGCCCTCTCTTCTTTCTTGGAGAGATGTGGCAAAAGGACAGGTATACTTGATGGAAATATCTATTTGAATTTTATTTTAAAATATTGACTTTGTGTATATGAATTTTCCCTACATATATTTGTTTGAAACGTGTGTCTGCTGTCAATAAAGGCGAGAAGAATCAAATCCCCTGGGATTGGAGTTACGGATAGTTGTGATACAGGGAATGGATTTGGTTCTTCCCAAGAACAACAGATGTTCTTAAGCCAATTTGAAGACATCTCTCTGTCTCCTGTTTGAATTTCAGATTGTGGAAGAGGCAGGCAACCAGTAGGTCCATGCCTGTGACTAAATAAAAAAGGTGGAATTTAACAGCGTTTGGCTAGGTATCCAAGTTAGTGGTTCCAGAGTCTAGAGTGCAATGCAAGACAAGTTCAGGAATAGGGAATTCCACTTGGTAATGATGAGTAGTGTTTGCAATAGTTCTTGTAAATGAGCCATGATAGAGCTCTGGGTTTTGGGTGCTATGTAACCTTTTATAAAGGAGAAGAATAAATGCAAATGAGGCAGGATGAAGAAAGGAGAGCTCATGGAGTGCAGATTATTAGACTGAGGCAGTGAGAAATGTTGTACTTGTTAAGGAGGGTCATCTTGAGAATAGTTTTGCATGCTACTCCCTGCGAAAGCTGAACATACTTTTTTTTCTTTGTTGTTGTTGTGAATACATATTTAGTTTTTATTTTATGTGTATGAGTGTTTTGGCGACATGCATGTAGATGTTCCATGTGCCCATGGAAACTAGAAGAACGTGTTGGATCATTTCAAACTGGAGTTAGGGTCATTTTGTAAACTGCCATAAGAGTATTGGGAATTGAACCCAAGTCCTGTGCAATAGCAGCAAGTGCTTTTAGCCATTGAAGCATAGTTTTAGTCCCTTGGGGCCACCCTCTAGCTCATGCTGTCGTGCATGTTACTTTATAGCTCAATCAAATGGACCTTGAACCTGTGGTGATCTTCCTGCCTTTGCCTTCTGAGTGCTAGCATTGCAAGCAGTAGCTTCCATGCCTGGCTTATGAATGCGATCTTGCAGGCAGTTCAGGTTAGGTTTTTGTTGGGTGGATATTCATTGACTTGTGGATACTAATTTAAACCTGTAAGCAATGTCTCTGATATCTGAGTTCCTGAACGCACAAGTTGCAGTGCTTGGATTGCTTCCAAGGTAAAAATGGTCTTTTTAATGAAATGTTGTAAAAAATCTATTAATTAATTAACCAACTAATAAATTAATTAATGCCCATTAAGCATTGCTGTCTCTGAAAATGACTTTGTAAAAAAGTTCCATGGAGATAGAAACTTGAAGTGCCAGAAAAATTACTAAATGTAATCTCTAAATAAAGAGGTAGTAGAGATGTAGCTTAGTTGGTAGAGTGATTTCCTAGCATCCAGGAAACCCTATATTTTGTTCTCAGAACTGCATAAACCAATGTGGCAATGCATACCTGTAATGCCAACACTTGGGAGATGAAGGAGGAAGGATCAGAAGTTCAAGGTTCAGACCCAACACAGTGATGTTCAGGTCAGCCTGGGCTACACGAAACCTTGTTAATAAAAGAAAGAAAATGATAGTTAATTTTGATGCAACATCCTTCCCACCCGGATAAGCTACTGTTAGAAGAACTTTGGATGTGTAGATTATTGTCTTTCAAATCGAAAGTTACCCCCTCCTGTTTCTGAGGTGTTATTTTGCCATATGTTCTGCACTTGAATTGAAGCTAGTCTTAGAACATGTGTATGAACAAATTCTTTGCTGCTATATAATACAATAAATAAAATATAGTCCATTTCAGCAAGGCAATGAAAGCCTACAAATTCTTTATGTTTCTCTTCTCTAGAATGGTTAGGTCATGGTGTTTTTGATGGGATTTAATGGGCTAGGGCCATATTTGATAAATGATTCAATAGATACACAACAATAGAGTTTGGAATACCTTTGGTCATTTCCAAGTCACAGGGACTAATTACTTAATTTTTCAGATGAGAATTGGTGTTTCTTATTTTAGTTGTCTACTGCAGTGCTGGAGTATGATTGCTTTTCTTTTTGTTGTTTCTTAAGTGGTATTTTTCTGAGTTTATTTTATTTTGTGCTGTTAGTGATTGAATCTGTGTCTTGCATATGTTGGGCAAGCATTTGGAGCACTGAGCTACATCCCTAGCCCTCTTTCTTGGTTTATTGTACTTTCAGCAATGTGTTTTCTGTGGTCAGGATTAATTATCTGTTGATGAGAACATTGAAACATTCAGTATGTGTTCAAATATTTATTGAGATCTTACTTTGTAAATTCTGGACATGGAAGGTAGAAGAGTGAAGAGATTACACTGGTGTTACAAGGCTCACATTGTAGAAGTAGTTTGTCTTCATCTAAGTCTCTCTGATAGAGCATCCTGTCAGTCAACTGGTGACAGACTGTTATTCATCATAGATTTCCCATGGGTTGGCAGAGCAGTGGGTCTGTTTGGACTTCAAAGACTTCACCATCCAATTGGAACCCCATGAGTAATCTTGGTACTCCCAGAGGGAAAAAACGTCATGTAGCTTATGAAGAGCTGGTAGATCACCAAGGGCCCTGCTATGCAGCACCACACACCCTAGAACTTCTTTCATGAGAAACATGAAGGTTGGTTCATGGAGGACTTCATGGAAACTAACAGAGGGACTGCTGTTACAGTAGCCTGCAGCTGTCCCTGTGTTCATCAACTTTGTCTCTCTGCTATGTGCAGACCTCATCACTAGCCCAATGTCCTGTGCCTAGAATGTGTAGGGGAATGATTGCTTTCCCTATCTTCTAAGGCTCCAACCAATTTGTCCGAGTCCCCTGTGAAATCTGAGGCTTCAAACCATCCTCCTCAACTGTCCAGATTGCTACATTAATACTGACACTAATGGAGAGATTCTCAGTCTTCATATACTTACCATGGTCCTCAAACCACCGAGTTCTAACATGTCGAGGCCTTTTGTCCATCCTTATGAAAAGAAGAGTGGGAAGAGTCTTTCAGGTTTTAGAAGTTGATTTGGGAGTGCATGGCTAGTGACAGTGAAGAGTTGAAATATATCATAGAAGTGGATAAGATGGCTCAGTGGATAGATCCACTTGTTTCAAAGCCTGATATCCTGTGTTTAGCCCCCACATGGTGGGAGGAAAGAACTGACTCCTACAGATTGTCCCCTAATCTTCATATGCCCTCAGTGTTCTCCATGCATAGGGAATGACTGAAATGTAAAATATGAACAGAAATATATAGTTAAATAAATGTGATCTTAAGATACAAAAATAGACGATTTCCCAAATATTCACTTGTGAGTTGTTGTTACTAACACACACATTTTCCCCACAGAAATAAAGCTTTACATGGTGATTATGTTTTCTGGCTGGCCCAAAGAAGCTCGTTTCATACTTTATGTGGCTAAACTATAAAACCACAGAGACTATGTAGCAGGTGTGATGCCAGGCCTCCAGGAAAATGTGTTCTTCATTCCCATTTAGAACATACAAAAATCAATGCATCTTCTTAGGCTAGTGGTGGTAGCAGCTGGGGAGGCCACCCCGGGTTCTGACATAAAGAGACCCCAGTGGCTGAGACACCTCCCTCCCTCCTGAAAAGGGGCAGCCAGGGTGGTTCTGAAAAGGCTACAGTGACAGGGCGAGAGGTGATGGGGAGCTACAAGAGGAATTCGTTCCCTCTGTGCTACAAGTCCTTTCTCTTGCTGCTGCTTATTTTCTATTGTAATGTCTTTTAAAAATCCAATAGCTGCCTTCCCGCTCCAGATGCTTCTATCATCTCTTGTCTCTTCTCCATTTTTCTGAACGCTGAACCCTCAATTGAAAATAAATGTCTGCTGTGGAGTTTTCCTTTAAGGCATAACACAAAAGAGTGACATCCAGGGCTGTGGTGCACTGATGCTTGGGAAGTCGATTTTGTGAATCAAGAATGGGTATAGTGGGGAGTGAAGCTTAGGCATTAGTTCTTTCCTAGCAGCACTGTGAGGCTGGGCTTCCCTACTCAGGAGTTTATGAGGTTCAAGTTATCTAGGAGCCTGTGTTAGTCATATAAAGTGACCACATAGCAACCCACAGGGACAAGAGAATATGTGCGGTTAAACAAACTGCCTGTAGTAACAATCACAATCCAAATGTTTAGTGGCAGGATGATAGAGATAGAATTTCAATTTGTGATTAGGTCATTTCAAGTGACATTCTGGAAAAAAAATTAACTTATGAAGTCTATTCTGTTATTCACAGTACCATCGACTCCCTTGCTAAGTATATTTAACATGCATTCTAGGCAAGCAGTCCACCACTAAACTACATCCCCAGCCCCTTTCCCTTTCTGTTTTGAGGCAGTGTCTTGTTAAGTTGCTTAGGCTGGACTTGAAGTAATTCTATAGCCCAAACAGGCCTTGAACTACTATTTTTCCCACCTGAAACTCACAAGTACCTAGGATTACATCCTGAGTCATTGGATTCAGTTCACTGTGCATAGTATAAGGAAGTGAAATCCTGATATCCACTTAGCTTTATATTTTAGCAAACATTAAGAATTTGACATTTGAGTTTACGCAGTATGCCTTTGGTGAAGTCAGGTACTATTCGTCCATTTTCTATAGCCTTGAGTGTTGAACCAGATTTGAGACCTCAGAGATCTTGCTAAGATGTTAACTTGGAGATTCCCTATCCAGACTTCTCATTAGCCTGGATTGATCAAAGTCTTTCCAGTTGTAAAAGCCCTGGAAAGAAGTGTTGCTTTCCTAAGATTCTCATAACTGTTTACCAGTGACAATGCTGGTCTTAGAGTGTAGGTCTCTGGATCCCCACGCCAGTGCTCTTCTCAACATACCTCATGTTGTCATGACTATAGGCACAAGGCAGACACTGTTGCCTAAATTGCTGAAATGCAGAGAAATGGAGGGAATCAAAGTCCAATGAATTCAGGGTTCACTCATTTAAGTTTGCTCCCCATCAATAGACAAGCCATGATTAGCCCGGTACAAATACCATCACCATATTCTAGTAAATGGAGTGCTAGTGGGTAATGAGTCCAATTTTGGAGCTAAGAACATTATTTGTTGCTGACTTTGTGACTGATTTTAGTAGGATCTTGGTGGAAGCCTCACAGGTTACAGAGTCAGAAGCGATGGCACCAGCGAGATATAACTAAGCACCTCAGATTTTCTTCCTCAGCTGTACCATGTAATGACATTTCCTTCAAAGTTCAGGGCTTATCAGAGGTAGTGTGTTCATCTGTGAGAATTAGAGAATGAGGTTCAAGATGAGCTCAGTTAATTTAAATTTCCTTTTCATAAGAGTAAGATGAACAGGGGAGTACTGGAATGTCCTTAAATATTTGCTATCTTTTTTTTTTAAAGATGCTGGAAAGAGAAGCTGCATGTTCTTGTGGCTCCACGAGACCACTTGTTTTTCACTTGATTAGATTTTTTAAAAAAAGAGTGATGGAGACAATTATGATCAATGTAAATCTGAAATTCTAACCTGAAATGGGAGTTGACTGGGTACTACTAAAGGCACAGTGACATTATAGGAGTTGCTGCTTCCAAAGTATAATGGGGGCGGGGTGGGGGGCGGAGCGTGGATTCCTTTCTTAACCAGGATGTGGCTGGCAGCTGTGACTGCTTAACTCAGGTGTGTAAGGCATGATAATGAAGCAATCAGGCGGTGGCTTAGCTCCTTGTAACCACAAGCTCTCCCCGGCCCCCATCTGACTAATGTCTTACAATATGTTAACTGCCCTTCTTGACTCTGGCAAATGCAGCATGAGTTGTGTTAGGGAATGGAAAGACAGCCCAGGAATTAGGCAGGGCCTCTTGGGAGGCAGTCTAGTATGGGGGAGTTTCTCATTGCCACATTAGTAGAATTAGTCATTTTGGGGATTCTAGCAAACTGCAGATGGTACAGATGCTATTTGGACTGAAGTACCCAGGAATTTCTTCCTGTGCAAACCCACGGATGGCTTTTCTGTGTTTTCCTATGTCTCATGGAAAGGCCAAGCACATGTGCAAGGCTACAGTAGCCCTCGGAGCACTCACTTGTAAATGATTGTATGTGAGGGAAGGCTTCATATATCTCAGGCTGGCCTCAGGCTTGCTGTGTAACTGAAGATAAACCGGGCCTTCAGATTTTCCTGCTTCTGCCTCCTCCTCGCTATTGAGATTACAATAAAGCCTTAACACTCCTGATTTACAGAGTGCTAGGAGGCAAACCCAGGGCCTTATGCAAGTTAGGCAGATGCTCAGCCAACTGAACCACACCCCCCATTCCTTACTTGTGTACTTGTATTAGTCCATCACTGTGTTGGTCTGTGACAACTACTCTGGGTCTTAGTTTACTCATTTAAGGAAGTGAGCAAATAATTGTTCCCATATTGCAGGCTTGCTTCGAGAAACAAATGAAATGAAAAAGTTTGATCTTAGTCTATGGTAATGTCCAAATATCATAACCTTTGAAGAACAGAAATGTATTGTGTTATTTATGGCCCTGGTGGTTAAAGTCTAGTAGCTGGTAAATGCATGATCACAGTGTCCTCATATGGTGGAAAGGCCAAACAGTTGTTTGGGGGTTCTTCTATTCATTCAGTTTAAAATTTATTTTCTGTTGTGTGAGTTTTTGCCTGCATATATGTCCTTGCATCACATGTTTGCCTGATACCAGCAGCAGTTAGAGGAAGGTGTCATATTCTGTGGATCTGGAGTTGAAAACAATTGTGAGTTGTTATGTGGATGCTGTGAATTTAACTCTTGTCTTCTGGGATAAGTATCCAGTGCTCCTATTGACTCAGCCACAGCCCCACTTTCATCTCTTTAATAAAGTTACTAGTCCCATTTGTAAGGTATCGATCAATGCTTGGACTTAATAACCTCCCAGTGTGACCATTTGCTAATAGTACTACCTTAAAGATTTTTCACTATAAATTTTGGTGACATAAACACCCAAATCATATTTATTCTCTAATCATCATGCCAGGCAGATGCCAGGGGCTTGACAAATCAGTAACCATATTATATGATTAGTGAGGGATGGGATGGATGTGTAGTTTAGTAAGTAGAGTGTCTGGCTAGTGTGCATGAAGCCCTGGGTTCTTTCTCCAGCACCATATAGAGATTGCTGTGGTGACCCATGTCTATATCCCAGTGCTTTGGAAGCAGAAGCAGGAATATAAGAAGTTGAAAGGTAATCCTTGACGACATAGGGAGTTTGAGATCTAGACTAGGCTCCATGAGATCTTGTCCAAAAGGGGAAGGTAAGAGAAAATGGACCAGGAAGTAGAGGAGTGTTTTCTACTTTGTCTCCTTGTCTTACATGTTGAAACTGAAAGTAACTCCAAAAGGATATATTTGTAAAGTCATAAAAATAATAACTTTTTCATAATTTACCCTGGTAGACCCCCAAGATCTCAGAATTCACAACTGGTATTTAGAGGGTGGAAAATGAGTTTGATATCATTGCATATTTCCAGAATGGAAAAACTTGTCAAAACTAAATGTCTTGTCTCATGTCATCTGCTGATGTTGGAGTGGACTTTGGCTGGCTATATTTGACTGTTCTGAAAAGGATTCCTAATGATGTTTACTGAGTATCTTCTCTATAGCTGATCCAGAGTTGAGTTTCTGTTGTTTGTGAACTTGAGCCCTATCCATCCAGTTATTGGAGTGGCACCTTTAGGTTCTCTAGGAATATTTCAAGTTCTCTCTCTCTCTCTCTCTCTCTCTCTCTCTCTCTCTCTCTCTCTCTCTCTTTTGGTCTAAGTCACAGACGTGGTAAAATGAATGGGGGCTAGGAGTACTGCTTCTTGTCTGACCTTCATGGATCTAAATGAACCTTGTGCCTTATTTCTGGACTTAAATAGGAATAAAGAAAGTTCAGCTAATGGAATCTTGAGTATATACTGGACAATACACAGATGATATCATCACAGCTCTGTCATGATTTGACTTTGACTTTAAAATGCACTTTGGATAATTATATAATTTACCTTTCCACAAGCACCAGGCTTTGCAGATAGAAAGACAGATTAATTCTCCACGTTGAGACAATAAAGCTGGGTGTGTGGTAGCTCAGTTCTATAATACTAACACTCTAGAGGCAGACAAAGAGAATTCCTGTATACACTGTGCTCCAGGCTAGTCAGAGCTACATAACTGTCTCAAAAACAAACCAAAGAAAAAGAACAAACAACAACAAAAACTGTGGTGTTCTTCCTGCTTGAGTGACTTGTACAGTACCTCATTTCTCCTTGTTTTTAATCTCATTGCACCTTAAGGGATGCTCCTCCACTTTTTTCCAGTTGGGCACCAGTGCACTTGGTGTTTCTGAGCATCCTCATCTGTAAATTCAATCTCACATTTCTCCTTTGCATTATGGTCTCAATGGCTGGCAATGAATAAAAGTGATATGCTCTTTTCAAATGGTAGTTCCTTCTTTAAAGGGGGCCCAGATCAAGTTCACTGAAGAAAGATCTAGAGTAGAGCTTCCAATAATCACTTTGGAGAGGCTGAGGACATAGCTCTCAGGTTGAATACTTGTTTAATGTGCGCAGAATGATAGGTTTGATCTTCAGGACCATATAAAAAAGGCCATGGTTCTGCTCACCTTTAATCACAGAACCCAAGAGGAGAAAGCAGGAAGCTCAAAAGTTCAAGGTCATTCTTAACTGCAAAGTATGTTCAAGGCCAACCTGTGCTACATGGAACCCTGTCTCAAAAAAATCAGTTTAGGCTGCTGATCCACCACATCCTGGCCCCTGGCTTCCTGGACAGCTTCCCCCTGCTCTCTGCCTATGTGACTCGACTCAGTGCCCAGTCCAAGCCTTTCTGTCCTCCCCGACCATGTGAAGTGTCCCATCAATGGCAATGGGAAACAGTAGTGGGCCAAAGAGACAGGAGTCTCTTGTCCCCCTTTTACCAGGACTAGTACAGTTTGTAAGACAGAAAAAAAAATCAGTTTACAGCTTAGGAATTTATGGTGTAGCGAAGCCTATCTATAGGTGTATCTGGTCCCCTCAAATGCACTAAAACAAAAACCCCTGTGCATTGTTTTTCTACTGGTCTCTAAAGGCTGCGTGTAATGCCTTCCTGAATCATTCCTGCTGCTCTAGAACAGGCTAGCTGTGAGAAGACAAGCATCTGTGGATATGTTCAAGCATATTTGGGTTTTCTCAAAAGGGAACTGGGTACAGTCCAGGCAACTTCCTCATTTGACCAATGACTCTTGTTGATGCATGTTTTATTTTATGATCAACTGATGTGTTCTAAAACTCAGTCAAATACCAGGATATTTTAAGATTACCAGTGTTACCATATGTAAGCCATCAAGCTCAGCAAGGAACAACGACACAAGTACAACACAGGTTTTACCCTCATGTCTGTTTTAGCGTTGCATTTTGTTTTTAGTGTAAAGTCTGCCCACCTTTCCCTTATCTGTCTAACACGCATATCCACACGCACAAATATAAGCACAATCCCACTGGAAGTATAAGATTAAAAAAAAAGAAAAATGAACTTCGCAGACAGCCATAGTTAGACTCAGGGGATTACAAAGCAAAAGAAAACATAAATAAAGGGAAGAGACATGGGGGTGGATAATAGGGGTGTGGGCGGATTGTCAGAGAGGGAGGTATGACAGTGATGAGAGCGCACTGTGTGTGTGTGTGTGTGTGTGTGTGTGTGTGTGAAATTGTCAAAGAAACTGAACACAAAGGAAACATGGAGACTACCTTGGTGACCATTTTGGCATAGATGTCATGAACTCTCTCCCACTGGGTCAGTTCTAGGGGAGATTGATTATGTCATCCTCTGGGGTTCAGGATGCTCTCACTACCATCTATTGTATTGTATTTTCCTTGGCTTTGGCAAACTAAAATAGAACCTGTCTCAGTTTGTCCCTGGAAACATGCTTTTTAAACATTTGGAATGTAGTACTATTTACCTCTTCAGAAATGTTAATGGTATCCTTTTATTAAATGTCTATCTGTGCTTCTTATTTGTTTATTTGCACTCCCCCTCTCTCTGCATGTGTATATGTGTGTGTGTTCCCATGTCCACTCCATAAATATGGTTATAGAGGCCAGTAGATGACAACTTGAGGAGTTAACATTTTACTGTCATGTATGAATTCTGGGACCCAAACTCAGGTTAGACTTGCTATCTAGACTAAGCAGGCCTTGAAGTTTCCGTGATCTTTCTGATTCAGATAATTGCTGAGTGATTACAAGTGTGAGTCACCATGCCTGGCTATTAGCGACACTATTGGCTGCCTACTTTAGATTGTGTTTGTGCTTCATACTAGCCTCAATATACATGTTAGAGACTATAAGAAGCCTCAACATATCATAATATAGGAATATATTTTAAAACCAACATTTTATTTTACATTGAAAACAATGATGCTGGTGAAATGGCTCAGTGATTAGAGGCAAGCCTGACCATAGTTAATGTCCAGGGACACACACACACACACAAACACACATCACACATACAGAGCGACAGAGCCGGACAGACACAGAGAAAGATAGAGAATGTATCAATAGGTAATTGGCACTTTCAGTAGGAACAGTAACCTATCAGAGTGCAAAAACTGGCCATGCAGATGTTATTTTTAGGCAGGTCTCACTCTAGCCTAGACTGACCTAGAACTCACTCTGTAGCCCAGGCTGGCCTAAATTTTATGGTAATCCTCCTGCCTCAGACTCCCAAGTGCCAAGACTGCAGATGTGACCCACTTTGCTTGACCAAAGTGTCAGAAAGGCCTGGCATCATATCTAGAAAGGTCATCCAAAGCCAGGAAGAACTCACAAGCTCAGGCAGATGAAGAGGCAGATCCTTGCTATACACAGATGAGAAGGGCAAGATCAATCAGCAGAAAAGAGGAAGTGAGGCTTTGAGCAAAAGGCAGGTTGGGACAGCAGTTCTGCAATGTGGCATTGGGATCTTAAGCAGTTGGGCAGCAGCAGGGAGGAAGGGGAGGAGAGACAGGGACTTGTGCCAGTGCCACCAGTGAGGACAGTTAATAAAAGGTAAAGCAGAAAGCTTCACCTCCGTATTAGTAGGTCTCTGGAGAGGTGCTGGGCAGTAACGGGAACCCCTGCACACAGTCTTCCTGTAACTGGCTGAGGAGCTTCGTATGTTCAGGTCAGGAGAGTGGGTCTGAGCATGCGCTTTAGATTTCCTGGTGGGTGCTGCCTTCTCAGCTTGCCTTTCATATCCCAAGTGTTGTTTTGTTCTGAGTCACTGATGGCTGCCACATGCCATTAGGCAGCTCAGCTGCTGCTCTAGTTTCTCCAGAAGGTATGCAGAGGTTTGCATCTTGTCTTGTACATTTTCCCCTCTTGAATACTAAAGCAAGGTGTCTTTCACAGTTTCATTTGTTGAGTTGATTATTTACAGTGTCTTACGTTTCAAATTTCCTTTCTAATAGGTATTTGAGCCTGATGACCTCTATTCAGGGGCCAATTTCTCCAAGGTTCTGAATACTCTTTTAGCTGTCAACAAAGCAACAGAAGGTAAGGCATGTTGGTGATTTATGATCCATGTTTCTAGAAGCTAATTATGGCCACAATTATTCAAAAGGTGCAAACTTCTTCCCTCAAATAAATTTGAAGACCATAAAATATTTCATTTTTATAACTCAAATGTACCCATCACAGAATAACAAGAAAAAAATACATACTAAAATATTCTAATATTCTTAAGATAACAATAAGAACCAAAAAGTGACTTCATGCAAAGCTTTTGGATCGTCAAGACAGACAAAAAAGGGAAAGACCAGTTCCTCCTTAAAAAAAAAAAAATAAGGTTAACAAAAAACAGCCATCACTTCCCTTTCTCTACCAGAGATATTTTTCTTGTAGTTTTCCATAGGCTATAAAAAGGAGCTTTTCAATAGCTTTGCACTTGGAATGAAACCTCAGATTCCCCAATGAATGTAAAGAGTAGCTTATTGAAACATTTCATATCCACTGTATTGGAGATGATTAAGTATAATCCAAGTAAAGATGAAACTGACAAAACTGTACTAGAAAATCATTTCTTCTGTGACATCATGTCTTAACTGTATCAGGAGTAGTCACTGTGAGTTCAAGTGCTTTGAGCCATTTCCCTGGTCTAGGCTATCTCAGTAGCTAGCTCCAAGTGGTCTTATTCAATTAGTCAAATACCACCGGTGGATATAGGGATAGTAAAGCCCGAATTATAGATAAGGAAGGCCAGGCCCACAGTTATGCAACTAGAAACTGGATAGCTAAGCTGGAATTCAAATCCGCACAAAACTGTCCAGAGTCCTTATGCCAAACAGGAATCTCGCTGCTTGGATGGCTTAAGAGCTCAGTACTTAACTGTGCTCAGTACTGGACACGCCCTTAAGAAAATTACTATCTATTTACGGGGACTCAACTTACCCATGTGAACCAATTAGAGAACCAAGCAGAGAATATAATCAAGTGCCGATTAGGACAGAGAATCTAGGAAACCATCAAGTAATTATAGTTTTACCCTAAAGAGCTATAGATAATGGCAAGATGTGGAAAAATACTTCTCTGAAGTTGTTCTTTTGCTATTTGGGAAAAAATGGTTTGCAAGGCATATAGAGACAGAGAGCACAGCTAATTCAAGTGGCTATATTTAACGCACATGACAAGTATCCAGTTCTGGGAAGGGAGGATGGTAGAATTCTAACATTATGCCACACAAATTATACGTTTCTTTGCCAAACTCTTCTAGCAAGTTTTACAGTCTCTTCGCTCACCACAGATATTTATAAAAATACAAGGAGGTGAAAGTGAAAACCCACAGCCTCAAGGAGATTACTCGGATGCTGGGCCTGTCGCCTAGGGAATGTTTGGGCTTTAGACTTTTGCAGTTTATATCTTTTAAAAATAAGTGGAAAGGAAAGGAACCTCATTTGAATTTGTCAAGAAGCCAGCCTCTCCCTTTAATACACTCTCAGCAGGCTGAAAACACCCAGCTCAGCTCAGGCTGATCAAATTTCACAAAGAATCAAGTAAGAGAAAGCTCCTGTGTTTGATTTTACAAAGTGATTCTAGTACCAAGATTGCATCTGTCTCAAACACACCCTCTCCCTCATTCTGAGTCTCCACCCCACCCCAAAACACCAGGGAGACTTTCTGTTATGTGGGCCACACATATTTTTGCATGTAAGCAAAGAAGCCCTAAGTTATGAGCCAGAAAACAAAGAGAGAAATTTGAAATATTTCAAAAGTATTAAGAGCCACAAACAGCTGTTTGGTACCCGATATAGGTCTGCCTTGGATAACAGGGCATACATACTGTGGCAACTGGTTCCGTAAGGGAGAGTTGTAGGGAAATGGGTTAGGAGAAAATGTGGTTCTGCCGCTGTTTTTCATTATACTGGACAGCAGTGGCCAGTAAGGTTAAGAAGAAAAAAAGTTGGCCATTGAAAAGGAAAAAGGGAGGGGGAGGCCTAAAAACACAGCCTGTTTGGAGTGATATTGTCCCAGGAGCTGCTAGGATGGCTTGGGCAGTGTCCTGGGCTGGAGCGTCTCCTGCTGTAGGTGGTTTCCTGCTGTGAGCCTTATGTATTTATTTGTTTTCCCCATGCCTTTTCCTCTCTTCACAGATCAGCTCTCAGAAAGACCATGTGGACGGTCCTCTTCTCTTAGTGCTACGACCAGCTCTCAGGCAAACCCGCAGGCAGCCGTTCCCAGCACAACTCCAGAGCAGCAAAGCGAGGAAAAGGCGGCGGTAAGTAGTGTCTGTTCCCCCCCCCCCCCCCATTCCCTAACCACTTTGCTTTAAACATCTGTCAAGTGGGATGAACATTTCACATTAATTCCCATATGCAGTGAGGTAGATATTATGTTTGCTTGGGGTGTCACCAGAGTATGAGTTACAGAGTGAACTTCTGTTCAAGGCGGAATACTGGGAGAAAGCAGGTAGGTGGAACTCCTCAGGGGTGAAGCACTGTTGTTTACTAGAATTCAGCTAGTCACTAAACTGAGAATGTTATGCAAATGTCAGTCATTATGAGCGCTCCTGATGGCCATCATTTACTCTACCTCAAGAGCTTATTAGAATCAGCTGTTACCTGGAGCTCGCAGGCAATCAATAAATTCTCCTTATTGTTCTGGTCTTGATTGCACTCTCTTTTTTCCCCCCTTGAATTCCTGTTGAGCAAGAAGGAAGTTTAGTTGGATATGGTGGCACAAACCTGCATTCCCAGCACTCTGGAAGCTGAGACAGGAGCATCACTAGTTTGAGGTTAACCTGGGTTACATTGTACATTGAAGTCTGGTGTCTCAAAAAAAAAAAAAAAAAAAAAAAAAAAAAAAAAAAAAAAGAACCACTTTTAAATATCAGCCCATGACAAATCTCTATACTGGATCACCTACTTGGCTTTGCATCTGGTCTTAGATCAATGGTTCTCAACCTTCCTAATTCTGTGACTCTTTAATATAGCACCTCATGTTGTGGCGACCCCCCAACCATAAAATGATTTTCACTGCTACTTCATAACTGTAACTTTGCTTCTGTTATGAATTGTAATGTAAATATCTGTGTTTTCTGATGGTCTTAGGCAGCCCCTGTGAGATGATTATTCAACCTCCAAAGGGGTCACCACCCACAGGTTGAGAACCACTGTCTTAGAAGCTTTGATTCGGGAGGAAATGCCATTTTCTGTTCTTTAATTCTTGTCAAAAGCCACTGGCTCACTGTAGGTCACCACAACCTGTTATTTCCAGAGCCATCTAAACAGGTGCTTCTTATCCTTTTTTGAGGTCACCTCTTCCTCCTCATTCTTTTTAGACAGGCTCTCACATAACCCAGCCTGGCATAAAACTTGCTCTGTCTTGGGGGGGGGGGGAAGAATGATCTTGAATTTCTGATCATCCTGCCTCCACGAGCTCAGTGCTAGGATTACAGGTGTGTTCAATCGTACGTGGTTTACACAGTGCTGGGGATCGACCCGGGGCTTCTTGCATGCTAGATAAGCATTCTACCAAGCCTGTCACCACCAAGTGTACCCCCCCAGTAGAGACGCTGATAAATGCTATGGCACCATATTCTTTGCCCTCTCTTAAACTGCGTATAAAAGCTCATGTAGGTAAACTAATATGAGCAAAGAAAGCGACCCTGAGCTTATCAGATCTCATAAGGGTCTGTGACTTTTAGTTGTTAAACCCAGAACTTCTGGCTTACATAATTGTCAGTGTTATGAGGTAGTGTCATGGAGTTCAGGCTGACCTTGAAAACTCTGTGTAGTGGAGGATACCCTTGAGCTCCTGATCTTTCCCCCTTCAAATCCTAAGTGCTCAGATCATGCATGTGTGCCTTCACCTACCCAGCTTAACGTTGATCACAGTGTAGCTGATCTTTACTTATGACCAATGGCTGGTCTAGTTAAGATTTGTTAGTAACTGCGAGATGGGACTGATTTTTATAAGAGTGGGCTAGTAGCTAATATTTACACCAAGTTTTATGTTGGACAGAAGCAGGATGGAATGGTATATTAACTGACTTTAGGAGCTGGTTCAGCTAAGTAGCTAGGTTTAGGAAAAGAAGAGGGAAATGAAAGCTAGCTGTGACTCCTTCAAAAATATACATTCTGAGAAATGCAGTTTTTTATTTTAAAAGTTTATATTATTATGGTTGTTATTGTTTGCGTGTTTTATCTGTGTACGAATGCAGAAGCATGTAAAGATCAGGCAACACCTTTTGGAAGTCAGTTCCTTCCTTCCTCCCTCCCTCCCTCCTTTCCTTTTACCATGGGCTCCAGGAAGGGAGCTCAGGTCCTTTTCTCCCTAAATACATTTGCACATGGATTTGTGCACTGGTAACCTCCCCTGGACCTATTCATAAACTCTTAGATTCAAACCTGAGACTAACCTAGGCATACTGCCCCATGCCTTGAATCCTAGATTGTGGGATGTTGAAAGGCAGGAAGGCTGTGAGGCCTGCCCAGGCCACATAGTGAAGCCCAGGCCAGGTGTTTTGTCTGTATTATGTTTGTGCACCACTTACAAAAGTGCCCAAGAAGGCCAGAAAAAGGCATCAAATTCCCTGGAACTGGGGTTACATATGTTTGCAAGCTGCCATGTGAATGCTGGGAGTCAAACCTAGGTCCTCTGTAAGAGCAGCAGCATTGTTAACTGCTGAACAGATTCCTGGCGTTATAATCTTGATCATTCCACTTTGTCTACATATACATAATTTCTACCCATGCCTCGATTAGATAGGCAGTTAATCCAGTGTGGCTTTTGTTTCTCTAGGAGATGACGGAAAATGGAAGTCACCAGTTGATAGTAAAGGCAAGATTCAACTTCAAGCAGACTAATGAAGATGAATTGTCAGTGTGTAAAGGGGACATCATTTATGTCACTCGAGTTGAAGAAGGAGGCTGGTGGGAAGGCACACTAAATGGGCGAACCGGATGGTTCCCTAGTAATTATGTCCGAGAAATTAAACCCAGTGGTAAGTAGAGCTGTTAAAGTCTTCTTAAGTGTGAGACTTGTTCCTTCTTGGTATTCTTATTGAAAATGTTTTATTTTAAATTGCTTAACACAGTAGATCCATGCATGTCGAAAATAAGGCTAGAACAGAACTGGGAATAATTAGATATGTTGAAACAAAGCTGTATTTAGATTATGTGACAGCGAAATAAGCAAAGGAATCGAATGTTAAAGCAACTGCTGAGCTGTGAAGGCGAACCTCTCTGCCTAGCCCAGAGGGTCCAGTGCAGAGTCCGTCCTGCTCCTTTCAAAATCACCATGGCAGAGTACAGAACTAGAGAAGCTAAGAGCTGACTTCCCTTTTTAGCTCTCCAGCTTTTCAGCAGACCTAAAACTGCCTCTGAGATGTGAGAGAGAGGAGTCTCCCAGCAGAAAAAGCTGCCCGACCACTCTAAGAACAAGATGGTCCTTAGCTTACTGTAAGCCATGAGCTACTTTTCCCTTTCTTGAACAATGAACACACGATAGACTCTAATTGCCCTTTAGAAGTCTCTTTTAGAGGTTTTTTGGTAACTTGTTTGTCCTTCTTTAAAAAGAAGGCACATTCTTCTTGGAATAATAAGCAGAAATTAGCAGGGTCTTGTGGCATATATCTGGTATCCTAGCACTGGGGAAGTGAGAACAGGCAGGTTAAGAGTTTAAAGTTATCCTTACCTGTAAAAGAAGTTCTTGGCTAGCTTGAACTACATCAGACCTTGTCTCAAATAAACCAACTAACAACAGAAATCAATAGAACCCTTCCAGAACCAGTTTATGATAGTACATGATAAAACAGATAAAAGTGCTGTCATTACAGCTCTTCATTAAAAAAAATATTTAGCAAAGGATCCTTTCAGTTATTACTCCTTTTGTATGAGCTTCTTGGTTTTTATTTTAATGCTTCCAAATTGGTGGGTTCAGAGGAATAAAGTGCTTCTGCCAAACCTGGCGGCCTAAATTCAATCCCTAGGACCCATACAGTAGAAGGAGAGAAACAGCTCTCAAAGGTTGTTCTCTGAACCCCTACATTCATAGTGCATGCCCCCTAAAACAAACAGATAATTTTTAATTAAAAAACAATATTGTGGGCCAGTGAGCCACTGTGGGTGCAGGTGCTTGCTGCACAGCCTGGCCCTAGGCTGATCCCTAGAACCCATGGAAAAGTGGGAGGAGGGAAGCCACTGCACAGAGCAGCCCTTTGACCTCAGCATGGCTGGAGTACCCTTCCCCCACCCCCACCCCACACACAGCATGCTCACATATACACGGAATCTCTCTTTTCAATGATACTTTTAATTAAAGATATACACTCACTCTAAATTCAATAAAATAAAATATTTCATAAGTATAGTATAGTTAATAAAGTTCCTTCTTCCCTCCACAGCTATTCTCAGATAACTATCACTCTTAGAAGATATTCCTTCAAGAACTTAAGATGTAACTTAGCTGTGCTACTTTGTGTGTTCTAGGACAGGAGAGAGGAGCACCTCATTTAATGGAATGTGTTTGTATTATGGAGGATTTATAAATATGTGTTTGTATAGACATCTCATCAGTTTTTGTCATGATTGGGCATGGTCCTACCCAATACATGCTGGGTAAGCGATTTACCTCTGATCCAGAGTCCCAGACCTCAACATTTTTATTTACTGGGAATTGAGACATTTCTTTTAAGCTCTGAAGTATTTTCACAGACCTTGCCTGGAATTTTCTTGGTTCTGATTATTTTTACAGCTGACCTCATCTCCTGCTGTATCTTTCCTTTGACATAATCTGGTTGTCAGGATCCCTAAACCATTTTCTAGATTTACACTGATGTTCCCTGATACAGTGGCCTCATCTGCAAAACTCAAAGGATCAGCTTTTGCTGCCTCGCCTGAAAATTCCAAGCATTGCTTACAGGGCATTGGAAATGAACAGCATGTCTCTCACTGTGATGTCTTACAGCAATGTGAGCTCTTACAGTGATCTTTTATGGACCCCTAGGCCTTGGTCTTCCTTCCCTTCAGCCTTAGGATATTCTGGGTTAAGACTCAGAGTAGCAAGCTCTTGGTCTGATCCCTAGAAACATCCTGCTCAGGGCAAGTCAGGCTTCAGAATCCAAGAAACTTGTGATGCAAGAGAAGGATGGGGGGGGGGGACAGCCAGGGCTATACAGAGGAACCCTGTCTTGACTCCCATCCCCGCCCCTGCAAATAAAGACAAGAAGAATTTGCTGGGCTGGAGAGATGGCTCAGTGGTTAAGAACACTGACTACTCTTCCTGAGGTCCTGAGTTCAAATCCCAGCAACCACATGGTGGCTCACAACCATCTGTAATGGGATCTGTTGCCCTCTTCTGGGGTGTCTGAAGACAGCTGCAGTGTACTCATATAAAATAAATCAATCTTTTAGAAAAAAGAAAAGCCTAGGGTCTGATGTGTATGGATCACACACCTGCATCTCTCATGTAGCTCACTGTCACTGTGTCCTCATCTTCCCTGTTGCTGTCCTTGTCACTTCTATAATCTAGTCTAAACTCAGTAACTGGGGAGAAACCCAAATCATGGCTCCTCCCAGAAAGCATAAAAGCCTATGTCACCACAGTAGTGCTACCCAACCTTGTCCTTAGTGAATTCATTCTCCATCACTCATTCCATTTTATGCACACTGGCTTCTTGGCCTTCCTGGCTGCGCAGTCATTGGCAATGCTCTCCTTAGATGGCAGAACTGCTGCTTGCCTTGTGACCTTCCGGTCTGCTCTTTGTGTACATTGTAGCCAGCACCTTCCTGAGTCACCCAGGACAGAGCTGAATTCTGTGTCTGGTGCCTCGCTCCATCTCTTTGTCCTGCTTCAGCTTTTGCCCTATTGTTTTCCTTCCCCTACTAGCCAACAGGTTTCCTTCTTTAGTTCATTCACTGCCCACATTGACCCTTTTACACTTAAGTACCATGAGAACAGATATGCTCTTCTGCTTTGTTTATGCTCGGTTACTCTTTGTTATATGTCTGGGTGTGATGGCTCATGCCTGCAATTTCTGGCACTTTGAAGAGTGAGACAGGAGATTGACCATGAGCTCAAAGCCAGCTTGGGCTACAGAGTGAAACCTTGTCTCAAAAAAAAAATAATCAAGACCAAAATAAAATTTTTTGTGTGTAAAGTGAATATGGCCAAAATATATGATTTACTTGAAAAAATTGTGTATATGCCACCTCATGCTTTATGCAATGAGTATACACCAGTAAAAAAAAAAAAACAGGCTCAGAAACATGGAAAGATAATATTGTAAAATAAAGGAATTTTGTGAAGTAGGTTTTAACATTGCATTCATCTTGTCCTTTGAGTGTCTGCTAACCACTTAGGGTGTTTGTTTGGACTCTGCCCTGGGACCTGCTTCAGCTTATGTGTGTAACACATGAGCCAGAGTCAGCAATACAGATAAAGGTCTAAGCAAGAGTGATCAGAGCAATGAAGAACCAATTCGATTAGCAATACCCTAAATTGAAGGGTGGTGAGGATTTGACTGGTGGAAGGGTAGACAGAGCGAGTTAAAGAATGTTTATAGGAAGACATAGAGAAGCATACAGGATGCTTTTCCTTGAGAAGGAATACATAAAAAAAAAAAAAAAAAAGACTGGACCCTTGAGCTAAAGCTCAGTAAAGAGGGGTGTGGCTATTTCAAGTTGCTTTTTACTTTCTACTAACATTTTTTAAACACTATTTTTTTAAGGTAATGTACAAGATAATGAGTTTCATTATTATATTTCCATATTCTCCCCTTCCCTGTCCCAGCTTTCCTCTAAATCTCCATCATTCCTTCTCCTCCTATATATAACCCTGCTTCTGCTTTAATGGCATTATATGCATGTATACATATTATGTAGATTCTACTTAAAAGAAAATATACCATATTTTCTTTCTCCTACACATCACCCTTGTTTTCACCTCTCCTGTTTTGTCTTAGTCACTGTTCTATTACTGTGAAGAGACACCATTACCAAGGCAACTCTTATGAAAGAAAGTGTTTGAGTGCTTCTTTAGAGTTTCAGAGGTTTAGTCCAATTATGATCATCTTAGGGAGCATGGTGGCATACGGGCAGGCTCTGAGAACTGCATCCTGATCCCTAGGCAGATAGAAAGAGAAACTGGATCTGGCATGAGCTTTTGAAACCTCAAAGCCCACCATCAGCAGTATATTTTCCTGCAAGGCCACACCTTCCCCAACAAGGACACACCTCCTAATCCTTCTAATCCTATCAAACAGTTCCACTCCCTGTTGACTTAGTGTTCAAATATGAGCCCATGGGCAGAAATTCTTATTTAAACCACCACATCTCTCTCTCTCTCTCTCTCTCTCTCTCTCTCTCTCTCTCTCTCTCTCTCTCAAAAATATTTATTTGTTTATTTGTTTGTTTGTTTGTTTTCTACATATGAATACACCACTATTGCTCTTTCAGACACTCTAGAAGAGGGCACCAGACCCTATTACAGATGGTTGTGAGCCACCATGTGGTTGCTAGGAATTGAACTCAGGACCTCAGGAAGAGTAGTCAGTGTTCTTAACTGCTGAGCCATCTTTTCAGCCCTACCACATCTCTCTTAAGACTGTTTCTTCCCCTCATAGTTATATTTATACACTGATAGAATCTACATCTATAATCTAGATTTGGTATAAGACAAGTTTATTTTTCTGGGTCTAGATTATTTTGCTTAACATTATATGATTCTATACATTTTGCTGAAAATAACTATTTTATTATACTTTTTCTTTTAGAGATAGAGTCTCACATAATCCAAGATAGCCTTGAATCTACTAGGTAGAAGATGATAATTCAGCTCTTCTAATCCTTCTGCTTGTTTCTCTTAAGTGCAGAGGTTGCAGGCTTGTGCTCCATACCCTGTTTATTTGGTGCTAGGAATGGAACCCAAGGTATCATATGTACTATGCAAGTGCTCTACCAAGTGATGTTCATTCCAAGACCCAAGTGAGGTCTTCTTTATGTCTGAATAAACCTTTTATAAACAGAGAAAAATATGTGGTTTGGAAAAATAGCTGACCTTCCCCAAAGTGGTGGTTCTGTCATCTTTTGTGACCTGGACAATATAAATAGTGAATGATAGTGGAGAGAAAGAAAAGGACATAAATGCAGAAGATTTTGCTGAAACAGAACCGATAAGTGAGGTTACAAGGACAAAGGAAGAGATGAGGAGAACTTCAAATCTAGAGGTTACATTTGGACTTCCTGTTTTAATTCCCCAGCTGTTTCTCATACATGCTTCATGTCCAGAAAAACTGTCACTAGATTTATTTTTGGCACCTGCAACAGGCAATAGAATTTTGGACATCAGCAAAAAGAAGGAAAACTTACAAAATGAATTACAAAGGAATCTTTACAGTAGGAACAGTAAGTTTCTTATTCCTGTGCATGTGTGACATTGCTCTTCATTGTTTCATGTCAAAAAATCCATTTTAAAAAATGTTTAGTGATTCTTTGTCATTAATTGAATGGACTTGACCAGCTTTGTTTTTCCAATGCCTTAGCAATGCTACCAAAAATGTCTATGCATTCATAGTTCTGATTAGGCTACTTTGAACTAGCCCTCAGCACTTCCACATATTTATTTCTTATCTGAATGCTGCTGAGTGTGGAATTTAGAGAAAGCCTCCTCAAAGGATGAGAAGTTAAGGCAGGAGTGTAGAGCAAAAGAAGAACAAAACACCAGAAACTGGGCCTGGGGCTGTAGCTCAGATGGTAAAGTGCTTGCCTAGTATGTAGGAAGCCCTGGGTTCAGTCTGCAGCACAGAGTAAACCACTGTGATACTCCCTACAATTTCAGCACTTAGGGTGTGGATGCAGGAGAATCAGGAGTTCAAGGTTGTCCTCTCCAACATAATAACTTAGAGACCAGCCTGGCATATGTAAAACCCTATCTCAAAACTAAATAAAAAATAGTTCCTATTTTCCAGGACTGTATAATAGTAATCTATTTCATCCCTGATGTTGGTATTAATACCACTACTGGTAGTAGTGTTGGGTTTTTGAGACAGGGTTTCTCTGTATAGTCCTGGCTGTCCTGGAAGTTGTTCTGTAGTCCAGGCTGGCCTTAAACTCAAAGAGATCCACCTGCCTCTGCCTCCCAAGCACTGAGATTAAAGGCATGTCCTACCACTGCTTGACTCGTAATTGATTTAAAAAATAAAATTAAATTAATTAAGCCCCCCTGTGTGTATGTGTGTATATGTGTGTGTGTGTATGTGTGAGTGTGTGTGTGTGTGTGTGTGTGTGTGTAAGCAGAGACTAAAAGGACAACTTTTGACAGTTCTCTCCTTCACAGGGATCAAACTCAGGTGGTCAGCCTCATTGGAAAGGGCCTTATCTACTGAACCATCTCATAGTCCCTGATAATAGTAATTTGTTCTCCCTTTCTCTTTCTGTCTCACTCCTTTCACTGTCTTATTAGATCTTTGATGATTTCATTGATTTTTCTTTAAAAAAGTAACCCTTTTATTAAATTTGCTCTTTGACAATTTCACATGTTTTTGATACATTGTGCTTTCTACTGCCTTTGCTGCCTCTTACATTTCTGAAGGCACTAACTCTTTTTCATTGTCTTCTGTTGTCCCAGTCACCAAGCATCTACTTCTCTTCTATAGGATTGTCCTTCATTCTTCTTTGCATAGTGAACATTGTGTCTCAATTGCATTATGCATTTCTTTAGCCTTTCCTGCCCTTGGCTGTGTCGTAGTAGGCACTCCTTAAGTGGAATACACTTTTCTTGGCCTTGCCTCTGATTGGTGACCACATCTTGCTGCTATCCACACACTAACCACAAACTGACTTGCTTGGTTTCTGAGACCAAAGGAGATGGGGCATGTTCCATGCACTGTGGCTATAGACCTTGCTTGTACACCTAAAAAGTGGTTTTTATTTATTTATTTTTATAGACTTATTTTTATGTATATGAGTACACTGTTGCTGTACAGATGGTTGTGAGCTATCATGTGGTTGCTGGGTATTGAACTCAGGACCTCTGTTCACTCTGGCTCAAAGATTAAAATCTCTACAAATATTGTTATATGTGAGTACACTGTAGTTGTCTTCAGACACTCCAGAAGAGGGCATGAGATCTCATTACAGATGGTTGTGAGCCACCATGTGGTTGCTGGGAATTGAACTCAGGACCTTTGGAAGAGCAGTTGGTGCTCTTAACTGCTGAGTCATCTCTCCAGCCCATCATTTATTTATTTATTTTTTGAGAAAGTCTCATTATGTAGCTCAGTTGACCTGCAACTCTCTAGGTATCATTAGCTACTCTAAAAGTTATGACAATCCTCCTGCCTTAGCCTGGGATTATGAATATGATACACTGCAAAAGGCTCAAAAGTTTTATTTTGATTAAGATCAGCTTAAATAATAATTGAAAAAAAAACTTAAGTTATAATGAAAATCTCTACAAATTTTGGGAAATGTGCCCGATAAAACTTTGATAATTGCTCATTATTTTGTTTCTGTCTTCATTCCTCCCCTGATTGCTTCTGCTTTCACTGCTGTCTCGCTTCTCCCTCTTCTCCTCTTCTCTATTCTTCTCTTTTCCACCTTTCCATTTCTTTTCCATTTCCCTTCTCTTTTCCTTTCCTCCCAAGAGGGTCTAACTTTACAGCTCAGACTATCCTTTTTCCTCCCAAATGCTGTTTGAATTTTAAATCTAAGAAAACACTGGGCACAGCAGTGCAATCCTTGAGTTCAGGTCCTATCACTATCTCAAGGAACAGGTGGAGTGGCTCTACATTACTCAGTTTTGTTCCCATAAAGTTATTTTCTTTCAAAGTTTTCATCATGTAAAGGCAGACATTCCTGAGTGTGGGTTTGTGTGAGCAAATATATGAGTACACTTGCAGAGGTCAGAGGTATCAGGACCTCTTTGAACTGCAGCTATAGGCAGTTCTGAGCCCCCTGACATAGGTGCTGGGAATCAAACTAGGAACGTTGGGAACAGCAGAGAATGCTCTTAACCACTGAGCCATATCTCTAGTCGTCTGTAAAGTTTTAATAAGCCACTAATGGAACAAGATGAATTGTGAAGTAGCATAGATTTCAGAAACTGGACAATACTTGTTATCAGAATAACAAAGATGACTTTCTTTGCTGGTTTTAAAACCTTATGAACATGGCCCAAATGGCATTCATTTTTACAGGCGTACAGCTGCTTTGAATACTGCCATTGGAATACTGCATTATGGTTTGTTTGTCTTCCCTATGTAGAAATTGCTTTGCTTTCTTATCTACAGGCCTCTGAAGTCAGATCAAGTCCTTCTGTGGCCATCCCAGATATAACTGAAGTCCTGTATCAGCTTCTGCCCAGTACTATTCACCAAGCCCCTTAGTAGCTCTGTCTCTGAGAATCCTATTGATTGGGAGCAGAGCCTCTTTATCAAGTCAAGCCTCTACTTTATCTAGATTCTTTCATTTCCTATCTGGATGACCTTAGGCCAAGGATATCACATCTCTGGTTTGGTGTGATCTCTCTCTCCTCTATAAAATAAGAATGATCTTCATTTTTCAGGGTGTTGTAAGGATAAATAAAATGTCTTTAGTGCTACTTGGCCCCAAATAAATATTAGGAAAAATTTAATACATTTAGAGTTAAAATTAAAATTATGTGGGAAATATTCACAAAATGATATTGTAATAGAATTACAAGACTATAGAAAAAGATGTGTGTATATTTATGTGTCTATATACATATGTGCTTATACCCATAAATATACATGAAAAGAATAAAAAGACAAAATCATTAGGATTTATGTTTCTACATTTTTTAAAATTTTTAGAGTTGGCCTATAAAAGATTCATAACTTGAAAAAATATTATTTATTAAAGAAGTAATGTGTAATGATATACTCTTACTTTGTCATGTGAAGTCTACTATGATTCACAGGGAGTGTAAAGCAGTGTATAATATAGGAAGATAATGAAATAGCAGAATGAAGAAAAAGAGACAGCACAGGTTGGAAAGATACTATGCAATGATGCTGCTAAACATTTACAGCCAGGAGTGGTGGTACATACCTCTAATCCTGGCACTTGGGAGGCCAAAGCAGGAGGATCAGGAGTTCAAGGTTAGTTTGGGTTACATGGCAAAGCCTTGTCTCATAAAGAGAAATATGAGTGTCTTGTTTTTCCATTTTAAATGGAAAAATGTCCTAGGATATCCCATGGGTATTATTTAATGGCTAAGATTAACTTTGTGAGCTGGGCGGTGGTAGTGCACACCTTTAATCCCAGTACTTGGGAGGCAGAGGAAGGCAGATCGGAAGGAGTTCAAGGCCAGCCTGTTCTACAGAGTGAGTACCAGGATAGCCAGGGCTATACAAAGAAGCCATGTCTCGAAAAAACAAAACAAAACAAAAGATTAACTTTGTAAAATAAAGGCAGAATTTTTTCATATAATGTAATAATATTAAAATGGCACAGAAAACAGAGGAGAATTGTACAGAAGTTTTCAGTGACTTCAAGATTCCTGTTATTTTATTGTTGGCAGAGTAGGTATCCCAAAGAAAGGCATGGTTGGTATTATGTTCTTTCCTGTTTGTGTGTTAAAATGCAAGTTACAGATACTCCTCAGGTTGCTTCGGTTCTACTCAGCTGTTGTGAATAAATTAAGAGGACACCCTGAGTTCTATAAATAAATCTAAACTGTGAGTGACACTCTTGCCCTGGCTCTGCCATTGCTGAGCTATGGGTTAACTCTTTGGATTGGTCCCCCCTTGGAACTTGAGGAGTCTGAACAAGATTGAACTTTGACCTTCCTCAGTTAAGTGATATTTCCACTTACTTAAGAAGGTCCATTTCCCTTTTCTTCCCACTTTGACTCTCCATAGTATATCAGTTGTCCTCTGTTATCAATTGTATGATATTAACTTTATCTAAATGTCATTTTTTTACAGAGAGACCTCTGTCACCTAAGGCTGTCAAAGGATTTGATACTGCTCCACTTACCAAGAATTACTACACTGTGGTGAGTGTTCAGAGAGAAAAATTGTTTTAACTGGACATGGAGATGTTTTACTTGTCAAACCATTGCTAATTTTGAGGTGACACAAAGGAAAGATGGGAAAAAGTTGCTTTGTGAGGTTCTCAGGTTCTTTGCATTACAGTGGTGTTCATATGCTTGTGTGCATCTTACAGATATCTAGAGGTTTTGCATCCACAGTACTGACTAGTGCTTCATAACAAGGTCTGCTGACAGTGGTGAAAGAGAAGATAATTAATATGTAGTCACCATGCTGAAATTCAGTGACATCACCTAATTGTGTATTTAAAAGAAGGCAAGTCCCTAGGTTTCTAAGATGTAATGAGTTTTACGTGATTGTACTCTGTGATTTTACTTGAGAGTCAATCAACTCATAACACCTGCTGGAATATTCTGAATTCTATTTTTGAGGAGAGCCTGAAAGGAAGACTGCCTTTTGACAGAGAGAGACAAGTGAAATGGCTCTGGCTTAAACACAGATATGTCAAACTATATTAGCTATAAATAGGGTATGTGTAGTGCTCAAAATAAGCTCCTGTTTGAAAAAAGAAATTGCATCATTCTCCTTAATCTACTCTCTGCTTTCCTTCTTGTCTCCTTTCCAGACTTGGCCCAGTCACTAATGAAAAGGTCAAGTCATCATTACCTCTAAGTTGTCTTTTCTGGTAGCCTCACAATCTCCCCAAACCTCTACTGCAATACAGCTTCTGACTTTACCCAGTGTTCTGTGTGCATTTTTACTCCATACTCATTTCATTTTGTGCATGGAAAGGAGTTTTTAATCACCGCTAAACAGGTATGTTCATGTAATTTGGCTTCGAAAATTAAATTTCACTATCCAGTGAATTTGTTCCATCCTGGTGACATAAACAGTAAGTGATATGAAGAACCAAGGAGGAGCTTCAGAGATGCCATGGGCAGCGATCAGATCAGAGGGGAACTATTTGTCAATGTGTTTCCTCTGGTTTCTAGATGAAAAGGCGTGGCTCATCCGAATTGGCCTCCCAGTTCCCTTCAGGCCTTGTCACTTCTTCTAAATGATCCTCTACTGACTTCATTTTTAAGGAAAAGACTGAGTCAAGTGAGAGTTGAAAGTGTGCCCTAGTGTCTGGGGACCTGAGGCATATGGCACTATCTCCGGATTGCAACACTTTAAAATGTTGAGAGTGGGGGGTTGAGGTAGCTCAGTGGTCCAGTATTGTGTAGCACAGACAAGAGAGCAACCATTGTGATTCCATATGCAGCTATTATGCACAAACACTGGATGGACTGCAGTTTGTATAACCCAATCTCTATTGGAAAGCATATATGTTCTTTCTAGCTTTAGTCATTATGAGCAATTTTGAAGGGGCCACCTTAGCCATAGAATTTAAGGATCTAGAGTAGATTCTTAGAAGTTCAATTTTTGGCTCAAAAGATATATATGTTTGTAATTTTTTGATATATATTATATAAAATCTCAAAAAATCTCACATATATACACATATAGTAAAGGAAAGAGAAGGTCTTGGGCTTTTCATATTAGCCAGGAGGGAAAACATATAGAACTTTTGTGTTAATATTACTTAATAATTTTTACCATTTATTTATTTATTCTATTGTTTGTTATTTTAAAAGTTTCATCTCTTGTAGCTAAGGTTTGCTGCAAACTTGCTATCTAGTAAAGGATAACTTTGAATTTTTAATCCCCTGCCTCTGCTTCCCATGTGTTGGGACAGTAAACATGCTCAGTTTGCTTATCTATCTATCTATCTATCTATCTATCTATCTATCTTTAAGATAGTATCACTTTGTGGGCCAAGTTAGCTTGGAATTGAGCACATAGCCCAGATTGTCCTTGAATGTACAATCTTTTAGCATCTGCTTCCCAAGTGATAGGATTACAGGAATGTGTTAGCGTCTTTGGCTTATTACTGTTTTATTATTGAGTACAGATATAGTGTGTATGTTATAGCTAGATATGGGTATAAAGAGATTATTTTTGTTTGGGCATTTTTTTTAATCCATACTACTTTGGAGTTGAATGTTTAGGAAAAAATTGTGACAATGAATTCAGAGTATGTCCCAAGTGATCTGAGTATCCTTCTTATCTGGCGATATTTGAGACAAATAAAAATACTATCCCATTCTGAAGACTAGAAAATCAAGTTATTCCACATGAGAGATGTTCCCATCTAATCTTATATCAACTTTCCTATTAAAGCACTGTTAATACAATTATTAGATATCCTTTATTAGACGTAGTGTCTGATTTTTTACTCTATTAAAAATAACTCATGTAAATAACAATGAAACAATATAGAAAAAGTATAAACAGGAAAATAAATGCCAACTTTAGTCTCACTAATTTGAATGATCACTACTAACACCTAACCACCTAACATTTATATATATATATATGTATATATATATATATATATACATACATACACACACACATATATACACATATATATGTATATATGTATATAGTTGGTGGTAAGTATGTATGTATATGTTATATGTGCCTATATATTTTTAACATCAAGGTAAGATGTATGTATTCTTCACTGTTCTCCTTCATGTACACATTCCAACTGTATTTGTCTCTCATTAGAGCTTTTTTTAAAGGTCTTCTATTCAGTGAGTACTTGCTAATACAAACTGCCTTTACTTTGGTACTGTGTATTAATCAAGCTTTTAGGTGAGGAAGAAAGGTAGGTGGAAAGGGAGAAAGGAGAAATAGCCATGTGCAAAAAGGAGTAAGGGCTTTTAGTTTTGTTTTTAGTTTTGAGACACCTGAGTTATTCTGTCTTACAAATATTTGTCCATTGCCCATAACTTTATGTTGTACATGAGGAGGGGCTAAACGGGTCTCCACCCCTTGGAATGGTACATTCCGCATTCAGGGTGGGTCTTCCCTGAGGTCAGTGAAACCTCTCTGGAAATATCCTCACAGACATGCACAGGAGTGTGATTCTTTGGTGACCACGTAAATTCAAGTCAACAGTGAAGATCAATACTCATAATGCCTAAATGACATGGCTTACAGAACTAGCACACACTAAGAAACACCCATAAGATTATGGCCATTCCGTAGAAACCCAAAAGTCCCATGACAGCTCTTAGGACCCTTGCTGTGGCCTCCCACAAGCTTACCTCATTTTTGCTCACTGGTTTCTCTACTCACTCCCACTCTGAATTTTCTCTGCCTTTTGAGAATATAACCACTTGTGTGTGTGTGTGTGTCTGTGTGTGTGTGTGTGTGTGTGTCTGTGTGTGGTGTGTGTGTGTGGTGTGCGTGTGCGTGTGCGTGTGCGTGTGCGTGTGTGTGTGTGTGTGTGTGTGTGTGTGTGTGTGTGTATGTGTTTCATGTTGGGATCAGAGGACAAGTTTGTAGATTCAGTTCTGTCTTTCCATCTTTTTGTTTGAGAATGTCAAGTGTGCATATGATGTGTCCTGATCAAATCTCCCTCATCTTCCCTTCTTTCCAATTCCTCCATGTCTGCTCCAGTATGTCTTTCATGTGGTCTCTTTATAAACCCACCAAGTTCATTTTCTGCTATTTGTAGTCCCATGGTTGAAGGGTGATCTACTGGAGCATGGGCCTATATCCCGGAAAGAAATGGACTCAACTCCCAACTGCTAATAGATGTTCAGCTAGGGGTGGGGCTTCATGATCCTCCTCCTATATCATGTTGTTAGGTTTTATCTGGCTTGATCTTGTATATGGGTTCTGAGAGTAGAATTCAGGTTGTCTGGCTTAATGGCATTAGCTTTTACCTGCTGAGCTAACTCAATGAACCTTACTCTCCCCAACATCACCCCTTTTTGAGGCAGGATCTCATTATGTAGCCTTGGCTGGCCTGGAGCTCACTATGTAGACTAGGCTAGCCTTAGACTCATAGGACTTTACATGCCTTGAGTGCTGCAATTAAAGAGGAACATGGCTGTGCCCAGCCTCACCACCCTTCTTAACCCACGATATAGACTATACAGGTCTCCATTGAGTCTCTTCTCCGTATTCTGCATTATTTTTCACCCTTGTTCTTCCTATCTTACTCCTCCACTAATCTCTTCCATTAGAGGGCTGGAGGTGAGGAAGTGATGGGGCTAGATGGAGCTCGTAAGTCTGTGTTGTTGTGAATGAGGTTGTTCCTGTTTTGAAAGCCAGAAAGTTGGGGGTGGGGTGGGAAATCAATCAGTACCCTTAAAGGTAGGCAAGCAGCTTTATTGGCATGACGTTAAATATAACATTAATACAGAAATATAGTGTCTCTTTTGATTTCAAGGGTGTTTCCAACATGCTGTTATTTTTTTTTCTTTCTTTCTTTTTTTTTTTTTTTTTTTTTGGTTTTTCGAGACAGGGTTTCTCTGTGTAGCCCTGGCTGTCCTGGAACTCACTTTGTAGACCATGCTAGCCTCGAACTCAGAAATCCGCCTGCCTCTGCCTCCCAAGTGCTGGAATTAAAGGTGTGCACCACCACTGCCCAGCTCATGCTGTCATTTTTACAGGCAGAATTATCTCAGACTCCTACAATGTAGTCTTGCTTGGATTTAAGGTGTTTTGTTTTGTTTTGTTTTTTTAGAAACAGGGTTTCTCTGTGTAGCCCTGGCTGTCCTGGAACTCACTCTGTAGACCAGGCTGGCCTCGAACTCAGAAATCTACCTGCTTCTGCCTCACAAATGCTGGGATTAAAGGTGTGTTCACCACTGCCCAGTTGGATTTAAGGTTTTCTGAGGTTGCCATAGTCTTCCTTTACAGAGAATACCTCTATTTCTAGACGTTTTTTAGATATTTGAGCTTCTTTAGACAATTTCTTCATATATTTTATTATTTTTCATTTTTGAGACAATGTCTTGTTGTGTCTCAAGCTGGCCACAAAACCCACCATATATTCTAGGCTGGCTTTGAACTTGTGATCCTCCCACTTCAACCTCCCACTTCCTGAATACAGAGATTACCTGTGTGCACTGCCATACCTCACAATTTCCTTGTGCTTATGTGGCTTCTTCCCCTTAGAAAACTTAGTTCTAAAGCTGTCTTCCCTACAAAGCCCTTCCAAGAAATGCAGGGAATTTATTTTAGGGGAAAATAATAGTCCAGAATAGAGATACAAAAGATTGCCATCTCCTTTTTTATCTATGGGTTCACGCCATCTGTTCTATTCTGAAGTCAGGGAAAGGTTAATTCAGCAAATGGATCCTCACTTGGCCTCATGAAGACAGAACCAGGGAGGTGAAGGCAGTGTCTGGACACAGCCTATCTTTGTAAATTTGAAGAGATTTAATCCCGATCAAATTGGACTGCTCTGAAGTTGGTTGGTCTGCCAAGCTCCTTGCCTTCTGACTCACCACTGAGGCCTTCTGTTCAGGAACACATAGCGTCCTCTGTCTGCTTCTCTCCTTATCCTTTCATATTCGATGCCCTGTGCCCTGAAAGAGGGGGATGGGGAGCGAGAGCTCCATTCATCGCCCGGCCACTCTTTTGAGTTTGAAAAAAAGCAAGAAAAGTCCCAGTGAATTTAGGAAAGAATCTCCAGCACTGCCACCACAGCAAGGGCAGCTTGTATGGCAAGTCTCCTGGGGTTTGGAGGAAGTAACATGATGAGAAAACTTTGCTCCCTTTGTATGTGTGTGTGTGTGTGTGTGTGTGTGTGTGTGTGTGTTCCTATGTGTCTGTTTTCTCCTTTTATCTTTCCATGGTTTCTAAGTCTCCAGTGTCACGTGGTAAGCACTTTTCTCTGCTGAGCCATATTGTTGGCTTTTGTTTTGTTTTCATTTGTTTTGCTTTGTTCTGAGACAGTCTCCCATACCTGAATTTGGTCTTGATCCCTGGATCTTCTTGCCAATAACTGCTCCCCAAATTCTGGTGTGCATCATCACGCCTCACCTTATTTCCAATGTTTTATTTTAATGAACATATATTTTGTTTTACAAAATGACTGTATTCATTTAGTAGTGTGCAAAGGTCCCCGCCCGTGGCTACATTCAAACAGTTACCGGGGTCCCTGGAAGGAAAGCTGGGATGTTTTTATCATTTTATGGGCTGGTCCTCAAACACAGAGCCTCAAGCATGCCAGGCAATGTGCTCCACCACTGAGCTACATCCCCAGGACAATAATTTGTATTTTCAGCAATTACTAATTTAACAGGAATGTGGTGAAAACTTTTTTTTTTTGGTATAGAATAGAGTTTAAAAAGGGTAGAGGTTGGGAGTTAGTGGTAGAGAAAGGCAGAGAGAGAGAGAGAGAGAGAGAGAGAGAGAGAGAGTAGAGAAGTGGAGGCCGGCCATGACCACTTGGAGAGAGGGGAAGGGGAGGAGCCCAAGGGGCAGAGAGGTGAGGGTGAGATGAGGGAGAGTGGAGAGAGCAAAGAGCAAAGAGCAAACTCTTTTAATTTGTGTTTCATGATAGGTGGTGTTGAGCATTATACACACACTGGTGACTTACATGTTATATATAAATACAATGTATATTCAGATTTTTGTGGGGTTTCTTTTGCTCATTTTAAGATATGGAGTGTTCTTTTGCCTATGAATTCTTTGAATTCCTTATATATTTTAGATATGAACCCTTGTTCATTATTTTTGTGTGATATATATGTTCATGTGTGTACATGTATGTGCATGTATGTGTGTGCTCATACATATGCATGTGAAGACAAAAAGTCAGTGTTGGGGGCCTTACTTTTTGGTTCTAATTAATTTTTCAAAGATTTATTTGATTTCATTTCATGTATATGAGTACACTGTAGCTGTCTTCAGACACACTAGAACAGGGCATCAGATCCCAATACAGATGGTTGTGAGCCACCATGCTGTTGCTGGGAATTGAACTCAGAACCTCTGGAAGAGCAGCCACTGCTCTTAATCACTGAGCCATCTCTCCAGCTTAATTAATTAAGACAGGGTCTCACTATGTAGTTGGCCTGGAACTCAGTTCACAAAATTCCCAGATATCTGCTTCCTGGGCACTGGGATTAATTGTGTGTGGTGCTATCATGCCCCACTTTCTACCTTACCACCTTACCTTTTAAGACAAAAATGAACTTAAAGGCTTATTTTCATTCTTCTGCATGTCTAATTTTTCTAATAGCTTTTATTGAGGAAACTGTCCTTTCACCACCCTGAATTAGGTTTTTATTACATTTTACTTACTTATTTACTTATTGTGTGTATATGTGTGGGCACATGCAGCACAGTGCACACATGGAGGTCAGATGACAACTTGCAAGAATTGGTTCTTTTTTTCTACCTTGTGGGTCTCAGGATCCAACTCAGGTCATAAGGCTTGGTGGCAAGCACCTTAACCAGCTGAGGCATCTCGCTGGCACCTTTGTTACTGTTTAGTACTTGTTGCCCCTGTTCTTTGTTCTATTTTTTCTACTTTGTTCTGCTTTTTGTTGTTCTAATTGAGTATTTTATATGATCACATTTTTCTCCTTAACATACCAGTTGTGCATGTTTATGTGTCCCTTTGTTGTGTATGTGTGTGTGTGCACACACATGTGTACAGAGAATATACAGAGATCAGTAAAGGATGTTATATGTTCTGTTCTATCACTGTCATATACTCCTTTGAGCCAGGGTTTCTTAGTGAACCTTGTGCTAGGCTGCTGGCCAGCAAGCCTCCTGTCTCCACCCCCACACAGTGTTGACATTACCAAGTGGCCATGCCTGGCTTTTTATGTGGGTGTCGGCATCTGATCAAATTCTCATGCTTGTGCAGTGAGTACTCTAACCCACTGAGTCATCTCTTCTTTCCTCTCCTCCTCTTCTTTCTTAAAAGATTCTTATTTATTGTATGTATATGAATACACTATCACTGTCTTCAGACACACCAGAAGAGGGCATCTGATCCCTTTATAGATAGTTGTGAGCCACCATGTGGTTGCTGGGAATCGAACTCAGGACCTTCTTCTTCTTCTTCTTCTTCTTCTTCTTCTTCTTCTTCTTCTTCTTCTTCTTCTTCTTCTTCTTCTTCTTCTTCTTCTTCTTCTTCTTCTTCTTCTTCTTCCTCTTCTTCTTCTTCCTCTTCTTCCTCTTCTTCTTCCTCCTCTTCTTTTCTTCTTTTCTTCTTCTTTGTCTTCTTTTCTTCTTTTTCTTTTCTTCTGTCTTTTCTTTTATTCTGTCTTCTTTTCTTCTTCTTTGTCTTCTTTTCTTCTTTCTTTTTCTTTTCTTCTTCTGTCTTTTCGTCTTCTTTCCTTTTCTTTTCTTCTTTTTCTTCCTTCTTCTTGTTCTTCTTCTTCTTCCTCCTCCCCCTTCTTCTTTCTTCTTCTTTCTTCTTCTTCCATTCCCCACATCTCAGTGAGGAAGGTGAGAGAGTGAATGGGTACTGCTGGTACTTCAGTTGCTTCTTTCCCCGACTTTGTATCCATTCTTGTATCTCAGTTCATGGCATGACATCTCTAACATTCTCAGTGGGACTTTTCTTCTTGGTTAATCCTCTTAGGAAACAGCCTCTTTGACACACACACAGATCTGTCTCCTAGGTGTGAGGAATGGAATAGTCTCAGCTCTACATTCCTGTTGCTAAGGGACTGAAATTCTCAGCACCGACTTGTCTCCCCACTCTTTGGGATAGATGTTATCTATAATCTCATTCCTCAAAGATCCTAGCTTACTTTTTCATATTGTTCATATAATCTATGTTAGAATAGATGTTAATAATACTGGGATTATAATTGTAAAGCACTACACCCAGTTCATGTGGGGCTGGGGATCCAACCCAGGACCTTGTGCATACTCGGAAATTATGCCTCGACCGTCCTCCAGAGCCAGCTTTTGCATGCTCTGCTTGCCTTTCATTCTTCTCAAAGCAGTTTCTAATGGCCTTCAGTATAACTGGATTTTTTTGGAGGCAGTAACATTTCTCTTTCACCGTTGGACTAAGTTCAGAGAGCATCTGTACTTTCAGACCTCTGAATTTACATTTCTAAAGAGTAGTTTCTAAGCAATATGGGAACTGAAAATAGACAAGAGTGGTGCAGAGGGTAAGGCCTACAATCTAACCCTTCACTGTTCTCTGAGTGTCTGCCTGTTTCTCCCTCCCTCCCTCTCCTCTCGTTCCCCCCTCTCTCCCCTCTTCCCTCCCCCTCCCCCCTCTCTCTTCATTATAAGCCCAGACTGGTTTTAAACTTATCATGTAAACTGCCCTCAATCAATCTTTCTGCCCTAGCTCCCTCACTCAGTGTTGGGATTATTATCCATGTTTGCCTTTGTGCTTAGCAAACCCTTAGCTTTGCTAACTACTCTGTGGTCTTCTAAGTCATTGATTCCCAACTAACGTGATATTACCCTTCTGAACACACATTTTTTGATAGTCTTAATTGTACTGTGGCATGGTTTCTAGTGGCTAGATGTCAGAGATTCTACTTAACTTTCCACAAGACATAGGGCATTCCTCTCCCAACAATGACTTCTGATCTGAAATGCCAATAGATGCTATTATGGGGAGAAATTTGATATGCGTTTAGCCTCTTAAACTGGTCCAAGTATTTCTCACTTGCCAGTAACTACCTGTGCAGCATCTCCCTGCTGCTTCACAATGGTTCCTGAAATGTCACAATCTGAGATGAGGTAGGCTAGGCCTTAAAACTGAAGAAGCCTGTCTGCCACTAGCACAGTTGGGACCACCACCCCCCGGGTCAGTTGTTCACCAGAAAGCCAGTGTGGCTCCTTGGGCTCCTACTTATACTTCGGCCACTCCATCATCACCATGCTTTGTCTTGTGAGTACTGTCACTCTTTGGTATCCATAAGGATTGGCTCTAGGGCCTCCTCGGATACAGATATTCAAGTCTCTGGGATTTTTTAAACGATTTATTCATGTATTTTATGTATGAGTGCTCTATCTGCATGGACACCTGAATGCCAGAAGAGGCCATCAGATCCCATTACAGATGGTTGTGAGCCACCACCTCTAGAAGAGCAGCCTTAGCCACTTAGCCACTGAGCATCTCTCCAGTCCCACCAAGTCTCTTTATATAAAATGATGTAGCATTTGCACATGACCTTTTCACTACTCTCTAGAGTTCAGATAATCTCTAGGCTGCCTGCCTGTGTATGTGCCATATGAATAATTGGTACAATATTAAGTTACTTGTGATTCTGGAGACTGAACCTAAAGCCACACACATGCTAGGGCAAGTGCTCTACCTCTGAACTATACCCTCAGTTCCCCACTCCCAGCCACACACACACACACTATTTATCTTGAAACTGGATCTGACTAATTTGCCCTGGTGGCTTTGAACTTGCGGTCCTCTTGTATCAAGCCCAAGGGTAGCTGGGATTAGAGGCTTGAGTTATACTATATTAGTTAAGGAATAATGACAAGGGGGAAAGCCTATACATATTCAATTCAGGTGACATTTGAAAAATATTTTCAATCTGAAGTTAGCTGAATCCTGTGGAAGTTGAAGCCCTATAGCCATCTTATATGGAAGCCACAAACACACAGTTATCAGTTGTGTGTTTCTGCCATTTTGGTTGACTAAAGTGTTTATCCTAGCCATTTATGTTTCTCTCTGTTTTGTGGGTTCCTACTTAATGTCTCCATCTTCAGATATAAAAGAAACTCCTTACCTGTAAGCAGTATAACCATTAGCATAGGGAAGACTTGTTCAATGAATTAGACAATGTGAAAAATATATAGTAAAATATTAACTTTGTCATGTATAATTGCTCAAAATGAAAGTTATCCCTGCCTTCAGAACAGGCTAAGAAATGGCCTTAGAACTGGTGGGGGAAGACAACTTTCAGAGTCACACACTGTTTGTTGAGCCTATAGACTTTATTATTAGCTACGTGTGGCATCTTACACTGATAATATAATTTCAGTGCTATGAGTCTGAGGTATTTGGATTATGGTGAGTTTTAGGCCTTTTTGGGCTACATAATGAATTCTAGGCCATTAAGGACTAGGGTGAGAATTTGTCTTAAAGAACAAAAAAGAATTTTGTGTTATTAGTAACAGATATTGAACTGTTCTCCTTGCTAAATTCCTCACAGTACTATCTCCTTTTACAATTTGAAGTGTTATTATGAGAAGACTGTTTTTATTGAAAGGCCAGTTTTAATGTTGCTTAAGAATGTACTATGTGGTAAGAATTTGTCTTATCAGAAGCAATACACAAACAAAATCTTCGATCTTTTGTCTTATAATTATTCTTGAATTCTCCTACTTTTGAATCTCTATGTTTTATACTTCCATTAGTCATAAAATGAAAACATTGGGAATTTTATTAGTTAACCTAGCCCTTTCCTTGATAATTTTTTTTTTGGTAAAATTATTTAAAGCATAAATGTGGCCAGTATCATATAAGTGGCAAGACTTTTCCAGTAGAGGATAATTCACAATAATTGTGTTCATATGAGTTCATATAAATAGCTGCTAGATATGTGCTATATCTAGCAGCTATATTTATATATCTATATCTAGCAGCTATTTACATGTGTTCATATAAATAGCTGCTAGATAATTACTAAAATATTTTTCTAGTGTGAAATAAAATACATTTGTATCCTTGTGTGTTTTACATCTAGCAGCAGCCTAAGTAAATTAAGACGCCTTTTTCTAGTAATTCGACTTAAAGGTCTAAAGTTCTGTTTGACCTTGGACTTGCTTGATGGTTATGAGACCTTGTTTCTTGTTTCTCCACAGGTTTTACAGAACATCTTGGACACTGAAAAAGAATATGCCAAAGAACTTCAGTCTCTTCTTGTTACTTACCTAAGACCCTTGCAGTCTAACAACAAGTAAGAATTTTTCAGCCCTTAGTGAGATAAAGCAAGAGTCTCTAATGCTAGCACTTGGAGGCATTGCTCCTATGCCACTGAATAATTGATTTTGCCTTTTAAAAGAATTTCTACAGATCACAGGTTGCCAACAGCAATTATGCAAGATGTTGCTTTTAGAGAGCTTGGCTTGCTTTCTGACGAAGAAATAGCTAATCTGAGATTCTGTCGGTGACAATTTGTATATTGGATATTTTTCTTTAGTTTCTTTTCTATGTAATATTAAAAACATCTTCAACACTTGGCACTAAACAATTGCACATGCTCATAGAATGAAGTGTGATATTTTAATATACCTCTACAATGTATAATGATCCAATCAGGGTGATTGTCATATCCATAAGCTATTTTGAAATATACAATAACTTCTTGGCACCCTTAAAACCCCTTCTGTACTGTAGAACATTTAGTTGTCATACTTCACACCCAGCTGCATCCCTGTACCCCTTCACTGTCATTTTCTCCAGCCTACCAGTCTCCTTATTCCAGGCCTTGGTAACCCCTCTTCTACTCTCTGTTTCTTTAATATTCACTTTAAAAATATTTTAGTTAAAATTTTTATACAAGTATACATTTTATGTATTAAGCATATTTTCCCACCCCCTTATTCTTCTCTTTCTTATCTTCCTTACTTCCCTTCATTTCCCTACATAGTTTTTCATCTATTTTCATTACACACACACACACACACACACACACACACATTTTTTTGTATCTATATGATACAAAATCAGAGAGAACACCTAATATATGCCTTCCTGAGGCTGATTTACTTTGTTTAATATTAATTTTTTACAATTATATCCATTTCTTACAAATGACATATCTTCATTCTTCATTCTTTTTAGCTAAACAATTTTTCTTTTTTGTACATAGATTGTAAATTTCCCTTGTGCATTCCTTTAGGCTTGGACACCTGGGTTGCTTCCATTGCTTAGCTCTTGTGAACAGGGCTGCAATATTACACAAAGAGTCCTTTCACTAGCGCTGCTATATACATCCATGTGCAGGTGTGTGGGATCTCCTTTTTAGATTTCACATTCCTGTGCATTTTGAAGTGATGGGTCTTGTTGTACCATAAAGAAAGAAGGACTCCTTGGTGCTTTTATTCTGAGAGCGCATACACTGGAAATTCTCATGCTCGCTCTGACCTTTCCGTGCCAGGCTGGACCTCTTTCCCATGCTCCCAAAGTGGAAAGAGTGTGGCATTTTGCAAATGTTTAGAAGAGCAATTCAAGCCAGCACTTCATTCAGGCGAATGCGAATGATAATGAGATGGAAAAGCATTTCTGAAAGCAAAATGTACAACATGTATTAAACCTGAAATGATTTTCTAATATAAGCTAATGACTGAGATTTCATGGGGAAAAACATGTTAACACTAATAATTCAGAAAGAGAGGGAGTGAGGAGGAGGGCAAGCTAGAGGGAGGAAAGGGAAAGGTTAAATGATGGAATTATATTTCAGTCAAAATATTTTAAAAATGCTGATCATTTTTATGCTTTAGGTAAAACATATTTAGCAAATAATGACTATCCATATTGTTACTTTAATTAACTAAATTTTGCTAGTGATCACGGTCTTTAAGTGCGATAGAAATTTTAGCTCTCACAGTGGAAGACAAAATCCCTCTTACTTCAGGAAAAGCTGACTTTTGGGGGAAGTTTGTTTAAACTACCAACTTTAGGCTTAAATGAGTTTAATGTAGTTAACTGTTTTTCTCCCTATTTTTCTCTCCCCAAATTATGTTGGTTAGGCAAAACGCCATGCTGGGTGTTGATTCAACTGTTCTCATGGCACTGTGGGAAGCATTCTTCACATGGAAGGGTTTCAGATTCCTGCATTTGGTTTTATTATGTGTAATGTGAAGTGTTATGTTAATCACAGTTCTCAGAGTGATACAGGAATACAACACGTCGCCCTTTCTAGTTTCCTGGGAGAATTGGCTGTCTCCATTGAGTAGATAAGAGGCTGAAGTCTGGACAGGCTCATCGCTTTGCCTGTCACACAGCCAACAAGTGACCAGACTGGCTCTCCCATGTCTCCTGCCTGCCACTCACTATTTGAAATGTTCCTTCTGTTTTCCGGCTGTAATGTACGAAAGAGAGGGCCACTGAAGTGCTCATCTTGGAGGGGAGATGGTCAGATTTCAAATGAGGAAGGAGCTGACTTGTAATCCTGAAAGAGGGATAGGAGCTATGAGAGTGAAGTCAGACCCGCCCTCATCCTCACTTTGATACTCGTACCAGAGTCAGAGGGTTTCCTCTCACCACAGTGATTTCAGCAAGCCAGACTGTTTACTGTCTGATGGTGAAGAAGTTAGAAATGTCCCCAGGAAGGCTGCAAAAAGGTCACGGACCCTGTTTGCTGTGGCTGTGACAAAACAGTACCCAGAGAAACTGGCTGGCTGCCAGAGTCCCCTCAGACAACAAGAGGTGGGAGTGTCTACTTTGCAGTTCAAGAGGGCAGAACAGCAGAGGAACTGGGAGCATTTCATGTTCTGAGGGTTACTGGGAATGTTTACTGGGATCTTCCCCTTTGGATTAGTCAGCAGAACTCCTTTGCAAATATTCTCTTAGGACTTAACTATATGCTTTTGAAATTTGTTTTGAGACAGTGTGTCTCATGTAGCTTATGGCTAGCTTCAAGTTGAGACCCTTGACCCTCTTAAACCTACCTTTCAAGTGCTGGTATTACAGGTATGTGCCTTACCACACCTGTTTTATACACACACACACACACACACACACACACACACACACACACACACATCAATTTAATTATTTTATACTTGTGAGTGTCTCTTACAGGAATACTGAGTTTTCACTCTTCTCCTTTCAATGTCCCTTTGTGCCCCTGAACCCACTTAGAGTTCCTCCTAAGTGTTTGGGGCTGACCTGCCCTCATCCTTACTCACTTTTTAAAAAGTTTTTTTGTAATTTGTAATTATGTGTATATATGCTTGTCTACGTGATGAGCACAGGTGCTGGAAGAGGACCAGAAGAAGGGTGTCAGGTCTCTGGAGCTGGAACTACAGGCAGTTGTAAGCAGCTCCGTTGTGGGTACTGGGGACTACCGAACTTGGGCTCTGTGCAAGAGCAGCAAGTGTTCTTAACGTCTGTGCCCTCTCACTAGCCTCCTTCCTGGATTATTTATTCTGAAGGAGAGCGAATATGAAGCATAACTACCTCTTAAGTGACTCTTCAGACAAATTTCTTCCCCAAAGTGCTTAAGAGTCTGGTCTCTAGGCTTGGAATGCTTGGGATACCAGGTCTTTGCTCTGCCTTGGGCTATGATGTTGGGTGATGTGCTTAGTACCATCTCTGTGCCTGTTTCCTCACCTGTAAAATGTAGACAGCTGTGGCACTCAGCTCACAGAGTAACTGAAGCTCCTGCTTCAGTGTTGGCATGAGTGCCCCATGCCTTAGGAGGGTTGACTCCTGTTCCTAGTGTCACTTACTGTTTGGTAAGGGAAATATGAATGGGAACATTCCTCATTTAGAGGTGCTGCACAGTCGTTCAGTTTGCCTCTGTTTGTTTGACTCCATACCACCCCATGAATAGCAATATCAAAATTCAGTTCTATTTTCTCCCCTCTATTATCTTTTATAAAGAATGTTTTTAGTTGTTATTTGAATATTTTCATTTCAGAGAAAGCTGATTTTGCTAACCTTTCCCTTCTGTACTTGTTGAACATAGATATTTTAATCACGTTCCTATTTTGTATAAAGGAGACACACCATAGGTGTTTAACTTCTTCCAAATCATGTTGTATTTTTAGTCTATTTTTGTATTTTGATATCAAGCCTGTTTTATTTTCCTCATGGCTTAACAAAATACCTAAATGCCCCTGATTACCGCCACTGTTCTTTAGGATCATTGTTCTTATTTTAGAAAAGATGAACCAAGAAAAGAAGTTAAATAAGGGTGCAAGAGACAATAGAGTTGATAGAAGCGAACGCAGCAGAAGTTACATTGGCTTCTCTCATACTTTGCAGCTCTCAGCAAGCTAGCCGCTAACTGGGCTCCAACTGACACAAATTTCCATTCTATTAACTGGAACATTATGTCCTTTTTTTTTTTTTTTTTTTTTTTTTTTAAATCAGCCTGAGTACTGTGGAGTTTACATGTTTATTGGGAAACTTTGAAGAAGTATGCACGTTTCAACAGACACTCTGCCAAGCCCTGGAAGAATGTTCAAAGTAAGTAAGGCTTTGCAGTTTCCTTCTACAGTTAAAGATTAATTTGTTTTTGAGACAGTCTATCACCTAGACCAGACTGGCTTTGAATTCATTATATAGTAGAGGCTGATCTTGAACTTTTGATGTTCTTGCTTCCAGTTTAGATCAGGCTTAGATGCACTTTCTATTTATAAACTTGCTGTGGTTTCAACATGTTGTTCCAGAACAAAGTCAAAACATGAAGATGAAAGAGCTTACAAAGACAGCGGTGCTATTCAGTGCCAAGTCACTAGATATATGTAAAGTTTGTACATCTCGTGAACTGTTCCTAACTTCAATTTTAAATCACATTTCTTCTACTTGTATGAGTGTTTGCCTTCATGAATATATTGTGCACCAGAAGAGGGTGTTGGATCCCAGGGAGCTGGAATTATGGATGGTCATAAGCCACCATGGAAACTGAACTATGGACCTCTGCAAAAACCCAACCCCTCTCTCTCCAGTACCAATGCTAATAGCTTTGATGTTGAGAAGACATTTTATTTTATGTGCTGTAGATTATTTGGAAAAAAATCATTTACATCATTCATTTAATGACCTTCCCCTTTTTTCTGGTGCCTTGGATCGGGGCCTTGTGCATTCTAAGCAGGCTGTACTGAACTACACCCCTGGCCCTCAGTTTTCCCACTCCCACCCTCCATCCCTGATCCCACACCTCCATCTCTCCAGACCTGGCATGCCTCAAGCTCACTATGTAGCTGAGGTAGGTCTTGAAATTCAGATCATACTACCCCTGGCTTCTAGTATTAACTATACCTACCACCATACCCAACATCTTTCTTTGTAGCACACTTGGTATCTCACCTGTTATATCCTGACTAGAAACACACACAAAATTTGAGAAGAAAAAATATATGTCCTATGTGAACCACACCATGACTTTTTTAAAAGATAGATTTATTTATATCTTATATATATGAGTATTTTCCCTGCAATGTGTGTGTGTGTGTGTGTGTGTGCACGCGCGCGCACCATGTCCATGAGGTAGCCTTGGAGAGCAGAGAGGGAGCTAGACTTTAGTTACAGGCAATTGTGAGCCACCAATATGTGAGGGTGCTGAGAATTGAACCCAGGTCCTCTAAAAGAGAAGACAGTGATTTTAACCACTGAGCCATCTCTCTGACCCCCAGGTCATGGTTTTGTTGGCTATCTGATGGCTGAATTGCTCAACATTATATTACAAAATTCACTGGAATGATCATCTTCCAGTGTATTTTTAATGTAAAATTAATTTTCCAGAGAGTGTATCTTATAAAAACAGGCAACTTTAATCAGTCTATGGAAATTGGGGAAGAGGCTGTTTCCTAAGCTTCATGCAATGAACTTTTGTCTAAGGGATGTTACGCTGTTGAGTTCAATGAGTTTTATCTGTACTTGAACTTAGTATAAATTTGAATATTAGTGTGTCAAGAAAAATTTATACATCAAAGTTTTACTTGGTGGCTAGAATTTTTATTTAATTAATATATTTAGCTGGAGAGATGGCTCAGTGATTAAGAGCACTGACTGCTCTTCCAAAGGTGCTGAGTTCAAATCCCAGCAACTACATGATGGCTCACAACCATCGGTGATGAGATCTGATGCCCTCTTCTGGGGTGTCTGAAGACAACTACAGTGTACTTACATATAATAATAAATAAATAAATCTTTTAAAAAAATTAATATATTTAATCAATGTATATTCGTGTTTTTCCTGCATATATCTCTGCACCATATGCATGAGACACAGACAGTTGTGAGCCACTGTTTCAGTGCTGGGAATTGAACCTGGGTTCTCTGGAAGAGTAAGCAATGCTCCCAACCATCAGGCCGTCTCTCTAGTCCCAGTGGCTAGAATTTTTATCAGCCATCAAAACCTGCTTATTCCAGGGATAAAATGCTTTCACTCTATAAAACAAACAAACAAACCCTATGGTAATTCATCAAAAGATTTACCTGCTTCTGGTCTCAATTGCAAATGCCTTTACTTTCTGCTTCTAACTTTGTTCTATACTTGACATGTTTTACTTACAGGTTTCCAGAAAACCAGCACAAAGTAGGAGGCTGCCTGCTGAACCTCATGCCTCATTTTAAATCAATGTACCTGGCTTACTGTGCAAATCATCCTTCAGCTGTCAACGTGCTCACCCAGCACAGGTAAGGTCCTGGCTTTCCCCCAGCACAGCTGTCCTGCAGTGAGAGCCTTGCTCAGCCAGGCGTCTTCTGGGAATCCAAGGTCTCTAGATAAACTCTAGATTATCACTGTTTTATAGGCTAAGACTGAATTCATCGTTCCCTGGCTTGGTCACCCACTAATGCAACAAATAACTTTTTGAGGTCCTTCTATAAGTGAAATCGTGTGTACACAGATGAGCATAGTAGTACCAGTCAAGAAAAAGAGGGTCCCACTCCTTGTGGGAGACAAGTACAATTATCAAGTGAAATACCATGGACATGTAGTGCAAAGGGTTTATGACAAAGATACTGGGAGATTTGAAATGTTTTAATAGAAAATTAGTTGGATGAAAGGTAGAGGAAAAATCAGGGAAGATTTTGTGTTAGTGAGTTAACTAATACTGTGAATACCAACTATTACTGCTTACCCTGTAATCAATACATAGTAATTGCACATACCATTGGGTTTCCCTGTGACATTTCCACATATGCACATATCTTGAATTAATCATATCCACTCTCTTAACTTACTTCTTCCCCTTTGAATCCCAGGTATTCAGTATTCAGTTTACTACATTTGGTATTTGTTTTGTTTTGATTTAGAGTTAGATTTTAGCCCATAATTCAGACTGGCATAAAACTCCTGGCAATCTTCCTGCCATATCCTCTCAACTACACAAACCACATGATATTTTTTTAATTCTAGTTCCTGAATATGAAAAATGTGTGATGTTTGTGTTTCTGAATTAAACTTAACATGAAGACTTCTATTTCTATCTACTTGATGCAAACAACATTCACTTCTCTGTGGCTAAATAATATTCCACTATAGATAGAAAGATACATAAATATAAATATACACACAGAGACAGACAGACAGATAGACAGACAGAAGCTGATTCCATTGCTTGGCTATTACAATTTGAGCTTCAATAGCCATGGGTGTGCAGATTTCTCTGTCAAGAGCTGCTTTCTTGTCCTCTGTTATATACACAGTTCTGATTTTAGTGTTTTGCTGTATAGTGGTTAGATTAAAGTCTATTCCCAACGCCATGGATAACACAGTTTTTTTTCCCTGTATCTGTGGGCATTAGTTATTGCCTTCTTGATGAGGACTACCTGACTCAGGGTGAGATGGGAATCCTAATACAATTTTGATTTTCATCTCCTCAATGGCCAAATAGTGAATTTTTCCCCATAAGTTTTACATTTGTGCTTCTCCTTTTGGGAAGTGTTTACTTGGATAATTTCTCTATTTATTGTGTTATTTTTTTCCTTTGGCTAAGTTTAATGAGATTTTTTATTTTTTGAAGCTTGTAGAAAATCTACTTAGAATTAAAAGGAAAAATCCCAGGGAATGCTAGCTGTAAATATCACCAGCTGCAGGGAGGGAGGAGTTAGGGAGAAGGGAAGGGGGGCAGGGGAGAGCAAAGATGGGGAGAGGGGAGAGAGGACAGGGAGATTTTGCCATTTTAGCCAAATCAGCATGGAGGTCAGCCATACGGTAAAGAGGCAGGCACATAGCAGGCTCTGCCCAGTATCTGAAAAAAAAAAAAAAGACAAAAAGAATGAGTGTCAGTGTAGCTATGCAGCAACTGCACTTTGGAGTTTTTAGCATGCATTTGTTTGACAATCTGAAGGAGATTTCTCTCCCCTTCTCTTTGTTCAGTTGTTTATTTTGCAGTGTAGAAGGCTGCTTGCTTTAAAAAAAATCTCTCCGTAGTTGCATATGGCACATCTTGCTTGATTTCCTGGCATATGGGAGTTCTTCTTAGAAAGCGCGTGCCTATATTTCAGTGTTTCCTCTTCGCAGTTTTAAAGTTTCTGGTCTTACATTGAGGTCTTTGATCACTTTTGAATTTCTTTTTGTGTTGGCTGAGAGATCTGTACGTTGTCCCATGTTTTGACATGCTGGTTTTAGCCAGTTTTTCCCAGTCCTTGTTTTACTGGTCCTTAATATTTTCCTCTACTCTCTGTTTAATTAACTAACATTTCCTCCAAACTGTGCTGCTTCTAAAGGGCTGACTGATACACAAGTCTCAGGAAGTCAAATGGGTAAACAACAGGAAGGGTTAGGAACCTAACACTTGCCGTGATCTGTGTGACAGTTCTTTTAATCATTTGTCCCAGTACAATTGGTTTTGAGTTTTTAAAAAAAGTAAAATTGAGTGATATCTCCCACCAGAATAAGTCTTTACAGGGATGGGGAGGTAGCTTCATGGCTCAAATGTTTCCCATACAAATATAAATACCTGGGATCTCTAGCACTCATGTAAACAAACCAGGCCAGGCATGGAGGTACCTGTCTTTAATGTCAGCACTGGGAAAGAAGAGACAGGTAGAGCCTGGAGCACAATCAATCAGAACAGGGAGTTTCAGATTGTATGATAAGGTAAGAGAGAGATTCAGGAAGGCATCTGATGCCTATTTCTGGTTTCTACAAGTATACATGCACATACGACCAAATGCACATGTGTGTACACACACACAATTGCACAGGTGTACATACAGAAATGCACATGTATACAAACATGAAATGGGACACAACTGCCACCACCATCACCATCACCATCATAAGTTTAAAAAAATATATTTTTAAAAGAGTGGATATTATAGACATTATGTTGCAAGTGGCTCAACTGCTTAGAGGGAACGTTAGCTAATAATAGCACTGAAAATGTACCAGGCATGTGGTAGTAAGAGGCTATGAGGAAGTTACTATTATTACCATCCCTGCTTACAGCTAAGTCATTGGCAGGCTTAGGCTGAGTAATGTGCCCAAGATCTCATAATTGTTAAGTGATAGAGAGTTAGAAGTCAGATCAGTCAGGTTTCTAAAGATGATTTTTAGTAAGATAGATATTTTACCCACAAATAATAATATAAATGCACTTTTGAAAAATGATAATAAAATATGTACTCAGGAGTCCACCACCACCAAGTTATGTCAGAGTCTGCTGAGAAGCTTCAATTCTTCTCATCACAAAGTAAAGAATATAATGACTTGATCTTAACTGTATCACAGAATTGTATGATTGTCAATGTAAGAATATTTTGGCACCCCAAGCAAATATGTCCTTTAACAGTCACCTGACATATTCTAACACCAATTAACCAAAGGTAACCATACTAAACTACTTCAATCACTAGGCATTTACTTAGACTGGATTAGGAATAGGTAGACTTACATAATATGTAGCCTTTTGTATCTGCCTCCTTTCCCTTAGCATTTTGCCTTTTTGTCTTTTCAGTATATTTTTAGGTAGCAAACACAATAATGAGTTTTATTATGATTATATGTGGGTGTGTTTTCTTCTTTGCTATCCTTTTAAACCCATTTCTTTCCCTGCAATCAAATCTACATTTGTGTCACATACATATATTTATATTTGTTTGTGTGTTCTGTATATGAAAGAAAATGTGACCCTTGTCTCTGCTCGTTCTTTTAACTGTTAACTTGACACAACCTAGAATTACCTAGGAAGATTTATCTAGCTCAGACTAACCTTTGGTAATCATCTTGGTTGTTAATTGGTATAGGAAGACAGAGGCCACATGGGTGGCACTACTCTCTAGTCAGGTGTTCTGAATAGTGTAAGACAAGAAAAAACTAGCTGAAAACAAGAAAGGATCCATGTGTTTATTCTTTCTATTTTTTAACTATGGAGGTTTTACTTTAAATTCCTGCCTTGACTTCTCCACAATAATGGACTATAACCTAGAATTATAAGCTAAATGGACCCCTTCTCTTCTAAATTGCTTTTATTCGGGTATTTTATTATAACAACAGAAATGAAACTATGGACAGCTTGATTTCACTAAACAAGTCTCTTCAGTTCCATCCACTTTCATTAGGGCTGTACAAAATCCCACTGTGTGTGTGTGTGTGTGTATATATATATATAAATTCTTTATCCATTCTTTTGTCAATGAACTTCTCTAGGCTGCTGCCATTTCCTAGCTCTTGAGAATAAGATGGTCGTGAGCCACCATGTGGTTGCTGAGAATTGAACTCAGGGCTTCTGGACAGGCAGCCAATGCTCTTAACCACTGAGCCATCTCGCCAGTCCCTGGCCATCATTTATAAAATTGCATTTACTTGTTTTTTTAAATGTTTTACAAAGTATTGAGTATCATACCTATTGAGTACTAGGCATGTTTCTTCATAACTTTTACCCCCACACACCCCTCTCCTCCTGTTGAGCTCCATTATTTCCCTGGCTGGTTTCACTTTTACTTTCATGTACATACACAGAATTTTATATATCTGTATAAAACATGAGAACCACAAATGAGGGATGAATGATTGTATCTTCCCGAGAAGGGCTTAAATCATTTAATAGGATTATCTCTAGTTGCATCTGTTTTCCTGTTGTTGCTTTCTTTAGTGGAATTGGATGGAATCTCCATGTAGCTTCTATTTTCATTTCCCTGGTGTTGACCTGTTTTAAAACTTTGCACACACTATAAAATTATTAGCATATCTTTTCTTTTTTTTGGGGGGGTGGGTGTTGAGACAGGGTTTCTCTGTATAGCCCTGGCTGTCCTGGAACTCACTCTGTAGACCAGGCTGGCCTCGAACTCAGAAATCCGCCTGCCTCTGCCTCCCAAGTGCTGGGATTACAGGCATGCGCTGCCACATCTTTTAAAAATATACTGATGGAGCTGGAGAGACAGCACCGGTTCAGAGTGAGTGTGTACTGGTGTTGCAGAGAGCCTGTGATTGCTTCCCAGCTCCTACATCAGAAGGCTTACATATACCTGTAACTCTAGCTGAAAGGAGATCAATGCCCTCTTCTGGTCTTACAGTCATGGATATAGGCTCATATAAGCATGTAAACATACATATAACTGAAAATAATTAATTTTAAGAATTCTGTTATATAGATACCCACATATTCTTCCATTCATGAGGGATGGATGAAGAACTTACTTGTTTTTGTCATCAGATTTATTTTCATATTTTTATCTCTTTATGAGCTTTATTTTTACTTGATAAATAAACATATAAAAGTTTCTCATAGTTATAGGATACCATTTAATATTATCTAATATTTACATAATATTAAACACATCTATGTATTGAGACATTTAGCATTTCTTAATGATAAGACCTTGTGGAATCATTTCCTCTATTTTGTTAAGCTGTACTGTTGTTAACTGGAGTCATTTCCTTGTGCACGTGAACTGCTTGCTCCTCTCTAGGCAACTTCCCACCCACAGCTCAAAGTTTTCCCCTCCAGCTCCATCACTCTCAGCCATACGCAGTCATTATTCTACTGTCAACTTCCCCGGGCCAGCTTTTTAAAATCCCATGTGCGAGTGAGAACATGACATTTTTTTCTTTCTTTGCCTGGCCTTTTTTCACTTAGTATAACTATCTCCAGTTCCATCTATGTTATCACAGATGATGATATTTTGTTCTCATTTTTTTTGTGTGATAGTTTGAATACTGTTTCTTTGTTCACCTCTACCACATTGTCTTTATCTGCTGGTTAGTTAGATACCTAGGTTGGTTCCATTTTAGGGATATTGTGGATAGTGTTGTGGTAAACATGGGAATCAAATGTATCTACAACATACTGATCTGATTTCCCTTGGACACATGCAGTCGTTATTTTTAATTTTTTTTGAGGAATCTCTGTATTCAAAATACTGTATTTTTGCATGTGAGCTGAGCTCATTTACATTCCTTCAACAGTGTGCATAGGCTCTGGTTTTTCCACATCCTTATAATAATTTGGCATTTTATTTATTTATTTATTTATTTATTTATTTATTTATTTATCATTTCACCATTTGGTAATTGGTATTTTACTAGAGTAAACCTCACTACCTTTCCCTGATTATTTGCTGGACATTTGTGTGATCTTCATTCGAGGAATGCATATTTCAATTTTTAAATCAGGTAAACGTTATTTGGTTTCTGGCTTTTTGAGTTTTGTTTTGTTTTGTTTTTGAGTTATTTTTTTTTTAAATTCTGGATAGTAACCCTTTGTCAAGTGTATATTTTGAAAATATTTCCTTCCATTCTATAGATTAATCCATATTTATACTGTTCATTTTTTAATGTGTGGGAGCTTTTCACTTTGACATAGCCTATTTCTCCTTTTGTATCAAAAATTACATTTATATGTATGTGCACCTGTGTACCAGAACATGTGTAAAGGCCCGAGGAGTCTCCTTCCACCATCAAATACAGGTTACTAGGAAGGGTCACAAGTGTCTTTACTGGTTGAGCCATTTTACCTGCCCCCGCCACACACACACTTCTTTTTTTTTTTTTATTTTGTTTTGTTTTGTTTTTCTTTACTTTTTTTTTTCCGAGACAGGGTTTCTCTGTGTAGCCCTGGCTGTCCTGGAACTCATTCTGTAGACCAGGCTGGCCTGGATCTCAGAAATCTGCCTGCCTCTGCCTCCTGGGTGCTGGGATTAAAGGCGTGTGCCACCACCGCCCGGCAACACACACACTTCTTTTTGCTATTTTTGTACTTTATTGCTCATCCAAATGTTTTTCTAGTAGACTCACAGCTTCCGGTCTTAGATTTAAGTCTGCGATCAATTTTGAGTTGATCTTTATAACTGGTGAAAGAGGGTCTAGTTTCTTTGCAGTGCATGTGAATGACCAGCTCTTCTAGCATCATTTATTAAGGCTATGTTTGCACTGTGATCTCTACTCTAGACTTTCTCTGCTTTCCCATCCATCTAGGTGTCTGTGTATTGGTGACTAGTCCATGCTGTTTGCTCTCTGCAACATTGTGGCGTGTTTTGAAATCAGTGTAACTCCACTTACCCTTTCTCCAGACTGCTGTGGTTTTCCTTTTTGTTGCTCTATGTAGATTTTAGATTCCTTTACTAATTCTATGAAGAATATCCCTGAGATTGTGATGAAGATTATAATGAATCTGTATTTCTTTGGCTAGCACTCATTTAGATGTGTGTTATGTAAATCTGAGTAAAGGTACAACCATACCATGTGGCACTCAGAGGACAGCTTTTGGAAGTTGTTTCTCTCTTTCTAACCTGAAATCAAACTCAGGCTGCCAAGTTTGTTACAGCAAAAGCTGTTATACACTGAGACATTGCACCAGCCCTGTCCATTTTTAATAATGAATAATGACTTCCTGTTCCTTGGGTTCTCTTCGATTTCTTTCAACAGTGTTTCATGATTCTCACTTTAGTAATCTTTCACCTCTGATTGAATTTATTCCTAGATAATTTTTTTGATAGTTGCTATAATTGAGATTACTCTCTTGGTTTCTATTTCAGATAATTTAGTATTGGCAAACAGTGATGCTATTTTGTTTTCTATTTTGCCACTAGGTTTGTTTATTAGTTCTAATATATCTTGTTAGAATCTTGAGCTCTTTCTGTACTATATCATATCTTTTGTAAACATTGGCGATCTGTTTCCCTCTTTTCTAGTTTAAATGAGCTTCCTTTTTGCCTTCTTCCTGATTGCTTTGGTTAGGACTTTGGTACTGAAGTTGAATTAAAGTGGTGAAGTGAGCATCCTCCTTTTGTTTCAGATCTTAGAGGAATAAAAAGCCAGATTTTCTCTATTTGGTATAATGTTAGCTGTTTGGTTAGGTGTATAGACTTTATTTGTTCAGTAGTTTTATAATGAGGGCATGTAGAAGTCTATCCAGTACCACCTTCTACATACAATGAGGGAATAATATGGTTTTTCCCTTCATTGGATTGACATGGTATACTGTGTTTATTAATTAGTGAATACTGAGCTGTGCTTGTACCTCTAGGATGAACTTCACTTGATCAAGATGAATAATCTTCTAAATATGCTGTTGGATCAAGTTTTCAGTATTTTGTATTGAAAGGTTTTACATCCATATTCTTCATGGATACTGGTCTGTAGGTTTCCTTGTCTGGTCTTGGTACTAGGGTAATACTGGCCTTGCCAAATCTACTTTGAATAATCCCCACCTCCTTTATGTTTTGGAATAATTTAAGAAGTACTGGTATTTATTCTTTCAAAAGAAGAATTTAGCAGTAAAATCCACTGGTCTTGGGCTTTTCTTGAAGGGAAGACTTGTTCCTGATTCAGTGTCATTACTTTATTGGTCTGTTTAGGTTTTCTATTTTTCATGTTTCAGTTTTGGTAAAGTATATGTCTGAGAATTTCTCCATTTCTTCTATCCAACCTGAGACTGTATAATTGTTCAAACTAATCTCCAAAAATCTTTGTGTACTTCTGTGATATAAGCTGTCTCAAAAAAAAAAAAAGAAATGAAAATTCCCCTTTAGCGTATTTTTTTCTGTGTACCAGAATTTTTGGCATGTTGTATCTCATTTTTTATTTGTTTCAAAGAGTTTTTGGTATCTTTTTCGTAATCTTTCCTTGATATACTGGTTATTCAATACCAAGTTGCCTAAATTACATGGAATTCTGTAGTTTTCAGTCTTTCTTATTATAGACTTACAGTATTAATGAATCATATTGAGTTTGTTTTTAGTCTGCTGTTTGATGTATCCCAGAGAATGTTCTATATGCTGCTGAAAAGAATAAGTTGTCTGCAGCTGCTGTCTGGAATGTTTTCTTCATATCTAGGAGGTCAATTTGTCTAGTCTGTAATTTTATTCTAATGGCCCTTTGTTGTGTTTGTCTACACTGCTGAAGGAGAGCTGTTAAAGTTTCCAGTTGTTACTATATTGAAGTTTATCTCTTCCTTCAGGTTTATTGATATTCTTTTACATATTTACTTGCATGTGTTTCATATACTGAATACATAGGAATTGCTGTCTTGTCTTACTGACTTGACTCCTTTATTGTTATTGAGTGTTACTTTACTGCTTGACATTTAAAGTCTATTTTGTGAATATTCCTGCTTTCTTTTGGACTCCATTTATATGAAACATCTTTGTGAAAGAATCATCCTCTCTAACTCAGACTGGCTACCGACTTGTGATAATCTTCCTGACACTGTGTTAGGATTACAGACACAAGCTACAACATCTAGCCACCTTCATTTTTAATTTTCGACGTGTTGAGTGGAGTTTCTTCTTATAACATATAGTTGAGTCATGCTTTTGATAATCCATTCAGTTCTATTTACATTCAGGTAATTGTCAACAGAATCAGAGCCATTTGTAACTTGTTTTCGAGTTCAACTGTAGTTTCCTCTCACCTCCCTGGCTTACAATCTTCCTTTGTGGTTAAGTGATTTACTCTATTGGTATGTTTTGATTCCTGTCTTACTTTTGTTGGTTGTCCACTACACAGGATTTTTTGTGGTCACCTTGAATATTACAAAAGCTGTTTTGATGAGAAGTTATTTTGAAATGTTCATAAAAATGAAAACAGAGATGCCAAAGAATGACAAAATATACTGATAAAAAGTGCATCTTGTGTTTCATTCTTCTACATATTTTTAATTTTAATGTTTTATTTATAGTTTTTCTAATGTCTATCTCATGATATATCAATATATTAATTTTAAAATTTCAGTTTTTAGTCTGCATGGTCGGATATTATTGTGTTATCTGCCATGATTGTGATATTAGAGCATTTTCAACTTACATAGTTGTTTTTTCCCCTTTTGTTGATACTGGAAATTGAACAAGGGACCTAATGCATGATACAAAAACATTCTGCTGCTAACCATTCCCAGGCCTCCTTTATCTTTTTTATTTTGAGGCATGTTCTCCCTGAATTGCTCAGGCTGCCTTTATAGCCCAGACAGGACTTGAACTTGTGATCCTCTTGCAAGGCCCTTGCTTTCAAGTTTTATTTATATGTTATTTTATATATTTTATGTCATATGTAAATTTTAATACTTTTTATGTGTCACTTAAAAACAAATTTAGAAAATACCTATCAACCAACAGTGAAGCGTTGTGGGGAATAGGGAATGGGAGTCACAAAGCCATTATTGGTCCACAGCAGTTCTCAATAGCTGCCAGCTTCCTCTAGTTGTTATTTCATCCCAGCATAGTACTACTTTCTGCTGTCAGCTCTCAACAGGTCTGGGCTCTATCACTGCTCTTTTAATTTTACCCTTTGAGCCACTTTTCTGTAAAAGTTATTCTACACTTGCAGATGAATCATTTTTTTAAGTCTGGTTTCTGCCATAATTGTTTGGAGATACAAGCATCTTTCTTTAGTGAGATCTTTGGTTTCCTTAGTTTGAGCCAGGGGTTCTTAGACTAGTATAGACAAATTTTGTGGATTGTTGCTATAAAGTCAATTTACTCCATATGATAAAAACTTCAGCCATAAACATCTTTATATCAAGCCCTTTTGTATTTGGGGATTCCTGCCAAGCTGTTAAAAGGCAACATGTAGTCAAGACAGGGGAGCCATTTTCTTTACTGGCCTAGCCTTTGGTAAATTCCTCATTCACCGGTAAATGATTCCTATGCAAACAAATGGTTCTAATTAAACCCAGCAGGTCAAACATGAAAGACAGAAAATAGGAGGAAAGCTAGATGGGAAGAAGGAGGGGTCAGCAGAAGTGGGGAAAGGATAGGAGATGGCAAAGGGTTTGGGTATGATTATGATAATTCTACACATGTAGAAAATTGTCAAAAATAATAATAAACAAAACCACACACATAGAGACAGAGGGACACACACACACACAGAGGCTCACAGTGATAGACAGAGATACAGAGAGACAGAGAGAGAGAGAGAGAAAGAGAGAGAGAGAGAGAGAGAGAGAGAGTCATAGTCATAAATTCACTACCTTTTTTCCAAGGAAAGCTTTTTAAGATCATAAGAATCTATTAGTATCCAGCTGGGTCTTCCCGAGTTCTTAACACTGGTCTTGTGTGTGTATGAGCTATACACCCTCCACACACATATGTATATGTATGTGTATGTGTATATAATAGCTTTATTAATTCTTTAATGATTTAATATGTGTACAATAAATTTTGATCACATTCACCTTCCACTGCTTTCCTTAACTCCTCCCAGGTCTGCCTTTCACAACCACCCTCAACTTAATAGACTCCCTTATTTTTGATAGCCCATTTGAGGGGCCCATATCTTCTACTTCCACTGCCGCATGATCAGCCAAGCAAGAGCTATACTTAGGAGTAAAGAAACAAAACTGAGCCTTTTTCCCCTAGAACTATCTGCTGTGCAGAACTCCTCATCTGAGGGCAAAGGCTTAGTACTGATCTTACAGCCCACTCTTGATTTTTTTCATTGAAGCCATTTTCTAACTTAAAAATCTTTTACTTTGGAGAATGGAGGGATGACTCAGCTCTTATGAGTACAGGCTGCTCTTGCAGATGGCACAGGTTTGTTTCCTAGCACCCACATGATGGCTCACAACATCTGTAATTCCAGTCCCAGGGAGATCCCATAACTTCATCTGGCCTCCATGGGTACCAGGCATGCATGTGATACAGAGACAAACCTACAAGATACCCATACATGTGAAGTAAATTAATTTTTTATTTAATCATTTATTTAATTATTTTACACTCCAGACTTTATTCCCCTCCTGGTCCACCCTCTGACTATTCCACATCACATACCTCCTCCCCTCCTCATCTCCACAAGTATGTCCCCCACCCACCCACCCTCAACCCCCTTTGCACTCCCTGGGGTCCCAAGTCTCTCAAGAGTTAGGTGCATCTTCTCTGACTGATTCCAGACCCTGGCAGTCCTCTACTGTATGTGTGTTGGGGGCTTAATATCAGCTGGTGTACGCTGCCTGGTTGGTGGTCCAGTGTCTGAGAGATCTCAGGGGTCCAGGTTGAGAATGCTGGTCCTCCTACAGGGTCACCCTCCTCCTCAGCGTCTTCCTGCATTTCCCTAATTCAACCACAGGGGTCAGCTGCTTCTGTCCATTGGTTGGGTGCAAATACCTGCATCTGACTCTTTCAGCTGCTTGTTGGGAGGGCAGTCATGATAGGTCCCTTTTTTTGTGAGCGCTCCACAGCCTCAGTAATAGTGTCAGACCTTGGGACCTCACCTTGAGCTGGATCACACTTTGGGTCTGTCCCTGGACCTTCTTTTCCTCAGGCTCCTCTCCATTTCCATCCCTGTAGTTCTTTCAGACAGGAACAATTATGGGTCAGAGTTTTGATTGTGGGATGTCCCTCTCCCTCATTTGATGCCCTGTCTTCCTGCAGGAGGTGGGCTCTATAAGTTCCCTCTCCCTACTGTAGGGCATTTCATCTAAAGTCCCTCCCTTTGAGTCCTGAGAGTCTCTCACCTCCCAGGTCTCTGGTGTATTCTAGAGGGTCCCCCCAACCTCCTATCTCCCTAGGTTGCCTGTTTCCATTCTTTCTGCTGGCCCTTAGGGCTTCAGTCCTTTTCCCTCACCCAATACCAGATCTGGTTCCTGTCTTCACACCCCCCCCCCCACCCATCCCCTTTCCCTCCCAGTTCCCTCTACGCCCCGCCCCCTTGGGTTGCTTTCTTCTTTCTCCCAAGTGGGACTGAGGTGTCCTCACTTGGGCCCTTCAGATTGTTAACCTTTTTGAGTTCTGTGGACTGAATCTTGGGTATTCAGTTCTTTTTTTTTTTTTTTTTTTTTTTTGGCTAATATCCACTTATTAGTGAGTACATACCATATATGTCATTTTAGGTCTGAGTTATGTCACTCTGGATGATATATTCTAGTTCCATCCATTTTCCTGTAAACTCAGGATGTCCTCCTTCTTAACAGCTGAATAGTATTCCATTGTGTAAATGAACCACATTTTCTGTAACCATTCTTCTATCCTGAGACATCTGTATTGTTTTCAGCTCTGGCTATCACAAACAAGGTTGCTATGAATATAATGGAGAATGTGCCCTTGTGGCATGGTGGGGCATCTTTTGGGTATATTCCCAAGAGTGGCATTGCTGGGTCTTCAGGTAGATCCATTTCCAATTTTCTGAGGAACCTTCAGATTGATTTCCAGAGTGGTTGTACCAGTTTGCAATTCCACCAGCAATGGAGGAGTGTTCCTCTTTTACCACATCCTTGCCAACATGTGTTGTCACCTGAGGTTTTGATGTTATCCATTCTGATGGGTATAAGGTGGAATCTCAGAGTCATTTTGATTTGCATTTCTCTGATCACTAAGGACATTGAACATTTCTTTAGGTGCTTCTCAGCCATTTGAGATTCCTCTGCTATGAATTTTCAGTTTAGTTATATACCCCTTTTATTGATTGGGATTTTGGTTTTGTGGTGGTTAGCTTCTTGAGTTCTTTATATATTTTGGATATTAGCCCTTTATCAGATGTGGGGGTAGTGAAGATTTTTTTCCAATCTGTAGGTTGCCGATTTGTCTTATTGACTATGTCCTTTGCCTTAAAGAAGCTTTCTGGTTTCATGAGATCCTATTTATCAATTTTTGATTTTTAGAGCATGAGCCATTTGAGTCCTGTTTGGAGGTTTCCCCCTGTGCCAATGAGTTCAAGGCTTTTTCCCACTCTCTCTTCTATTAGATTCAGTGTATCTGGTATTATGTAGAGGTCCTTGATCCACTTGGACTTGAGCTTAGTGCAAGGGGACAAATATGGATCTATTTTCATTTTCTACGTATAGACAGCCAGTTAGACCAGCACCATTTATTGAAGATTTTTTTCCATTGTATATTTATGGCTTCTTTGAAAACTGTAAATAATCATTTAATTTCTAGGGAGATCGAGACCATTAAGTGCAAGAAGTCCTACCTCATTTAAAATGCTTCAAAATTCTTCTTAAAAATGGTCAAAGTTCTTTAGCACTCACCCTGTGCTTGCATGTGACATAGTTATAAGAAATCAGAATTTATGTGCTTTGTTTGCCTGGAAATCTTAGCTTCATCAATTAATTCCACATTTTCCATATTATTATAGGTGACAATTTTTTCCAAACCTAACATTGTATAAAACAGCCCCCTTCCCCGCTTCTTCATCTTCCAAGAACTTAGTTTCCTATAAGTTCCTTTGGGGAGTATCCTTGAGGAGGGCAGGGGTGATGTTAGATTCTTCTGTAGCCCCATCCATGCTTTGGCACTTGGAATGGGATGACTGACAAGTAGGGCTCAGCTGGGTCTGTCAACTGGATTCCAAATACCAGCTCTTCACGTGGCTTGGGATCTTACCACAGCTGTATTGAAAGAGTATCTAAGGACAGTTTGACAAGAGAGATTATGTTACAGGAGAAACCGGGTGGTTGGAAGCTGAGTTAATTTTTCAATTTGGCCTCAAAATTCACAAAGAATTGCTTCTTTTGTGTTTTATTTAACTAGAGAGTCAGCAAAGCCAATCCATGTTCAAAGGAAAAGGAAAATATCATTTGGATGACTATATTTAGAGAAATACACTTATTATTATTATTATTATTATTATTATTATATGGTGTGGGGAATTTTCTGAATTTTTATAATCAGTAGTTTCTGGTCAATAAGTGCTTTCAAGGTAGCGATTTAAGTTATTGAAGTTCAAGTTGTTAGTTTCTTAAGGAATACTATCTACCAAAAATCATCAGGGACTTAGCTGTGATTAAACAAAAACTTGGTTTACCTTTATGTAACTAGAAAGATATATCTGAGAAGAACTGTTGGGTATGTTAGTAAAAATGAATTGGTAAAATTTAGTAAAGAGGTATAATTGTGTTTTTCATTTTCATAACAAAATACGTGAATCTGGGTAACTTTATAAGGCTTCTGACTCTAGATGGCTCATGGCCATGGCACTTACATTTTCTTGGCTTTGGCGAGGAGGCTCACATCATCTTGGCAGGAGCATGGCAAAGAGAAATCATGCCACCAGATAAGGAGCTAAAGAGGCTGGGCCATGACCTTGCTTTGTTACTGTGTGTGTGTGTACACATTCACTTGTGAGCATACATGCACATGTTCACAGAGCCCAGAAGCCAATGTTCAGTATATTCTTTTAATTACTGTTCACCTTGGCTTTTTTTTTTTTTTGAGACAAGGTCTAAACCTGGAGCTCATCCATTTGCTGAGGCCAGTGTGGCTTCAGAGACGGACCTGATTCAGGCAGCGGGGAAATGAACAAAGGCAGACATGTGTACAGAAAAACTGTGAGCATATAGGCCATGCACACGCTGATTCTGTGGTACCAGTGGAGCAACATCCCAGAGCCTCAGCACATTAAATAAGTACAGTGCATGAGGGGTTAGCTAGTCTCAGGAGGGTGTCTTTGTAGGAGGTCCCTGTAGGGGAAGCACTGTTACAGTTAGAAGAAGGGACTTACAGTTGCTAGTTTTTTACTGTTCAGCCAATCACAAAAATTCACTATCAACATTCCCACTCAGAACATTTCAGCCATCTAATCTCTGAGCATAGACTCCACTTTGTGCGAGATCTAGAGGAAGGGTGTGTGCTACTTCCCAGCCAAACTTACTTGGCATTCAGTTCCTTTTACTTACATTGAAGAGGATGCGCTCTGTTGGTGGCATGCCTATTTTGGTGAAATGTATCTGTTGACTAGGCACTAAGGGATTTGGAGATCTGTTTGGTGACCTTTTCATGGAGTATGATATCTGTGAAAGTGAGTTGTGAAGGAAAAAAAAAGGGTACAGTAGGTTGGCACCTACTATTTTCACATCTTCATGAGAACATTTCTCTGCTATACCCCATTAGAACAATTTCTAGAGGCTGTGAGTGGATCTTGTATTATGTGCATTAGTTATATTTGGCTCACTGAAGAGAGTCGAAGTTGCCACCATTTTCTTGGTTTCCTGACTGGTTTGTGTGTGTGTGTGTGTGTGTGTGTGTGTGTGTGTGTAAGGGGGAGCAAGAGAGGGAACAGCACCGAGTCCAGACTAGGGTGTTGGATCACTCAGAGCTCAGTTACAATCATTTTCTGGACATGCAGCTAGTTACCTGAGGGCTAGGATCTGAACTATGGCACTCATGATTTTGGTTTTTTTGTTTGTTTTGGTTTTGGATTTTTGTTTTGTTTTGTTTTTGAGACAGGGTTTCTCTGTGTACCCAGGGCTGTCCTGGAACTCACTCTGTAGATCAGGCTGGTCTCGAACTCAGAAATCCACCTGCCTCTGCCTCCCAAGTGCTAGGATTAAAGGCCTGCGCTACCACCACCCGGCTGGCACTCATGATTTTATAGCAAGCAGTCTTAACTACTGAGCTATCTCTTTAGCCCTACAACCTATTTATTTTTCTTTCACCACCTTATTTTTATTTTTCATTCACTTTCTATCCTGATTGCTGTCTCCCCTCCCATAGTCCCTCTCCCCCCCTCCCCCCTCCCCCTCCCCCCGAGAGACTGGAGGCCCTCTCCCTGGAGATCCCCTCCTCCTGGCACATCAAGTCGCTGCAGGGCTAGACTCTTGTTCTCCACTGAGGTTAGACAAGACAGCCAAGTTAGGGAAATGGAGTCCATATACAGGCAACAGCTTTAGGGACAGCCCCTGTTCCAGTTGTTCAGGACCCACATGAAGACCAAGCTGCACATCTGCTACATATGTGAGGTCTAGGTCCAGCTCGTGTATGTTCTTTAGTTGGTGGTTCAATCTCTGAGAGCCCTAAGGGTTCAGGTTAGTCGACTCTTGTTGGTCTTCCTGTGGAGTGTCTATCCCCTTCTAGGCCCCTTCTAGAACTCCAGCTCTTCCATAAGAGTCCCCAAGCTCCATTCAGTGTTTGGCTGTGGGTCTCTGCATCTGTCTGAGTCAGCTGCTGGGTGGAGTCTCTCAGAGGAGAGCCATGCTAGACTCCCATCTGCAAACATTACAGAATATCATGATTAATGACAGGGATTGGTGCTTGCCCATGGGATGGGTCTCAAGTTGGGCTTGTTATTGGTTGGCCATTCCCTTGTTCTCTGCTCTATCCCCATCCCTGCATTTCTTGTAGACAGGATAAATTTGGGGTCAAAAGTTTTGTGAGTAGGTTGGTGTCCCTATTACTCTGCTGGGGTTCCTGCCTGGCTACAGGAGGTGGCCCCTTCAGGTTCCATATCTCCACTGCTGTGAGACTCAGTTGAGGTCACCCACATTAATTCTTGGAAGCCTCCCTTATCTCAGGTCTCTGTATATCCTCAAGATATACCTTCACCCCCACCAGCTTCAGATTTCCATTAATTCTTATGCCCATCCCTCTTGTCTCTCCCCACACTTGATCCTGAACCCCTCTATTACACTCCCCATTCTCCTCTCCCACCAGCTCCCTCCCTCTGCCTGCCTCTTATAACTATTTTATTCCCCCTTCTGAGTGAGATTCAAGCATCCTCACTTAGGCCTTCCTTCTTGTTTAACTTCTTAGGATCTGTGGGTTGTATCATGGGTATTCTGCCCTTTCTGGCCTATGCATGTCCCTTGGGTCTGGGTTATCTCACTCAGGAGGATACCCTTAAGACCCATCCATTTACCTGCAAAATTCTTGATGTCCTTGTTTTTTAACAAAGACATGAACTATAAAACTCATTATTTCATAGCAAGCAATCTTAACTACTGAGCCATCTCTTTAGCCCCCAAATTTACTTTTTTATGTTTGTATATATGCACTTACCTGATCTGATGCTAATTTTTTTAAATGACTTTTATACTGTCCCAGTTAAAAGCTGTGTTGCATGATAGGATTCACATAACTTCTAAATATCAGTTGCCTTCCTGGAATATTAAATATTGGTGCTTTTGTGAGTATTTTATGACACACCTTAAAATGATAGAAGATTCACTGGAGTCTTTCAAGAACTAAATTTCTGACCTATTTCCATAGATGATGAGATTGAGCTGAAATGCTGGAGGTCTCCCTTAGTTGGGTTTTGAGTGTAACTTCTGCTAGTTTGCATTGATCCCTAGGCACACTGATGACAAATGAAATACAAAACATACTTGAATGAAATTCACAGAAAATTAACTTCGTGTTTTGATGAAGGCTTCTACTGAAATAGGGACTTCAGTGGATTTCTCTCTTACTTCTCAAGTTGTCCTGCCCAGGTGAACTTCTGCCTTTGGGTCTGTAGGTGGCAATATCAAACCAGAAATGCTCACATGCACCTGTTAGCTTTGAGAACATATTCAGCCTTCAAATTGGATGCCTTGCATAAAATGTGGCAACGTCTTGCCTGAGTTTGAATATGTAATCAGACACCAGCTTTGCTGTGTCCCCATATTTACATATATTTGAATGGCTGCTTCTGTCTTCTGTGATCCACTGGGTGAGGTCTTCTGGGATTTCCCCATCCTCTCCCCTGCTGACTTGTTAAGGTACCTTTCTGGCTCGTCTTGGGAATAACTGCTCCCTTAAGAAATACCCACTTCTTCCCCAAGCTTTTTTATTGTACCCCGTCCAGTGTTTCCATGAGGGAGAGGGTTGATGAGAGACAAGAGAAAAAGGAGAGTGTGCACCAACAGATCTGAACCTGTTGCCATTGCAGTGACTATCACAGATACACTGTATACTCTTCTCCTTCTTAATTGCCCTCATCCTCTGTTTACTTTCGTGGCTAGTGGTGATGATGTTGAGAAAACCCCCAAAGAACTAGCCATTTGCTCTGTAGACAAGGAACACAGGTAACAATTCTAAGCCTTAATCATGTTTTGTTTGCATCTTTGAAGAGTCAGTGTCTAGTCCCTTTAAAAAAAAAGTGGTGGGGACAAAAAGCAGACAAATCACTTGTGATGGTAGTAGGTGTGCCTCGAAGGCAGGAGAATCAGGAACTGAAGGCTAGCATATGCTATATCCTATAGGCTGAGAAGTCTATTGAAACAAACAGAAGCAGATAGTCTAACATTGGGGACTAGAAAAAAAGAAAGAAAACTAGGGATTATTCAACCTAGACTAAGCCACACCCCTGTGTCTTTTCCCCTGGCTAGAACTCAAAGCCTCCCATTCCTTAGGACAGGAAACCACAATTCCAAAGAGGGGCTGTTAGGGAGGGAATAGGATGGTGAGGAGGAGTCATTGAACCTCTGCTAGGTTAGGGCTATATTGATTCAAGTTAAAAGTCTCCACAAAGATTCCACAGAAACAGTTTTTGACATTATCAATTTAGTGTGTGTGTGTGTGTGTGTGTGTGTGCACATTACAATAACACAAGTGTAGAGGACAAGAACAACGTTCAGGAATGAGCTTTTCCTTCCACTGTGGATTAGGGATTAAACTCAGATCACTTGTAAAGACCACCACTCCAAGTGCTTTTATCAATTGAGCCACCTCAATGGCCCAAGGAACATTGTTATAGAGATCAGTTAAGCACTCTAGTGTTATTATGACATAGCAGGTTTTCCTCTACCCTTCCAGTCTAACCCAGAATACAACACAGCCCCATCCACCATAATTTCCATGAAACAAATGTGTATATTGAATTTAAAATGGCATTTATAAATTCATTAAAAAGTGCTTCTTATGAATCATATTAGGCTTCCGACTCAAGCCTTGAGCCTGGTGTGGTAATAAACACTTATAATCCCATCTGAGGCAATAAGATCAGGAGGTCAAAGTCATCCTTTGCTCTATAGCAAAGGTCAGCCTAAGCTACACAAGACATCTCAAAGGGTCGAAAGGGGGGGGTGAGGACCGAAGAGATGGCTCAGCAGTTAAGAACAATGACTGCTCTTACAGAGGACCTAGGTTCAGTTCTCAGCACCCACATGTTGGCCCATAACCATGTGACTCTCCCATTCCAGGGACTCCAACACCTTCTTCTGGCCTCTGGAGGCACCAAGCATGCCTATGGTACCCAAACAATACATGCAGGCAACACACTCACACACATTGTATAATAAGATTTTCTTTAAAGCTATTTAAAAGTTAAAAAACATTTCAAGCTACATTGGTTTTTACTATATGATTATACATTTGTATATCTCTATTTACATATAATATTATTTTCCATATTAAACTTATTTGGCGAAGTAAAGCATGTCTTTTGGAATCAATTTCCCAACTCCAGGTGGTATCTCTAGAAGACAATTGGCTTCATTTCACTAATAACAGGTTTTTTTCTTCCCAATAATCTGTTGTAATCCAAGACAGGTGTCTCATGTTATTTTGAAAAAAGTTAAATAGCTTTATAATATTTACCAAGCCTAGGAATTAGACTAGTTCTTGGGAAGCAATAGCACAGTGTCCCTGAGTCCATGCTATTAATTGCTGTAACTCTCACAGCAATTAGAGCAGAATATGGAAGATTGGCAGTCATGTAGTCATAGAAAGGAAACACAAAGCATATTTACCAAACTGAAAGGAAATTAGGAAAGCTATTTTCTTCAGATTGTATGTCTGCTCAAATGCACTTTCTTAATTATATTTTACAAGTGATGACTTTTAGTGCCTCTTTAATCTCTTCGTTGGAAATTAAACATCAGATGATTATCCACTAAGCTGCAAATTTTGGGTACTAGGAGATATTAAAGATAAGATTCTAGCCAGGCATGTGTCTGAGCCTTACAGAGGCAGATGCTAGCAGCCAACCATTGGTCTGGGTGTGGGGTCCCCAATGGAGGAGTTGGAGGGTGGTCCAGAGGAGCTGAAGGGATTTATAGCCCCATGGGAAGAACAATGATGTCGGCCACCCAGACTCCCCAGGACTCCAGGGACCAAACCATCAACCAAGGGGTACAGAAGATTCCAGCCAAAAATGTGGTAGAGGAAGGCCTTGTTGGGCATCAGTAGGAGGAGTGGTCCTTGGTCAGGTGAAGGCTCAATAGAGGCCCCAACAAAGGGAAATTGAGAAGGGGGAGGTGGGAGTGGGTCAGGTGGAGGGGCATATACTTGGAGGCAGGGGGTGGGAGGAGCGGTTGGGGGTTTTGGGGGAGGGGGTAAACCAGGAAAGGTTTTACCATTGGCAATGTAAATGAAGATTATATTCAATAAATTTAAAAAAAAGGTAATGATAATGCATCTGTTGGCTGAAGTTGACAAAAAAATAATCCCTCTTTGTAGAGAGACAGGGTGGTGATATGGACAGTCCTAAGGCTGACTTCAGACCTACATATTACATCTGCTATAGCCACTGGCCAACTATTTGCTTTCCAGGACCTCAGGCTTTTTTCAACTATAAAATGGGGAAATATGCCTATACTAAAATGCTTAGCATAAAATGGTAACCTTACAAACTCTGTTAGCTTAATCCAAAGAGATTATATAGAAAGTAGGTTTTATCTGTTCTTTCAAGGATTTATTTTACTTTTTATCACATGTGTATTATGTTTCTGGGGGGGGAGAGTATATGTACATGTGGGTGAAGGTGCCCATAGGATGCAAAAGAGGGTGTCAGATCCCCTGGAACTGGAGTTAGAGGCATTTGTGAGCTGGTCCCCTGCAAGAGCATCAGTACATGCTTTGAGCACCAAGTCTTTCTCCAGCTTCTGGTTTTCTGTTTTATGCATGGGTTGAGGGCTCAGGCTGTATCCAGCATTTACGCTCAGCTACTTCTAGAACATGGCTATGAAAATGGATGTAACATCGATGATTTAATGCGAAACTGTTCAGTTGTGATGTAGCATTCCCTAAGGTAGCTATCTTCATCTCTTCCCCCCTTGACACGCATATGGTAGGTACTACATAGTGAGGGCTGCTGCTGTGGTTGCTGAAACTGCATTCTTAACTGAGCCCAGAAACCTGAGGCGAGAGTGTTCATTTATAATAGGGATCACTTGCAAGTTACTCCATTTCCAACTCTGTTTATACTCTATTGCTGAGAGTGGGGTTTCTTTGAACTCATTTCACAATCTATGCTAATGCCACAGTTGGGGGCCACTATATAAGGTATATTCAATTAAAAAATGGCGATTCTTTAGTAGAAAACTCTTGTTTGGGGTGAGTTTGAATGTTGGTGGATACATTGCAGGATAGTGAACAGGGAAAGACAATAAGCTGGGGGAAACACTTAGCCTAGAAGTCTCCTAGATGGGATGTGATGAAGGCTTGGACCTGTATGGTAGAGGTGAGGTGGACAGAAATAAAGACACCCAAGGAAATTTGGAAGTGGTTGAACATGTACAGATGACCAAGGGGGTTAAGCAGTCAAGGGAGAAAGCAAAAGTTTCAAGTTAAGTTCTCAGGAGGTAGGTTCCTCTTTCTAATTGTATTTTTTCCATTTCCTTCCTCTCATCCTCTCCATCTTTCTTTTATCTCTTCCTTTTCCTTCCTCCTTCCCCTTCCTTCTTTCCATCCTTCTTTCCATCTTTCTTCTTTCCTTCCTTCTTTCTCATCCTTTTTCTTTTTTATTTCATTATTTTATACACCATTCTTTATCCCAGTGTGCCCTAGATGTCATTAGGTCACTCAGGCTGACCTCAAATTCTTGGAGTTTCTCCTATGTACTGAGGGCTAGGACAACAATTGCTACCACACCATTTTTCAAAGGGTGTATCAAATCACCTTGCAGTCCCAGACCTCATAGAGGGAGACAATCTGAAAATGCCCTGAAAGAGGAAGCAGCATGTGAGATTTATACATTTATAGGGCTAGGGTCATGAAACACACTTGTATCTCTACTACGATGCTGCCTTTTGGGAATGTTTGGATAACCTGCAGAACTGTATTTAGGTCTTAGGCAAAGTGACTCTTTGCTTAGTCATACCAACTCCCCACTACCAGAATATAGTCTTTGGTTCTAGAAGAGCAGAGTAGAGTTAGATGGAGAGTTTACTCAGTTGTTAATCTTGGCATCAGACCAGCAAATAAGTAGACTATTTGAATTGATCAAGAAAGCATACTATTCTAACATGAGATTGAGATCATCTGAGAGACTCTTCACCCTGTCACCTGGGTACAAAATCCTTAAAGGTGGGAGCTGAGCTGTTAGCATAGGATCCTGAGAGCAAAACATCCCATAGCTTAGCTTGATTCCTGCCTTCCTGCCCGCCCGGTGTGGTAGGGACTTACCAGGTGCCTGACCTATGGCTATGATTGTTTTTTCCTGTTGTTGTCCCTGGCCTCTGGTGTATATTGCTGGTCTCTCAGTAAAGCTTTGGCATTCTCCTTACAGAATGACCCGTGTCTGTGTTTTCTGTCAATCTCCCAGGCCTATGCCCAATACTCAGTACTGTGGGATGCTGTCTTGAATACTGATGCTAAGGTTAAGGAGCAGATGTTTGAGATTGAGAGAACATTCAGAGCAGCACAAGATGATGCCTCCAAGGAGTCTTTAAAGGCATCCGAATCAGAGAGTGAGTCAGAATAATCTGAAGATGAGGAGGAGATTCTAGAAAAAGAGAGAGGAATTGAGATTAAAATTAAATATAAAGAAAAAAGAGTGTCCACTTTCCGACCACCTAGTAAAAATCCTTTTTTTTTAAAGAAGAGAGGGCTTCCATTCCTCCAGCATATGAACCTTATCCAACCCTTGATTGGTGTTATCTTGATTGGTTACTGGTGAAGAACCAGTATTCAAGAGAGCATCCCTGACTAGTCTCCATAGGGAGAAGGCTGTCACAGGAATGCTTTCTGGCCCCTCTTTCTGTAATGTCTTTTGCAAATCTGATTTAACCTGGTCCCAGTCTAGGATATTCAAGCTGCCACTGTGAATAAACCATGAACTAGTTTTCTCCAAAATCTTAATAAATTACCTGTGTTAACCTTAATTCCAGTACCCTGTTGTTCGAGCAAATCTATCAGTTGATCCACTAACTGTAAAGTGGAGCTTGTCGTCCCATGGCGAGATGCTGTACTTACTTTGCTTGTTGCAGCTCTTACTCTCATTTTGTTTCTTTCACCAAATATTCCCCAATATGTTCCTCTCCTTTAGCAGGCATCAGGAGTTCCTCTCTTTCCCAATCTTGGTGGGACCTCCACTTAACAGTGCCCACGCTGCCACGGTACCAAGTATCGGGTGTAGGCCTGGGGGATTGACAGAAAACACAGACATGGGTCATCCTGTAAGGAGAATGCTAAAGCTTTACTGAGGGACCAGCAATATATACTAGAGGCCAGGGAGAACAACAGGAAAAAACAATTATAGCCATAGGTCAGTCACCTGGGAAGTCCTAACACACCAGGCGGGCAGGAAGGGAGGAATCAAGCTAAGCTATGGGATGTTTTGCTCTCAGGAAACCTGTGCAAACACCTCAGCTGGCAGCATTGAGCTAAGCTGGCAGATTCTCAACAGGTGGGGAACTTTTGTTCATTCCTGTAGTAATTACTATCCAAGGACAGAGCCTTCTCCCTAGTAGCCGTTCCACCAGTAAGTGCTGAATGGGTAAATAGCATGAGGAACCCCAGATGTGGCCTATCATCTCCCCTGTGCTGGCCACAGAGCAGATGACATCAGACAGATGAATAATGGCAGATTTCACTGTGTGAAATATACTAGCACAGTAAATTGATACTTGGCATCAGATATTTAGCAGTATTCAAAGAATATTCATTGTTTTTCTCTAGTGATGATCTAGAACGATTCATGGAAAATCAAGGTGCATCCAGCCCGGGTATCCTCATTTTAACAACAAGTCTCAGCAAACCATTCATGCGACTGGAAAAGTATGTTACTCTCTTGCAAGAACTGGAACGACATATGGAGGTAAGGAAAGGCAAGCTTTAGCAAGGTCCACTACCAACTGGTATCCTCAGCACTGCACAAAGCAGATGGTCTGCCTCCAAACTAACTTTATTAAGAATCCAGAAAATATCGTGGTTTCAAATTCGACTTGATCAACTCTTCCCTCTTCCTGGATAGGATTCCAGCATCCCTCTTTATGCAATCTTGGCCCTCTTGCTTACCTCAAGGCTATGCTCATTTATTGACCTAGGTCAGTGCTTCCCAAACTGTGGGTTGCAACCTTTTCAGCAGCTGAACAACCCTTTCACTGGGATCACATATCAGATATCCTGCACATTAGATATTTACATTGTGATTCATAACAGCAACAAAAATTACAGTTATGAAGTAGCAATGAAATAATTTTACGGTTGGGGGTCAATAAAATTTTTTATGGTTGGGGGTCACCACAACATGAGGAACTGTATGAAAGGGTCACAGAATTAGGAAGGCTGAGAACCTCTGACATGGTTTTCTATTGCCAACTTGTAGATGATTATTCAGTGGTAATCAGACCTACAAATCTCTATTATTTTGCAAACCAATGTCAGGAAACATGAAGACCAAACCAAAAAAAAAAAAAAAAAAAGAGTAGAAGAAAATACAAAAAAAAAAAAAAATGTTTGTTGCAGATGGGAACACCGTGGACATTTGATTTTCTGACCCTGGTATGTCTTAAAGATTATAAATGGATTCAATACTACTATCCACTGCCCATCAGTATGTTTACATCAAAGTCCACTCACATTTTTGTTTAGGAAATTAAAATTTACTTGTAATGATTATAGTGCAGTTGTAATGTTCTCTAAATATTAGGAATTGCAACGAGATCTGGTAAGCAAGTCTGAGCCCCCAAATCTTGTGATTTTTACATGCGGCTCTCTCATGATCTGGCACTGGGTGTGGAGGCGTGGGTGGCAACGGCTGTGTTTACCATGGTTGCTCTTCCTGTGTCTGGGGAAAGGTTTTGAGGTTTTAAAGGGTTTGATTATCTTTAAAGAAAAAGGTTACACTCTACTGTGCTTGTCAGCGTTTAGAGCTCACTTGCTGTGCGAAAAAAGTCTCAGGGTATTTGGAAGGCCCTATAGTTGGAGACAGTGGGGAGCTGCTGAGGAAAGATCAACAGAAGGAAATTTCCTTTTTTTAATTTTCTACATTCTTTGTTTACATTCCAAATGATTTTCCCTTTCCCGGTTCCCCCCTCCCCATAAGTCCCATAAGCCCTCTTCCCTCCACCCATTCCCCAATCACTCCTCCCACTTCTCTGTCCTGGTAATCCCCTACAATGCTGGATCAAGCCTTTGCAGGACCAGGGCCCTCTCCTTCCTTCCTTCTTGGGAATCATTTGATATGTGAGTTGTGTCTTGGGTATTCTTAACAGATATATTTAGAACATTTCATCCTAAAGCAAAAAAAAGAATATACCTTTTTCTCAGCACCTCATGGTACCTTCTCCAAAACTGACCATATTATTGGTCACAAGACTGACCTCATCAGATATAAGAAGATACAACTAATCCCATGCCTCCTTTCAGATCTCTGTGGAGTAAGGGTGGTCTTCAATAGCAACAAAAACAACAGAAAGCCCACATACACATGGAAACTGAATAATACTCTACTCAATGATACCTTGGTCAAGGACGAAATGAGGAAAGAAATCAAAGACTTTTTACAATTTAATGAAAATGAAGGCACAACGTTGCCCAAATTTATGGGACACAATGAAAGCAGTGCTAAGAGGAAAACTCATAGCCCTGAGTGCCTCCAAAAAGAAAATGGAGAGAGCATATACTAGCAGCTTAAAGGCGCACCTGAAAGCCCTGGAACAAAAAGAAGCTAATTCACCCAAGAGGAGTAGAAGACAGGAAATCATCAAACTCAGGGCTGAAATCAATCAAGTAGAAACAAAGAGAACCGTACAAAGAATCAACATGAAATTTCAATTAGGGCTCTAGAAAGTATTAACCTCTGGCTGCTTTCCATATGCTAATCCAGTTCACCAGATGGTTTGAGGTTTGCCCCTCCTTTTTTATCACAAAAATTCAGAAACCAGTGGCCTCTGCTTGTCGCTTCCCAGTGCTACAGCACAATGCTGCAGTACTAACAACTCCAGGAGCACATGGTTAAGCTTCCCCTGCCTGCCTGCAGGTTGGCCTCACCTATTTCTAGCCCAGCCTGTTTGGTCACATTGGCTTTGACTCTTCCTTCAGATTGCAACCATCAGATGCTATGTATCCCCCTTGCTGGGAGTATAGCAATGGGCCAGCCTTGTCCGGATTTCTAATCACTTATTAAAATAAGTTTTACCATGAAAGAATTCACACTAACTTTCCTGCCTGTGGCTTGAGTCAGATCTCTATTCTGTTCTGCCATGTTTTCTACCTGAGACTGGATGAGCAGAATTGGCCTTCCCCCTTCTTCAACTGAATCCATGGGGTCAGTGCATATACACTCCTAGGTGAGGTATGCCTACTATATGTCTGTATACCTCAATATTAGATGCACTACAGGATCAGTGATGTCCCTATGAGTAATTATTTAGTAATGATATTTTTTATTAAATATTACTTATTTATTCAATTTTATTAATTAAAATAAATTTAAATATATTTGATCATATTCTTCCCCTTCCCCAAGTCCACCAAGATCATCCTCTCTTCTCCCCTATTACTCAGCTTCAAGTTCTTTCTCAAAAATCAAACCCAAACCCTACAAAACCTAGACAACAAAATACAATACCCAAAAAGAAAAGAAATGAAAAAAGAAAAGACAAACTAAACTGTAACCATATCAAAGCGTACAAAAATCTGTGGATTCCATTATTTGCTGGTCAGGGAAATGGGAAGTCTTACCTCAATAATGACAAATATTATGTTGTTACTAAATATATGATATGTTATAAATTGTCTTAAAAGTCAACTGTGTTTGGCTAGATTCTACAATGTGAATGTGTATATATGTATGCATATATAAAATATACACCGTAACTATGGACAAATTTGCTTGTCAATTCAAAAGACTTTAACTTTATGTGCAAACCAACCAGTTGTATAAGTTAAGAATTCAAAAATAGACCAGAATTTAGGATCTAGTAATTATGTGATTAAGAAATTTTCTGGGGCTGCAAAGATCCCAGCCCCTAAGTTAGCTTGGTCATCACTGCCTGTAACTGTGGTCAGCTCCAGTGGGATCCAAAACCTCTGGCTTCCTCAAATATCTACATTCAGGTACACATACATACTCTCTCATACCTATGTATAATTACAAAATAAAATAAATGTTAAAAGATAGGAAAAAATAAAATTGCTTTTGTTTCACAGTTCCTTGAATTTTTTTAAAGATTTATTTATTTGATTTATGAGCACACTTTTGCTGTCTTCAGACACACCAGAAGAGGGCGTCAGATCCCATTACAGATGTTTGTGAGCCACCATGTGGGTGCTCAGAATTGAACTCAGGACCTCTGAAAGAGCAGTCAGTGCTCTTAACTGCTGAGCTTGAATTTTAATACAGGTGTGGATTCATGTAATCAATCACACTCAAGATTACACTCCAACACACACACATGCACGCACGCACGCACGCACGCACGCACACACACACAAACATGCACTTCTGTTGTGTTACCTTTTTTTACTTTCAACTTGCTCCATCCATGGCAGCACCCAGTCTCCTCTAATACTGTTTTTATTATTTATCTATTCTTAATTAATTTTTATTGGTTATTTTGTTTATTTACATTTCAAATGGTGTTCCCCTTCCTGGTTTCCCCTCCACAAATCCCCCATCCCATCCCCACTCCCCTTTGCCTCTATGAGGGTGCTCCCCCCATACCCACCCACTCCCTTCTTATGCCTCCAGCATCCCCTTACACTTTTTGAGATTATAATATTATATATATATATATATATATGTATGTATGTATGTATATATGTATATAATTGCATTGTTTCCTCCCTCCCAACCTTCCACATAACCCTTCTAGCTCTCTTCCACTCATGGCCTCTGCTTTCATTGAATGGTCTTATATACATACATGCACATGCTGATACTGTTTGTAAATGTATTCCTTTGGCAGGACACTCATCCAGATCATCAGGATATTCTGAAGGCAATCATAGCGTTCAAAACACTCATGGTAGGTGATGGTCTCAGATTGTCCTCCATTTTGTACATTTTGTTGCTGAAAGAGTGATTGGTGTGTACCATTTCTTTCCTTAAGCAAAGGTCCTCCAGAGGGAAACAATAATCTCTGAGCACAGCAGCCCTATGATTTGTTGCATTTGGTTTTGTTCTCCACAAAGTATGCTTACCTATGAAAGGTTGCCAGACTGGGGATATAAAGCAATCACAATTGAAAGCCTTGGCCACATTAAGCATTGATGTGTAGGTGGGGGTTTCCTTTTTTTAAAATTTCTTTGCATTTACCCCCATTGCTTACCTCATGTCTGTGTAATTTGTCATTCACTGATTGGCATCAATACTGAATTTTACTATTTGTGCCAAAAGATGTGAACTTGGTTTTTTGCATATGAAAAAGAAATACTTCCTAAAAGGAAAAACACAGTGTATAAAAATGAAGTTGCTTAATATAGACTGCTACCAGAGGTAGCTGTAATCTTGCATCTTGAGCATCAAGGTTAACCTATCTCCTTGAACTTACTGATGTCAAACCTTTTGATGCCATTTCAGAAGGAAAAATATAACCCTTTATTTTGAGTAATGGGTTTAAGTTTAGATATATTTGACATTTATAAAGCATTCTGTGGGATTTGGACCAATGTTCAGTTTTTGGTCCTTGCTAGAAGGTTATGGCCTACCATTCATCATTGATTCACTTTTATTGCTTTTGAAAGATAAGTAGGTGCCGTGTCAGTGGTTAAAGAGAAAGCTTGAGATCAGGCAAGGTATTGTGACAAATGTGTTCCCATTGTTAGGGAAAAAATAGTAAAACTACAAGCTTTTTACATGGCCCAGTTTCAAAGAACTCACTCAAACCCATAGTATGGCATTTGTTGTAACTTGTATTTCTTATATTCTTTCTATATAAATGAACATAGAAGGCCTTTGAAAAATCAAGCAAGCAAACAGTACAACAAATTCAAGTATCTTCCAGGTGTGGTGGGGTATGCCTTTAATATCACTAACTTGGGAGACTGGGGAAAGAGGTCCACTTCAAAATCAGAGCCTCAGTTACATAGTGAATTTGAGATCAGCCTGAGCTGCACAAGATCCTGTCTGAACAACAACAAACAAAAATACACCCCCCCAACAAAAACCGAACATGTCTCTTTTTTGTCATGTTGTTTTGATGGTGGTAATATATTAAAAATCTGTAGTATATTTATTTCTTAAAGTCTTAGTTGAATGAAGCAACAGACTTTTGTAGAAAAACTTACTTCCAAAGAGAATGATACTAAGTTCATTTGGATGCAGTAACATAATGACTCATTTGCTTAGACTTGAATTCACGTTGGATTAAGTACTGTTAAATTACTCCAAGATAACTTTAGTCTTTTTAAACAGGTTTTACATCTCTCCATATTCTTCATACGCCATATCTTATTGGCAAACTGTTTCTTGATTTGAATTTCCAAGTTAATCATCATGAAACCCACTTGTATCTATTTTCCCTAATCCTTTTAGGAATAAAAATAACCTGGATATTTTACAAAAAATATCCTCTTGCTCCCTAAAAAAAGTTGGGTCACTGCATGCCTGTTTCATGATAAATTCAGTTTGACTCACAGTGGCATAAAATAAATAAATACGTAATTTTGGCCATTCTCTGTTCTCAAAACTCTGGGAGTGATTTTGTCCATTTTTCTTATCATGGAGTTGCTATTTTTTGGAGAGTAAGCATGCATCATATAAATGGCATTGCTTTGTAATTAGAGCCCTATTTACCTATGGTAGTGAAGGGCTGGTTGCTTTGCTGGCTCTAGTTGGTAGGAATCTGTTTCTTTTCTCTCCAGACTCCTCATGGAGAGGGAGAGGTAAACCCCCTTTTACCACTTTATTTTGATGCTTTGATAAAATGGAAATGTTCTCCTCTTCCTATGACTTTGAAAGGTTAAAAGCTAGGTAGTGTGATAGTTTATCTGGCATAGATCATCATAGGAATAAGGAGCAAAGGATAAAGTGAGAGACAAGGACTCCAAAGCAATGGCTTGTTTTGAACTTGCTTTGGGTCTGAGAACTTTCCCAATCTTGTCTTATCCAAATCCCCATTGTATCATGTTCTTTTTGGTATCTGCAGGTGCAGTGCCAAGATCTGAGAAAGAGAAAGCAGCTGGAATTGCAGATCCTTTCAGAACCTATTCAGGCATGGGAAGGAGATGATATTAAGACTTTGGGAAGTGTGATCTTTATGTCACAAGTAGTGATGCAGCACGGGGCCTGTGAGGTAAGTCCTCAGCCTTGCTTGTTCAGGGTTTCATATATCCCTTCCATTATTAGTTCTTATGTCAAGATCAACCAGGGTAGTGACAGAGGGAATGGAAGAAAAGGGTAACTTTGAGACACATTTCAATGGTAATGGCAACAGAAAGGGACAACTTATGGAATACAGAAGATGGCAGATATACTTTATACCCATTAACTTTCAAAAGACCCTAGATATATATGCAGAGCTGTCCTGTAAGCAGCTGTTAATATACTATGGAAATGTAGGTGAGAGGTCAGTGTTAGAGAGATTTAAATGTCTCTGACAGATGTACCTTTCTAGGAAGGACATATCCAAAGAGAAGCACAGCAGTTGAAGACAGATTATTTCTTTTAGGAAGAGGCTATGGTAGGGGACAAAGGTTGATCACATCACCTGGTATGATTTATTGGGTGTTAGAGTTGTCTCCCTTCTCCATAGCGCCTTTCTATACCCTCTGACATGCTTGTGGCAGAGATTCATTACTATGGGTTAATAACCAATCTCATTGAAAATGCCGACACCCTGGGGAAGGTTATATCAGTGAGGATAACTATTAGTCATTCACATCTCTGGGATAAAATCCTTGGAAGAAAGAAGGAACCATCGTGGGGATGGATGCAGGACACGAGGAGAATAGAAAAGAATTGCGGGTTATGGTGTCATTGAAATTCCTGGAGGAACACTTGAAAGTGGCCAGCAAGCTGAGTGCTATGGAAGGTTCAGAGGTCAAGGAATGTGAGGACCAAAAAGAAGCCATTGGATTTTGCTAGAAGGCAGTTATTGATGAGGTTGAGAGAGCAGTGGGAGAGTGCAGTTAGGGAGGGATCAATGGAGAGAAAATGAAGGCATGGAGTAATTTGGCAATAAAGTGTCAAGAAATGAGATATTGTAAGTGAGGAAGCACATGGGCTGAGCAGGGTCCTTAAGAAAGCAGTAAGCGCATGTGAAAGGCAAAAGAGAGAACCCGGTAACACTGGAGAGGCTACTGAAGAAGGGCAGTGTTGTGGCAGGAGAACTAGGCACGAGAACTGTCCGAGAGAATGATGGTGATCCCAACAGAGAGCTGGGAAGCGTTACTCAAGTGGAAAGGAGAATGAGGAGACAGCCATGACAATACTTGTGCGAAATGGAATTTTTATGTCTACTAACTGTGACTATGTTACGGGGATCCGAGCAGCCCTGGTGTGTTAGGTTTACTTTAGTGAAATAAAAAAAAAATTTAGTTGACAAATAATGTATTATAATATACCTTAAAAGCAGTTTATACATTTATTTATTTATTTATTTGTCTTGCATGCCACACAGAAACTGTGCCTCTCTCTGTGTGTATGCACTTGTCCATATATGTGCATCTGTGTAGAGACAATAAATTCTTTCACCTATTACCCGCCAATTTTGTTTCTCATTGAATCTGTAGCTTACTGATTTTGTCTAGCCTGGCTAGCCAATGAGCTCTTCAGGTCGAATTGCCTACCACATAGCACCATTCATCTTGCTAATAAATGCTTGCTGCTGTGCTCAGCATTTACATGCTAGCAATCCTAACCTAGGCCCACATGCTTGAATGGCAGGTACTTTATCCATTGAGCCTATAATTACCCTAGTATTAATGATTAGAAATAATTCAATGACTGTGAATATTAACATACCATAAATTTCTTAGCTGTTGAAACTTGTTTCACTTTGTATTCAAAGCAAAGTTATATTTTAGTTTCGTGAACCTTGAGAAACTTACTTTGTGTCCAGGACTAGCATGTCACACTGGTGCATATTCTATGTGGGTTCTTATAGTCACACACTCGGGCTAATGGACACACGTAGTTGGTGCTTTTGACTTGGCAATCTTTACAACTCACTGCAGATGCTCAGGTTGATGGTTATGTAAGCTCTGGTTTTCAAAAGAGTGATTTCAGATGGTCTTAATAAAAGCAGTCCAATTTCTGTTCCCCCTTTCATGATTTTTGTTCTACTTCAGGAAAAAGAAGAACGATATTTTTTGCTGTTTTCAAGTGTCTTGATAATGTTGTCTGCCAGTCCTCGGATGAGTGGCTTTATGTATCAGGTGAGGAGATCTATATAAAATAAATTATCAAAGGCCAGATGAGAACAGGATCAAATGTGATATATGCACCATGCCATTAAAAGCTCAGGCCTTCAAAAGCACAATGTTTTTATCATAGTGAAACTGCTTGTAAGAACAGATGGTCTTGAGATCAAAGACCTTTGTATTAGTATAATCCTGCTCTGGCTATTTGGGGACCTACTCATGAGCTAGGCCTCTAGTTGTATAAATAGAAATATAAGTCTACAATTGGATATTAGCAGCAACAGTTTACAGTCCCATATCATTACTGCTGAGAAATACAAAGCTGGCATTTGATCCTATGACTGCAATTGAGGCCAGTCCCTAAATGCCTTAGGGAATGAAACCTCCCTTAGGCTGCTCCCAAAATGTAGACCATTATGCTATGATTCTCTGTTATTAGTGGTCAGAGCCATTACTCCCTTTCATAAAATGTGAGCCTTCACTAGTCAGTTCATAGGAAAATAAGTTAGAAAGTCAACTGCTTTGTAAATTATGAACTTATGGCTTAAAGTGTATTAGCCAAAGGCACATTTCTCCCTTGCTTTCTTATCTGATAAAAATAAAGACTAGAGAATCCTAATCTGTTGTCAGACTAGTGAAATATGTCTTGACATGTGATTCCTGAGAGGATCAAACATCTGAGAGAAAGATGTACAATCATAGAATTAATAGGAAGAATTTTTTTCTGCTAGGGAAAAATACCAATAGCAGGAATGGTGGTGACCAGATTGGATGAAATTGAAGGCAACGACTGCACATTCGAAATCACAGGTGGGTAATTTTCTCCTTTTCATGTAGCTACTTCAAATCCTTTTTGGAATAAAGTGGAGTTTAAATAAATAAATGCTATTATTTTCGTCTGTGTAGTTCATCAGCAGGATTTATGGGGATATGGCAAATTCCATTCCATTCTCCCAGAATAGCTAGAGTAGACCTATAAAGCCAAGAAGCTTCCTGGCCATTTAATAGCCCCAGCTTTGCCATTACTTTCCATTTTCTCTTGCTTAAGAGCTACTTATGAGAGCTGGAGAATAACAAAAGAGACTGACTTTCTCCTTCTCTGTCATTTGGTAGCCAAGAAGCCAAAGGTGCAGCCTTTTATCCACTCTATCGCCAACCTATAAAGCAGCTAGGCTTGGTTGTGTTCTAAGAAGCCACGCCACTTTCTATACAAACTGAGCAAAAGGCCCAGGCTTCACAATTCTCCTTGACATTTTCCCTTTTGCCAGGTCTCTGTGATTTACCTGTAATGCTCACACTTCTACATGGATGTCATAGAGAGGGCTAATGTTCCCAGCCTTATCAAAACCTGTACTTACCAATAAGAAGCCTAAGATTTGGTACTTGCCTAAAGATTTTTCAACTGACTTCAACTACATGTTTGTTTTTTGTCTTAGACAATGGGCAAAACAGTACAATATTCTTAGAATAAACTGTGGACTAGATGGCAAGTCAGTAACGAGGTTTCAGATTGCTAGTGTGCTTAGTGTTTGGTTTTATAGTATGTCTAAGTTTCTGCAAAGAATGTTTGTGAGACAGATCCTTGCCTTCTGTTCCTAAATGCTCAAAACTTGGTGATACAGGTAGCACGGTAGAGAGAATTGTGGTCCATTGCAACAATAACCAGGACTTCCAGGAGTGGATGGAGCAGCTGAACAGACTGACTAAAGGACCAGCCTCTTGCAGCTCATTGTCTAAGACCTCCTCCTCATCATGTAGTACTCATTCTGTAAGTAGTCTATTTGGATTGTTGGGATTATTGAAGTATTAGGGTTATTAAAGGTTTCTTTTTGTTTCCTGTCAGACTTTGCCTACTAAAGATTTCTAAAAATCAGCAGCAAGCATGCCGTTTGACTTTGGGTGGTCTCTATTTGTATATTTTGAAGTACAGTTAAACTTCACTGATTCTGATTGCTGAAGCCCATTGAAATTAACAAAACATTTCACTTAGGTGTGTGTGCTTTTGGTCAGCAGTCTTAAGGCACTCTGGCAAACTACTAGCCAAGTGTTTCCTGCCAAAGGCTCTTCTAAAATGTTTTAATTATAAATAAGGCTTGTTTTATAACTGATAGTTTCACAGTAATCATGTGCTAAGTCAAAACAGGGAGCTCACTTCCTTGAATGCTTGAACAATTCCATATAATCTCATCCTCTTATATCTGCTCAGTAACTTGCATGGAAAGGAAACTTTTAGCATTGCCATCCTCTGAGTTCTCAGAAACCAATAACTTGTTGAATTGGAATTAGTGAGATATCACTGTACTTGCTGGGTGAAACGGAAGCTTTCCTTGGTTGTCTGTTAACACTCAAACCTGCAATGCCAACATTCCTATTTTGAGTGTTTTGTGTCTGTTGTGGTGGCAGAACACAGGCTTTGGGTTCAAATCTTGTCTTTGCCAATTACTAGCCGGTTACTTTACTTCGCTGAGTCTGTTGTCATCGTTTAGTCTGATGAAATAATCCATTTAAGATTCTAAGTGAGTGCAAAACACATCGCTAAACCTTGAATGATTTCTATTGTTCCACTTTCCTCCCTGACAGAGGATACATTTCTGAAAATTTCAGAAAAGATAGGACAGGATCATGGGACACTGGGTCCATTTTGTGCTGTTCCTTAGAGACCCCATAACTTTATGTAGAAACTGTCAGTTTTCCAATTGGACACTTTGACTATTCCACATTCCCCATTTCATGTCTGGCTTTGCTGATCCAATGAAGCTACTGTCATTTTCTCACTGTGTGGTACCAGGTCGGGTTCAGATGGCAGATTGCCAGCATCTCATGAGACATTTTCCCAGTCTTTTAGCTCTACCGGACAGCCCCGAGGACCCTTGGAGCCTCCTCAAATTATAAAACCATGGAGTTTAAGTTGCCTACGACCTGCACCTCCACTTAGACCATCAGCAGCACTAGGTTATAAAGAGGTAATTTTGCTACGTATGGTGTAAAATGTTTCTGACAAGCTAATTTTGGAGCTTGCTGCAAATAGTTCAGAGAGAATATGCTAGAATTTATGATAGGATATATCTATAGAGAGAGATATATACATCTTTCTCTCTCTCTCTCTCTCTCTCTCTATATATATATATATATATATATATATATATATATGTCTTGAATTGCTAGATTCAGTGATTGCTTTTTAATTTTGCATTTCCCTGTTCTCCATTTACACACATTGATGGAACTGAACAGCTCAACTACACTGCCTGTTTCTTTTTTTTCTTTAAGTGTCTGTGTTGTTTCTCTATGAAGAGAGGATGATTCTTTAGATTAGCTAACTATGTACACATATCTCAAACAAGAAACATGTCTATGGAAGTTGCATTTCTGATCAAACAGCCAATTCTGTATTTTGGAGCATGTTGATAAATAAAGCCCAATCACTAAAACATCATGAGACCAACGTATGTGTCTCAACCATGAAAGCAGTGTTTGCTATAGTGGGAAGGATAGAAGAATATAATGAAAGGAATGTCCTTTTTACAAAGGGGCTTCTCAGTAGCAACTTCCTGCACAGGGCATTTGGCATCTGCCTAGTGTGCTACAAAGATATGCCATGGCCAGTGTGGCTGATCCTCTGCTTTACAAGTATAGTCAAGGAACATTGGTCACTAGCTCCCTTAATGACATAGTATTTATTACCTTTTCATCCAGCGATGTTTTTCCCTTTTACTTATTTCTACTTATTTCATATTTCAGAAAAGATGCTCATTTATTAATAACTACTCTTCAGATCTTGTTGTATGAAGAGTAAGTTACTGACAGTTATAAAATGAACCTTAGAATTTGGATGTAAAGACAGTGTATAATTCTCTGTTTGGTGTGCTTTGATATTGGAGACTTTGCTCAATTTTGAGTGTGTTTTGATTTGAGCAACCGTGCTTTTGATCCAATTAATTGTTGCCTCTGTTGTTCACTGCAAAATAGAACAATATAGAGACACTGGAGGATTTTTTTAACCCTTTCAACTGACACAATAGACATGAATCTTGAGCATACTTTAAAAAAAAAAAGTAACACTATTCAGAATTTGGGCAGGAAGTGGCCCTGCAGATTTGCTTTGAAACTGGCCTGCAACCATTCAGTTTTCTTTTATTCCTTAAGCCGGGAGTGCCACTTCATAGGAACCTATTCCCATTTTTAATAATGGACATTTTACAACTGTCAGTCACTAACTTCATACCAAGGCAAACTCTGAAGGGTAGAGTTGACTTTAATCCTACACATAACTAATCTATTAAAACTAAGGCATGGTCACTTTGTTTCTGCTGGGGAAAGAGAGTTATTAATATGTTCTTGCTATGTCCTGTGCATTTTGGTGATTTTTCAGCATTTTTAATTCTGTAAAGAACTGGATTCTTTGGACTTTTGCATGAGGGGATTGCATCTGAGACTAATGTGGGAAATGTGGCGGTATTCTCTCTGTGTAATTGATGATAACACTAACATTTCAAATGTTGTTTTAGAACTATTGATAAATGGATGTGGTCATTATAACCATCGACCTCTCACGCTCATCTTCTCTTTCTTTACATATTCATTTTAGAGGATGTCTTATATCTTAAAGGTAAGGGTAGAACAGTGACATCGTAATGTCGTTGTGCTGTAACCTTTGGTGAATGAAGCTTTCCTTTATGCTTGTTTTGTCCCTTGCTATAATTGGTGGCTAAAATGTGAAGAAGCAATTCTGACATGTAAGTACTTTCTTCAAAAGCAGGCTTGTGTTTGGTCCTTGTAAAATATCACTTTATATATTATGCCTCTAAAATGCTCATTTTCCCTATGTTTTTTAATGCTAGCTTTTCTTCTTATTTTTTTTCTTAAATCGTGTGTGATTTTCATGTTTGCCTCCTTTTAAGTTTAAGTGGAGCCACTGTGGCTAAGTGAAGGCAATTAAATTCTTTGTTCCCTATATTTTCCAATACTAGTTATTCCTCATGTATCAGATAGATACATAGATTCTGGACAATATGGAATATCAGAATAGTATATTGGGATTCTAAGTTTTCCAATTTGTTTACTTGCATTTTAACATTTAACACTTTTTTTTAATATAGCAAAAAGCAAATTCACTAAATTTCATCTTTATTGTGTACTAATTAAAGGCGTGGTTTGGCTATATATAGGCCAAATTTATTTATCAGGAAACCCTTCATGAAATTCTCCTCTCTGAGAAAATAACTCTCTCCATCTTAATTTTCCTATCTGACTGATAGGAAATACAGTTTCCTTTATAGAGCCACTGCTCAGCAAAACTTATTCAAGCAGTTTTAAACTCTTAGAACTGTTCTATTAGCAGGTGCATTGCTTACTTAATTCACTTCAAACTATCCACAGTGAATATAAACCAAGTTAGGAATGCTAGAACTGTTCTGGGATTGAAATCCCATTACTTCTGCTGCAGATGGTACCCTAAAGGCACTGACCCTCCTGCACAATCTGCATCCGTCTCCATTCTTATTCTCATTGTGGCAACTGAAAGTGGACTGTCATTGCCTGTGCTTTGTTGAACCTTTCTGAGTTTACTGGAGCCATTTATAGTATGTGTGATCTAAAATTCTGGCCCTTCCCTAATGGATGCTGTCGTGATGAGAGATGTATTCCAATTCATTTTGTTTGCTTTGTTCTCATTCGTATTTGGAAGAGAATGTTAATTCATGGAGAAACTATTACCCTTACAGGAATCTAGTAAGAGCCCCAAAACGATGAAGAAGTTTCTTCACAAAAGAAAGACGGAGAGAAAAGCATCTGAGGAAGAATACGTGATTAGGAAAAGTATGTGTTCTGTGCTTTTGCAAAGTTATTTATGGGTGAACTAACATGAGAATTTTTAAAAAGCAGATAATTAGAGCAGTTTGTTCTTGGCATCATCTGTTGTAAAGATACACAGAAAATTTGGTCACTTCGGAATAAGCTGCCTCCTGCTGCACATCCTGCTGACTCTGAAAGACACCAATCTGGACCATTTTCCTGATGCTATCACTTCACCCTACCTGGTTTAGATCCCCCAATGGTACCCATTTGCTATGGAAACATTTTTTCCCTCTAGATTTCTGATGCCTGGAATATTTTTCTGAACAGATAGACCAAATGGACCTGAGGACAGAAATTATTCTGGAAGTCCAATGCCCAGGGATGTTCTCAGTTGACCTTGGAGTCAGCCTGCTGGCATCAGGAAACATTTAGGAGATGACTACAAAGTCAGCCAGTCAAGTGATATATCCGTATTTGACTCTAAAATTGTGAACAAGGGAACTTTGGGACGTACATGGAGATGTCAGCACTTCATATATCAGTTGCAAGTGTAGTTTAGTTAAATCTTTCCTGTGGCTGGGGACATAGCTCAATTCATAGAGTGTTTGCCTAGCAAGCACAAAGCCCTTGTTTGATCCCTAGAATCATATAAACCAGGCATTGCAGCATGTGCCTCTTATCCCTGCTTGGAAGGTGGAGGTAGGAGGATCAGAAGTTCAACTCCATCCTCAGCCACAAGTTAGATGTAACCCTGGGCTATATGTGACTCTGATATGATATAATATAATATAACATAATAAAATGTTATCTTTGTTGAACTTCAACTTCTGAAGCTCCAACCCCACCCTCATCTAAACTTATTAATGGAAACTTGACATCTGAATATTTAAAGACTGGGTTGGGGAGATGATGAGTGATAAGCTGCCTGGTGTAGAAGATGGGTGGGGTCAACAGGGAAGGGCTCTTAAGGCACGCCTTGAAATGTAATTGATAGAAAGACTTTGGTGTACTAGATGAGAATTGGAGCCAACACTAAGCCCACTGCCATCATTTTTAGCCTTCAAGAGATGATTAATAAAACCCTTACTACTTTAGAGTTCTGAACTTCAGAAGCAACACTCCTTCCCCCGAGGACTGACCCCAGAACTCTCGGGGTTACTCTTTGATCATTCTTTTGCCTCATGGGGCTTGAACAAATTTCTGCCTGCCTTTCAGAAACACTGCAGCCCTTGGCAGTGATTGGCACAACATCATTTTGAGTGTTCAGGGTCATATATGTAGCAGAAGTTATTACTGATTAAATTTGACAGGTACTGCTGCCCTGGAAGAGGATGCTCAGATTCTTAAGGTGATCGAAGCTTATTGCACCAGCGCCAGTTTTCAACAAGGTAATGGCTCAATTAGAATTCGCCACACTGCTTTTGCTAATGACTGGGGTTTATTCTTTGGTACCTGCTGTCTCTTCGAAGGAAAATAAAAACCCTTCATTACAGATCGGGTTTGCAGGGTATGGAAAGCATGTGACTCAATGCAGAGCAGAGGTGCAGGACTGAATCTTTCAGATAAGGTGCTTTAGCTGCTGGGTGGTTTGTTTGTGAACTCTTGCTTTTCACCTAGAGAGAAAGAGACATGAGACATGCAAGAAGGAAAACGTTAGAGGTGATAGAAATGAGAAAAAAAATTTTTTAAAAAAGTTACTCTCTTTTGATCTACAGAGATACCTCCACCAGCACTAGTTAGGAATTAAAGAGCCCAGAGAGTTCCTGTGTCTGCGAACTGATGCTAATCTCATCTTATAGGCAGAATAGGAAAGGAAGTCAGAATACTATCTCTCATCAGCTATGTGTTGAAGTGAACGATGCTTCATCAGACTTGGGTTTCAAAGTTGTTCTGAAAATCTGGAAATGTAGCTATATAGCTTCATAATGTATAAAATGTCTCAGGGAGTTGTTAGGGAAGGGCATTTGCCTAAACAGCTTTTAGGTAATACCATTGAATGCTAGATGATGCCTTCTGGAAAATCCTTATGTTTTTCCCAGTCCGGGCCACTTAGATTATATATTTTGTTTTCTCTCATCACAGACTTTATGTCATTACTGATATGCCCTTTAGAACGGTTCTCACAGCTGCATAGGGAATGAATGTCCCCTAATGCTGCTGTATTTTTCACAACTGCTGACCAGCTGCTTACTTGGTGTGAGAGGGATTTCATAAGAGACTGTCTTAATACAAAGTAACACATCTACAGGCTGTCACAAAAAGGAAAGCACTTGATGTGGAAATCAATATATTTCACTGTGAACAGGGACATTGTATCACAGATGCGACCTGGCTGTGGCTTTTCACATGCTCTGTTCTAATAACAAGTTTTGATGAGCTGGGAGAGGAAAGTGAGAGAAGTTTTTATTGTGAAAGCTAGAGTGGAAATGGGGATGAGGAAACGCCACAGCATCCCTCATACAAAATCCAGCCTTACCTCACCTCTGACCTACTTGTTTTTCTAGCTATAGTGTCTATCCATGTAGTCAGAGATAAAAGCTCAGGCATGTGATCTGCCCTAGGAAAGACCAGTTTTGTTTCTCCTTCTTACCTTCTCTTGTAGATATGGGAAGAATCCTGCTTGACAGTCAGATGTGGCCAAAATTTAAGCATTATAGTGGGCCAGTCTGATGTCCCATTTCCCTGGAAATGACTGCTCTTGGCTTTGGGTATTCATTCTTTTATCCTTCCATTTATCTTCTGCATACTGATGAAGAGCTAATCTCTGAACACAGAAACACATCTTACCTCTGGGGAAATGGAAGTGACCAAGTGAAAGCAGAGAGAGTGTATGTCTATGAATGATACTATTCCAATACAGTGACCTAGTCAGTGACCTACACAGACCAAAGAGAGGAAGGATCTAGATTTCCAGAAGGTAGAGGCAGTGTAGGCAGAGAGGAGTGAACACACCTGCATTTTGTTGCTGATATGATAATGTACCCACCACCAAAATAGATTTAGGCTGCTCCACATTTCCTAGAGGACTGGAGAAGGAACGAGTGCTGCTTCTGAAGCCCTTTCACCATGTTGTACCCCAGAGCAGTGCTGGTCTCAGCCTGATCTTTACTAAAATGAAAGAATTCCCAGTGATCATGGGATGTGGTGTGTGACTCTTGGAGGCATGCAGAGACTGGGTGATCAGTGATGAATGAGCTCTTTGCTCTGGGAAAGGGAAAACAGAAAAGTCTGGGACTCCTACCACATCTGTTCCCCTTCAAGAAGATCAAATAATGCCATTTGGTCATTTAGAGTCCCCACTATCAGGAAAATGTAAAAGTGGCATGCTTGCCCTTTGAGTACAGGGCATGAAGAACATCGCTGCGGTAACTACAGGAGAAAGGGAAACATACCTAGGACAGCCTCTGATAACTCCCTGCTCTCTCTCACGTAACTGTGATCATCACTTACAGGTACTCGTAAAGATTCTGTTCCACAAGTACTACTCCCTGAGGAAGAGAAACTCATTATTGAAGAAACCAGAAGTAATGGGCAGACCATCATTGAAGAGAAGTGAGTAGAGAGTGTTTCTTTCTTGACAAGTATGGGGCCTAAAGTAGGAATGACAGCTGTCTTGTAACAAAACAGCCATAACCATGAACAAGTTGGAGGAGGAAATGGTTTATTACAGGTCACAACTCTCAGGTCACACTCCAACACTGCAGGAATCCAGGGCAGGAACTCAAACAAGGGAGGAGCCTGGAGGTAGGAGCTTATGCAGAGGCTATGGAGGGTGCTGTGCATAGTCCTACTCAAGAGAACAGGCTAGAGTCCAAGTTCTGCTCTCAATTTGTTGGGTATTGTCAGTGTCACCCTGGGCTAGCTCTTCCACCTCTCTAAATTTGTTTTCTTCATCTGTGAAATGTGAGTGATGGAAGTATTTTCTGAGTTATTTTGTGATCAAATATAATAATTGTAAAGATTATCACTCAAAAAATGTATGCCCATGTAATCGTTGTTATTAAGAACATTATTATTAATGTAGTAGTCATCATAGCCTTGTGCAGGCTTCAAGGAATATAGTATTATCCTTATTCCATATGTAAAGAAAGCAATAGCCATGATTAGACATAAAAGAAACTGGTTACACAAGTTCAGAGTGATAGTAAGTGACAGGATAAAAACTAAAACCTAGGGCCTGGAGGGATGGCTCAGCAGTTAAGAGCACCAGCTGATCTTTCAGAGGACCCCGGTTAAATTTACAAGACACATATAGGACGGCTACCTCACAACTGCTTGTAATTCCAATCATAAAAATTAATCTTTGCCAGGCAGTCGTGGTGTACGCCTGTAATCCCAGCACTCGGGAGGCAGAGGCAGGCAGATTTCTGAGTTTGAGGCCAGCCTGGTCTACAGAATGAGTTCCAGGACAGCCAGGGCTACACAGAGAAACCCTGTCTCAAAAAAACCAAACCCCCAAAAAACAAAAAAAAATTAATTTTTTAAAAATTTTATTCGATATATTTTTTATTTACATTTCAAATGATTTCCCCTTTTCTGGTTCCCCACTCCCCGAAAGTCACATAAGCCCCCTTCCCTCCCTCTGTTCTCCCACCCATCCCTTCCCACCTCCCTGTTCTGGTTTTGTCTTATACTGCTATACTGAGTCTTTCCAGAACAAGGGGCCACTCCTCCTTTCTTCTTGTACCTCATTTGATGTGTGGATTATGTTTTGGGTATTCCAGTTTTCTAGGTTAATATCCACTTATTAGTGAGTACATACCATGATTGATCATTTGAGTCTGGGTTACCTCACTTAGTATGATGTCCTCTAGCTTCATCCATTTGTCTGAGAATTTCATGAATTCATTGTTTCTAATGGCTGAATAGTACTCCATTGTGTAGATACACCACATTTTTTGCATCCATTCTTCTGTTGAGGGACAACTGGGTTCTTTCCAACTTCTGGCAATTATAAATAGGGCTGCTATGAACATAGTGGAACATGTATCCTTATTACATGCTGGGGAATCCTCTGGGTATATGCCCAGGAGTGGTATAGCAGGATCTTTCGGAAGTGACATGCCCAGTTTTCTAAGGGACTGCCAGACTGATTTCCAGAGTGGTTGTACTAATTTGCAACCCCACCAGCAGTGGAGGAGTGTTCCTCTTTCTCCACATCCTCGCCAACATCTGCTGTCTCCTGAGTTTTTAATCTTAAAAACTCCCCAACTAAAATCCAGATCTGTAAGTTCATTGATTTGAAAAAATTTAGAAGCAAAGAATGCCACCACTAACCAGAGAACTTAATCATTATTCAAAAAATAGTATTTTTTAATGTCCTGATTCTCCATTATGTAAGGTTAGCTAAATAAAAAGGCATGGCTATTATAGCATATATAGGGTCTTGTGATAGCATAGGTTTTATTATATTGTAAGTAATATTTACTCCTACTCTAAAGTTGCAGCAATAAAACCATAGAATGGGACTCTTAAAAAATTGAACTCATGGGAGCAGAGAGTACACTTGTGATTACCAGAGGCTTGGAGGGGGTAGAAGAAATAGGTGATGCTGATTAAAAAAACCTCTATAATGTTCAGTTGTATAAGATGATAGGTAAATTTTAGTCTAACATGTAGCACAGTGACTATATCTTTTATACTTGAACAATATCTTTTATATTTGAAATTTACAAAGAGCATAGACATCCTGTGCTCTCAATACATACATACATACATACATACATACATACATACATATACACACACACACTACACACTCACTCACAAATAACATCTACAACCACATGTGGTGATGGTTGTGATAACTTCATTTATGGCATAATTTCATAAGACAAATGCACCAAAGCATCATGCTGCATACTTTAAATATATAGTTTTTAATTTGTCAACTATATCCTCAAATTGAAAAAAAATTAAGGTCATTATCTGTTGTTTTCTGGCCACACAAGCTGGGCGTGGGAAGAAAGACAGGCAGTATAGAAATGATGCTGTAACATGGCTTTGAAATGGGCATGTGTGATACGAGTTTTCCTCCTATGAAGAGAAAGAATGTGGACCATCCAGAGTAGGGATACTCCCCATCAGGTAGAAACCACACTGATATTTCCATCTCTGTATTTATATAGAGTTGTAGGTTGCTTATTTATCAGCACTTCCGGACCAACCATTCATTTATAATTTTTCTCTGTGTATTTTAGGAGCCTTGTTGATACTGTCTATGCCTTGAAGGATGAGGTCAAGGAACTGAAGCAGGTAATGCATTACCAAAAAGTTACCTTCTCTGATCATAGAATTGTTCAGTGTTCTTTGCCACTGGGAGATGGTTTCAGGAAGAGCCCAGGAACAGGTACTAAAGGAGAGTTGGTATTTTCTTTGTGGTATCAGGTGAATGTTATTTCTTCCATGATGTGGCCTTGATTTCTGAGCCTTTCTATTTAGACATATTCAGCAGAGTCCCAAACTTAGATACTGTTTTTTTTTTCCTCACATCTTTTTATTTGTTTATTTATTTGTTTATTTATTTATTTATTTTTCTTTTATTTGATATATTTTTTATTTTCATTTCAAATGATTTCCCCTTTCTGGTCCCCCACTGCCCGAAAGTCCCATAAGCCCCCTTCTCTCCCCCTGTCCTCCCACCCACCCCTTCCCACTTCCCTGTTCTGGTTTTGCCTTATACTGCTACATTGAGTCTTTCCAGAACCAGGGGCCACTCCTCTATTCTTCTTGTAACTCATTTGATGTGTGGATTATGTTTTGGGTATTCCGGTTTTCCAGGCTAATATCCACTTATTAGTGAGTGCATACCAGAATTGATCTTTTGAGACTGGGTTACCTCACTTAGTATGATGTTCTCCAGCTCCATCCATTTGCCTAAGAATTTCATGAATTCATTGTTTCTAATGGCTGAATAGTACTCCATTGTGTAGATATACCACATTTTTTGCATCCATTCTTCTGTTGAGGGATACCTGGGTTCTTTCCAGCTTCTGGCTATTATAAATAGGGCTACTATGAACATAGTGGAGCATGTATCCTTATTACATGCTGGGGAATCCTCTGCGTATATGCCCAGGAGTGGTATAGCAGGATCTTTCGGAAGTGACGTGCCCACTTTTCTGAGAAACCGCCAGACTGATTTCCAGAGTGGTTGTACCAATTTGCAACCCCACCAGCAGTGGAGGAGTGTTCCTCTTTCTCCACATCCTCACCAACACCTGCTGTCTCCTGAGTTTTTAATCTTAGCCATTCTGACTGGTGTAAGGTGAAATCTCAGAGTTGTTTTGATTTGCATTCCCCTGATGACTAATGAAGTTGAGTATTTTTTAAGATGCTTCTCCACCATCCAAAGTTCTTCAGGTGAGAATTCTTTGTTTAACTCTGTACCCCATTTTAATAGGGTTATCTGGTTCCCTTGGGTCTAACTTCTTGAGTTCTTTGTATATATTGGATATTAGCCCTCTATCTGATGTAGGGTTGGTGAAGATCTTTTCCCAATTTGTTGGTTGCTGATTTGTCCTTTTGATGGTGTCCTTTGCCTTACAGAAACTTTGTAATTTTATGAGGTCCCATTTGTCAATTCTTGATCTTAGAGCATACACTATTGGTGTTCTGTTCAGAAACTTTCTCCCTGTACCGATGTCCTCAAGGGTCTTCCCCAGTTTCTTTTCTATTAGCTTCAGAGTGTCTGGCTTTATGTGGAGGTCCTTGATCCATTTGGATTTGAGATTATTACAAGGAGACAAGGATGGATCAATTTGCATTCTCCTGCATGCTGACCTCCAGTTGAACCAGCACCATTTGTTGAAAAGGCTATCTTTTTTCCATTGGATGTTTTCAGTCCCTTTGTCGAGGATCATGTGGCCATAGGTGTGTGGGTTCATTTCTGGATCTTCAGTCCTGTTCCATTGATCTGCCTGCCTGTCACTGTACCAATACCATGCATTTTTTAACACTATTGCTCTGTAGTATTGCTTGAGGTCAGGGATACTGATTCCCGTTTCCTCACATCTTAAAAAACTGTAAGCAAGCTCAGATCTGGCAGTGCCTGTCTACAGTCCTAGCCACTAGGAAAGTTGAGTCAAGGGCATCCTGGATTTCCTAGTCTCATATAGTAAGACCTTGTCATGAGAACAAAGGAGGGTTTGTTATAAGACTGATCATTCCTGTGAGAAAGGGATACATAGGGAAGAGGGGAGTCGAGAGCCTGCAGGAGCACTTGGGGGAATTCTCAGCATATTTTGGAAAAGGCATGGTGAAGTTCAGAACTGAGGCCAGCCAGCGAGGAGTGGAACAAATATAGAGAGACATTGCAGAGTTGAAACTCATGGCCTATGATGACACAGTGCTGGGATTAGGAGAGAACAGACACTAGAGAAGGTTCTCCCCTGCTTATGTAACTTGCTATGGTGGGCAAAGCTTTCAAGGATCCAGGAGCACTGGATGAGGTTTTGGGTAATGAGGGAGGTGATACTAAGTTCCCCATTAGAACTTAGTAAGTTTAAGGTGCTTATCATCTCTCTAGATTGACCTGCCCCACTAGCATGATCCTTTGGGTATGGTACTCAGAAAATGAAGCTGGCACCAGAGCTATTGAGGAAGTGAAGAGTGTAGGAGGCTGCTTACACACAGGCAGAGGACCAAGAGACAGCCTGCTCTCAGAATATGTAGTCAGCATGAAGGAAGCCATGAGGAAAAGGGAGAGGAAGAGAAAGAGGAGGGGAAGGAGGAGGAGGAGGGAACCCTGAGAAGGGCTGCACTGGCTCAGTGATCAGTAACTCATTTCCCTTCTAGGAGAATAAAAAAATGAAGCAATGTCTGGAAGAAGAATTGAAGTCGAGGAAGGACCTAGAGAAGCTGGTCCGAAAGCTGTTGAAGCAAACGGATGAATGCATTCGAGCTGAATCCAGCAGCAAGACCTCGATTCTCCCGTAACCATCACTGCGCAGCTGAGCACAGTGCCTTCAGCACTTGTTAAAATGGCCAGCTGAATGATTTAACTGTGCATTTGAGCTTTGTGCTTTGTGGTGTTGGGATTCTCTCTTTCTTCCTCCCTCTGCCCACCCTCCCCCTCCCCTTCTCCCTCCTCCCTCCACTGTTTGATTCAGTGATTCTTGCTTGGTTATCAGTTGATTGACGCGCGTTTTAACAGGGGAAATAGCCTGACATGGTGGCAAAAAATGGCCGCAATACTTTGCTCTGCCCAACAGCCCTTTACTACCCAATTCGCTGGTGGCTAAGCTTCTCAGGCTCTGTGTAGAGTAGGTGAAAATGAACACCTTTGCCCAGTGACCCAGCTGCATCCCTTGACTGTCATATGGCCCCCTTCAGTCCTTTAAGAACTTATTGCCCATGTTGTCTGTTGAGATCAAGAACAGTGTAGCGCCCTTATGCCCTCTGTGCTGGTGTTCATTTAAAGTCAGTGTGGTAAGAACTCTTAACCATCCCTACCAGCACCAAGTCTATTAGCAAATCGCTTTAGGCAGTCCTCCCTCAGCAGCAGGGCAGGGCAGCTTGACGAGCAGATCTCCCTAGTGTAGTATAGCTTTACAGCCCAGCCCTCTGCCTCTCTGTAAGTTTTCTACCTCCCCCCAACCCTGTGCTTTTAGCCAGCCATACAAAGTGGGGTATAAAGTATCATGGATTTGCTTTGCTTGTTTTGTTAAACAGTTACTATGAGCAGTGACTTTGAATATTCCAATGACAACCTTTTCCCCTTTCTAAACACCCTGGGTGAAAAGATGTTGTGCCCTAGTACACACCTTGCATCCCATCTCACCAAGCTCTGGTTTGTGCAGTGAGAAGTTAATAGACCCTGAGTTAAAGGGCCCCTCCTAGCGAAGCTGGTTGTTTGAAACTAGTTTGCTCAAGTTGTTTGTAATGTCAAACCATTGACTTTGTATGTGGTCCAGAAAAGTCACCTGTGAGACAGCAGATTTCGAAGAGAGCCCCAGAAAAACATCATATACCTAAATTCAACACAAGACAAAATAGGCGGAGGAGCGCACCTCTCTCCTCAGATGACAGGACAACTTGGCCAGATGGCCAGAAGGCTCTGGAAAGAGATGCAGAATGCCAAGCAAAGGCTTCCATGTATATTTGAAGGGCCCTGTAAGTGCCGGTTCGAAACCTAAAAGCTTGATGAGGAGCCCTTTTTCTTTGTGATATGGAGGCTCTCACAGTTTCCATAATTTCATGGTACAGTGCTATTATCTCATGTTACATGGCGGACATTATAGCACCCACAGGATATGGAGTATTCCTGAAGTCCAACCTCAGATAATCTCATACAGCCATCTTTGTCAGCTTAGAGAGTAAAGGTTTCTAAGAACGGCTGTCCTGTTTCTAAGCCCAGAGATTTCTATGAGACATCTTTCATGTAAAAAATTTTTACAAAAAGGAATAACAGTAGCAACCCAGATGTTCCCATGTGTCCTGTCTGTGCTTAGACAATAGTTGACAATCAACGTGCAAATTTTGTCCATAGGAAAGACACTTTTGTGGTCACCAAATAATTTACTTCATTGCTTAACACACTGAAAGGTCTCATAAAGGACGTGTACATATGCATGTTTGGGGACTTTGCCCTTCTGAGGAGAGGCCCTTGGGACTCTGGATAATGAAACTTGTGCAGTGGGCTGCCCATGCTTCCACACGAAATAATATAAAGGAAATGAAGCCATGTTAACCCCACAGTCGTGTCTCCATAGTTGTGTTGTTTACAATACTCTGCTGTAAGTAAACTGCTGCCCTTGGGGGCCTTTCAGTTTCCCTTCTGTTATGTCCCTTCTTATAGGAGCTCAGATTTTCTAAACTTGTTTTTATTTTAAAGACTTTTAAAATGGACATTTTCAATAAACAAGAATAAACAGTGCTTTATAAATAAGATCATGTGTTTTATTTTTTTCTTGCTGACGGATTCTGAGGAAGGTTGTTTTTTAAATGTCATTTGATTTTCAGCTGACAAATACGAATTGTTTGTGGGTGACAATGGTGTGAGCTTTCATCCCACACATACATCATCCATGCATGGATTGCCTCAATTCTTATGATGCCTGTAGTGAGAACTTTGAAAATCTTTGCTTTTATCTGTTTTGAAGTAGACAAAGAAATATTAACTATAGTCAGTACATATACAAATTCTTCCTGTTTTACTGAAAGTTTGTCCACTTTGATCAAAATACTATCCTTTCTCTTTCCCCACTCCTATTTAACCCCTATTTTCTCCCCCATGTCTGTGAGTTTCTGTTGCTCTATTCTACACTTGAGGAATGAATGAGATCATGCAGCCTTTACCTTTCTCTGCCTGGCTTATTTCACCTGGCACAATGCCCTCCAGGCTCATTAATGATGTTACAAATTAGTTTCTTTCTTTAAAAAGCGGAGAAGTCTTCCATCATGTATACACCATAATTTTATTCATCCATTGATTTATAGATTCTTACTATAATTCCATCAACTATCTATCGACCTATCTATCAGTAAGGTCTCACTATATAGTCATGGCTAGCTTGAAACTCACTGTGCTTACTGGGCCAGACAGAGATCTGTCTTCCTCTGGCAGTCCTCGGATCAACGCATGCTTACCACCATGACCAGCTTTAGGTTATTCTAGATCTTGACAAATACCTAGTACTCAATCATTCTGTTTCTTTTAGAAGTAGTGAGGAGTAGGTTGAGGTTGGAAATGTTAGCTAGTCCACGCACATCAGTCTTCCCCTAACCTATCTTTTCCATTTAAGGTTTTATTTCGTAGTGTGATCATACCTGTAATGTAGTGAGCAAATGTCACCCACTGGTGACATAGAACTTTCCTTAGATCTTTCATCTTCTGACTTCAACTTAAAAACTACTTGAACTGTATCTCACAATTTTCCTTCCAACATTAGGAGAGATACATTCATTTTCCTATCCAAGTGCTTCTCCATCTTTGTAATTTACAAGAGCTTATCCATCTGTGATATTTTCAATTGTGATCAGTTGGTGTCAGAAGGTCGGATGAGAAGGATGTGAGCTGTAGGCTGGGGAGATAACTCAGTTGGTGAGGTGCTTGCCGTGAACGCAGGAGGCTCTAAGGTATATCACCAGAATGCATGTCGAAATAGTGGTGGCTTGCACCTACAGTCCCAGAACTGAAATGGCAGACAGGTAGATTCCTGGGGCTTGTTGGCCTGCCAGCCTAGCCTGATCATCAAGTTCTAGATTAGGGAGAGACCCTATCTCAAAACCAAAGTGGGACTGCTGAGATGGCTGGGCAAAGGTGCCCTGTCAGTTTGATGACTTGAGTTCAACTCCTAGAACACTCCCAAAGGTGGAAGAAGACAACCACCGCCACGAAGCTGTCCTCACCTCTCATGTGCATGCCCTACCTATCATAAACACGTTAGGGCGATGAACTTCAAAAATCCAAAAGGTAGATAAGTCCTGTGCAACAATACCTGATGTTGACCTATGCCTTTTACATCCACACTCTCTAATATGGAGGCACACACATACAAACCACCCCCCCCAACACACAGACAGAGAAACAGAGACAGGCACAGATACAGGCACAGAGAGACGGAGTCAGAGAGGGGAATTATTTGAGCTAGATACTGTCTATTCCTATCTCTATGCCCCACCCTGAGAACATAGCAAATATCAATTTTGCTAAATTGCAGCAAGGGTTCTGGATATAATGAGGGTTCTCATACACTTCATTCATGCCAATATTTGGGGTAGAGTGGGGAGTATTAATTTAGACAGTCTGTCTTCTGGTGGCCTATAGGATGTTTCCACCATATTCTGGTGTCTGTAGTCCACATTGTGGTGTCTCTGCTCAAGCTTTGTGGGTGTAGCAGTAGCAGTGCCAGGCAGTATTTCATAGTAACCGTTGCTTAACATTTGGGTCACAACTTCTATGGAATGATCTTGAAGCCAGAATCCCACTGACTTTCATGTCTTTGTCCCCACATTATTTTAGATACTAAATTAACTTTCTGCCTCATCTACCTTACTGGTTCTTTCTTACTTTGAACAGTTAAATTTAACTCCCATCACTATAGTAAATGTTTCACATATTTAGGCTCATGTGAACCTTGAACAACACTGTCAGGTCTTCGTTGCTGTTTTCTCCATCTTACAGGTGAATAAAAAGTACTGAGAAATTGAATTACTTCATGGTGGGGGTGTGATGTGAGCCTATATTCTGTTCTACCTCTTGGAATTGAGCTTTATATACCACATGTCTTCTTCTGCCTTGCGCACCCATTAAACACTGCTTCTGCATAAGCTGTCAACCCTTGTGAAATCTTCAAGAAGCTCCATTTTGTGTTTATTTTTGCTTTTATTTGTTTCTTTGTTTGAGACAGGGTCTTGTGTACTCCAGGCCGACATCAGATATTCCATGTCGTCCAGGGTGACCTTGAACTTTCCTAACATGTGAATTACTATGCCAGGTATTATGAAGAACTGGGTATTAAACCTAGGGCATCATGCATGATATACAAGCACTATAAATTGAACTACATCTCTAGTCTATCAGTGAACACTTGTCAAATCTAGGGAATTGCTTTTCAATACCCCGAAGTGGCTTTTCTGTTGTATTCAAACTCTATTCTTTGCAACTGAAGTGATCTTTTGTTTGTTGATGTTTTGAAGGCATCTTACTCTGTAGTTCAAACTTGTCTGAATAATTCAAGTGTATCTTAAGCTGGTCTTGAACTTGTTAGTTTTCTCCCTCCCTAGTGCTAGAGTGACAGGTTTGCAGATGTGCACTGCTGAACGTGGCCCTTTGTTTTCTCTCTCTCTCTCTCCCCTCTCTCCTCATTTCCCCCTTGATTTCCTCTCCCTCCCTCACAGAAGTCTGTCTTTCTCCTGCTATCTTCTTTCCTCTTTGTATTTTTGCTTTCACTTCACTCCGCACTCGGAGCTTTCTTCCTTCCAGTTCACAGGTAAGGGCTATCAGGATGTCAGAGCTGCCAAGTGGGATCCTGGAATATCAAAGTTTCAACTACTTTAGGATGCCCCCTTCCCTCACCCAATTGCAGTATTGAATGCAGGCCACTGTTTTGGGTTCTGCAGTGTACTTCATTTGGTGATGAACCTCAGAAAGCAGTCTACTGGGACTTTCTGCCGTCCCTCACCAACCCCATCAACTATACAAAGAAATAATATCCTCACTGTGAGAATTGGAGGCAGGAAGATCATCATGAATTCAAGCCCTGCAAGGAACACATAGGTCTAGGCCAGCCAGGGCCCTGTCAAAAACCAAAGTCAACTTTTCAAATGTGGACACTTGACAGGTTGAACGATTTGTTTGTGGTTATAAAACTGATCAATTGTGAAGCCTGGACTGAAATTCTACAAGAGGAGCAGAACAGCAATCATACTCAGTTCTAAGTCCCTTCTTCAAAGAGAGAGCAAGCAGCTCTCCATATAGGGGATCTGGTCCTGTGGCAATGATTGAATACACCACAAAAATACATTCCCACTGGAAGCCCAGGACGGTACTGCTGCTTCGTTTAAGTGGGGTACTCCTGTTCTGAAAGCATGTCACAGCGGATATTTGCATTTTGTGGTTCCTTGTTTCCTATCAAACAGCAAAGACTGCATTATTCTGTGCCTTGCTCATTTTCTCTTTGTTCAGAAACAAAAAAAAAATGAGTGTATATTTCAATTCTTTCTCCCTTACCTTTCTGCGGAATGTAGAAGTACCATGGCTATCAAGCCAGCCCTATGGGCAAGGACCTGGGGCTCAGCGGCACACTGCTTTCCTAGCCTGCCCAAAGCCTTGGGTTTAATCCACTGGTATTGAACAAAGCAGGCACAGTGGTATAGGCTTCCAATTCCAGCACGAGGGAGCAGGAGGCAAGAGGATCCTTGGTCAGGGCAGGTTTTTGCTTTAGTAAACGGGGCAAAGGAAGATGGCCATCAGTGGAATGAGCAGCACTGACAGAAGATGTGATCACGTAGGCAGCAAGATCCAAAGTTCCATCTGCATGCATTGGATCCAAGGGCCTGAGCCCACTGCTGAGTGGTAGAGGATTTCTAGGGGACAGATAAAAACCCAAACTATTACCTGCCATCCCAGGAGGATAAGAATTGGAAGCAGGAAGATCATCATGGATTCAAGTCCTGCAAAGAACTCACAGGACTAGGCCAGCCTGGGCCCTGTCCAAAAAAAAATATATATCCAAAATAAACAAATCAGACTCCAAATGCCCCCTACCTCAAAAGTATTTCACCAGTAACTTGAAAGTGGTTATTAAAACCTTGACCTTTGCACAGAGATCCTGGGGAATATCGGACAGAAGCAGATGGTGAAGAGTTGGATTTAGAGACTTTGGAACTAGCAAGGGAACCTTGTGAGGAAACAAGATGAGAGGGGTGGGGGCTTGGCTGCTTGGAGTGAAAGCTCCAAGAAAAAAAAGAAAGGTCTGGGATGGAGCTGTGGGAAGCAGTTCTAGGGAACAGTAGAGATTATAGGAGAAGAGAAGGTAGCCTAGGAAATGCAGCGTTTTATATCAACGCTATTCCTCCTGTTTACAATCCTTTAACTAATTAATTACTTTAAAGAATTTCAGTATGCAGGCCTGGCTAGCCTGGGGATCTCACTAGGTAAAACAGGCTGGCCTTGAATTTTCTGCAACTCTCTTTCATCTCTCTGCAGCTATGTTGATATCTTGGGTGCACACCACCACACCCAGCTGAATACAGCTGTTTTGAGCAAATTCCTAATTTGGAACTAATTTGGAATTAAAAACTAATTTGGAAGATAATGGCTCCCAAGGAGCAAAAATGAATAAAAAACATGACTATATGAAGAGTTTTTAAAAAAATATGCTTGGAGTGTTCTGTTCTTGTTTGTACAGCTATTTCTAGGAGATACTGTTTACAAAGTGGTCAGCTCTGAAACAACAAAAATTGACTCAGTGGGTTATATTTATGTATTAAAGCATATATATATGTATTACTAATAATCAAAGATATATGTATGTAATACTAATAATAAAAGAAAAAGAGACTACCATTAATTTGAGAGTGGAGAGACATGGAAGGGGATGGAGGGAGGGGCCTTGGACTTGTCTGTAAGTAAGAAAGGGAAGGGGGAAAGAAATGGTATTATATCTTAATTAAAGTATATAAAAAGGAAAATAAAATCTATCTATCCAGGTGACACCACTAAACTAGTGATAGCTCACACCCATCATATTCTCACTAACTCAGACAAATTACATCAGAAGGATTATGCTACAACATGGACATCAGCAGATGTAAGGCAGAAAGAATTATGATGCATATGTAGTTGCCCACTCTTTCACTGAGCTAATGCTTGCCTTCAAGAGGGTGTAGGATTCTGGCCTTCCGAAGGAAGAGCATCATGGCCACAATCTACTCGGCTGCCGTGGCTGTCAGTTGATGCCTTTTTTCCCCTTTGCAATTCTGGGCATGGACCCCAGAGCCTCACACTTGCTAGAAAAGCACTCTGCAGCTGAGCCACCTTGACCCCATCAGGAGTTAAAATTGTAGAAGGATTTTTATTCCTGGAGGACACAAAGGCACAGCACACATATTTCTTTTTTTTTTTCTTTTTTTTTTCACATATTTCTACTGAGTTACTAAATCCACAAATATCGCTCTTGCTTGTGGAGCACAATTTCAGCTTTTCAGTGACCCTTCATATTATCAGAGCTCTAGTCAAGATACAGCTATGTGATCTGTACCATTGAAGAACAAGGAGGAAAGACACCTTCACCATCTCCTTTTTATTTCTACATTTCTACATTACTATTATTTTTGGATGAATGTTGAATGTTCTTTCTTTTCTTTTTCTTTTTCTTTTCTTTTTTCTTTCTTTCTTTTCTTATTTCTTTCTTTCTTTTTTTTCTTTTTTCTTTTTTTTTTGGTTTTTTCGAGACAGGGTTTCTTTGTGTATCCCTGGCTGTCCTGGAACTCACTCTGTAGATCAGGCTGGCCCTGAACTCAGAAATCCGCCTCTGCCTCCCAAGTGCTGGGATTAAAGGTATGCACCACCACCGCCCAGCTGAATGTTGTTTCTTTTAAGTGAAACATTATACCAGTTAAAGCCTTGAGTTTCTTACATCATCATTTTTAAATTACAGTTGGAGGTGGCAAGAAATGACCCCTTCCCATCCCCCCCACCCCACCCCACGTCAGTGGAAAGCTCAGAACCAAAAATCACCCTCAGGCTGTTCCAGCTCTGTTTTCTTCTTGCTTCTAGCACAGCCACCTGGTCTCGGCTTCTCATTTAGGGCTCTCTCTCCAGTCCCCTTCCACCTTTCCAGAGCAAGGTGGGGGGGGACAGAGAATGAAACTGCTTTGCACTGGCCAGGTTTCCGTGTCATCTATCAAAGGCCATGGCAGACTTGCAGGGAGTATGCTGTTACTGACATAGCGTGCTATATGCTCAGCTTGAGAACTAAGTTTATGGTAACACCTCCCCCAAAAAGGTAATTGGTAAAATTCCTTCCAAATACTTCTTCTTCCTCCCCATAACCTGGATGAGAGCTATACACTGACAATAATGTTAGAGGATCTTTATTGATCAAAAAATAAATAATAACATAATCATTAAGTTCACTATGGATACAATGGAGATTTCAGGGAGCTACGACAGATTCCTTTAAATATAGTCATTCCATCCGGAGGAATGGACAGGCCAGGAGCTGCTGTCTACAGTCCAGACAGTGCTGTAGACAGCACAGGGTTGATAATAAGAGAACCAGCCAACAACAGCCTACTCTGTGCGTGGGGGGGGGGGGCTGAGAGAGAGAGAGAGAGAGGCAGGAGGGAGGAAGAGGGAGTGAGAGGAAGTGAGAGGGAGGGGAGAGAGGGAAAGAGAGAGTAGAGACTGAAATACTGAGTGTTGGGGTACTGGGGGGGAGGTGGAGACAGAGTTTCTCAATTCTCCGTGGGAGACTTTAAAACTTGGCCTACTAGGGCCACAGGGACCCTAAGTCAACCCATAACAGATTGTGAGCTAAAGCTCACAGTTGCCCTTCTGCATCTTTCCTGGTAAGTCAAGTACACTGTCCATTGAACAACACACCCATACAACAGCCAAACTGAGTTCGGTTAGTTATCTGCTGTTTCATCAGAGCTGTCATCTGTGCATTGTGGTTTTGTCTTTTCCTAGCGCTGTCTGCTTGTCTGCATCAGTGGCATTGCTGTTTCAGATTGTAAGTTCTTAGGGAGCAGGGTCCGTTAGGATTTTTGCCTGCCCTGTAATTCTCTTATTCCAGCTCTATGTGCCTTGGGGGTACATAATAAATAGTTCTCCATGAGGAGGATCCTAGGGTTATAAATAGTCAGTCCAATACAGGGCAGGTCCTAACTGATTTGCTGTATAGGCAAGACTGGCAGCATTGGCCCTGCTGCAGCCTAGGACAGCGCACTGTTCAGAGTTTGAGTAAGCCGAAAGATGAGAAGCCAGTTCCGTGGATCACTTGGCTTGCTTCGGTCACGTTGACAAACACAGAAGCACCTGCTTGTAATTCAAATACTCCGCCCAAGTGTGTGGAGTGCTGCTCGCAACGCTTGGAAGGACTGTGCGTATTTGCTGCTTTGAGTAAAATTCTCTCAGATCCACTGTTGGGCTTTAGCCAGAGGTTGACGAGGAATGGACTGAATGGACGTTCCCAATTAGAGCAGAAGGTGACTTGGGTATAGACATAATAGAGTCCTTCTCTTTTAACTGTCAGCTGTTGCCCATTTTCGAGCATTACCAAGTTGCTTTTCATGGTATAATATCCTTTCTTGGCCCACTGTAGAACTGTAAGAAACAGAGGGAAACTGGTGAGTGTAAGTACAGCATGATATATATTCTAACAGGAAATAAGGTTTAAGGTTGGATGCCAACTTCCTGTGAGAAAGAATTTCCAACACACTTTATGGCTCTCAGAGGCACAAGGGATTACAGATACCAAGTTTATGTGGGCTTCAGAGTTAGTGTCAGGTTCCAATCTGGGTTTTCTTCAAACTTGCTTAGGTCACTTGTCTCTCCAGATTGGAACCTGACACTAACTCTGAAGCAACAGAACAGCATGTTTCAGAGACCTGAAAAGGTTAAATAAAGTAACAGGTAGCAGCAAACTTGTTCCTCTCTTTCAAGTTTTCCAAACCAATTTGCCCCTGGATTTAACAAAGTGCAAATGATCAGCCAAGCCTGGTGATATGTACCTAAAATTCCCAGACAACATTGAAGCAGGAGAATCTTGAGTTCAAGGTTAATGTCATCCATGGCCACATACTGACTTTGAGACCCATTGGGGCTAATCGAGATGCTGACTCAAAGCAACAACAACAACAACAACAACAATACAAAAGGTACTGGGGTGGCTGGGCATAGAGTAGACAGGCTGGTACCCAGCCTATGTGAGAAAACGTGAGTCCCGGGTTCAAGGAAAGCCCCTAGTCTAGGAGACTAGGTGGAGAGTGTTAAGACAAGGACACTTTCATCTGATCTTTCTGTAGCCACACTACCCTTCACATATGTGTACATTCACACAGACATACTCAAACATAATTGAACAAATAAATAGATACATGATTTTAAATGAAGTACAAATGGCTTCAGATTTATGCATGTCATAAAATTCTTGCTAATGGGAGTGCACACATTTAGCTTATCATGAATGTTACAAAGCTAGAGTTGTCAGTTTACCTAGATTAGCATCATCTCAGAGTCAAGACCCCACTTCTTCCTTCTACATCATGCTGTTGCAAACCTGACCTGCCTCCCACGACCAAGCCTAAAATAGGTAAGGAAGCATGAAAATAAACCATGTGTTCATTTAACTGTGTTTTGATCTCCCATTGTAGTGGGTGCCACCAACTTGAAAGTACCCATATTCTTGCGGCTAGGGCAGAGTCCCCACCAACAGTGTGCCCTTTTCTCTGCTGAGTTGTTGAGTGGGATCAAAGTGGTGTGTGCACCCGATTTCAAATCTCAGCTTCCACAGCTAGATTTGAAGGGGGTGAGGGGTGGGAGGCAGGGAGAAGTAAAAGTATTGATATATGTCCTTTCGTGATATATTTCAATTATTTTATTGGATGGCCTTACATATGTTAGGGCATAAGATAAGATTAAGAGTCCTTTTTGTGTACAGGAAGGCATTTCATTGCACCTGATACATTGCACCCAAAATTCTCTATAAAGGATGTTTGTTTTGTGCTGTTTTCATGTTTGAACCATTTGATTCAGAAAAAAAGACCAGATTCTCTTCTGTTTTATAAAGAGATTACCCACTTAAACTTCTGTTTTCTTTTCTGAGACAGGATCTCACTAGATATCCTTGGCTTGCCTGCAACTTGCTATGTAGACCAGGCTAGTTTAGGACTCACAAAGATCTTACCTGCCTCTGTCTCCTGAATTTTTCCCCTTTTGGGGGAAGACAAGATTTCTTGGAACCCAGGTGGAATTCACTTTGTAGTTTTGGATGACCTTAAACTATGCGTTTTAACTACACAAACTATCTTTGTGCTTCCTCCCAAGCACAGAGATCATGTACCGCTTGGTTAATTCCTTATTTCATTTTGGTTCTTACTAGGGGATGTAGGTCAAGTTGTAGCATGTCCAGAAATGAATGAGAGATTTGGGTTGGCAGTGTACTGTACTACCTTCCCTATGTTAGTTATCCTGTACAGACCTACTGTGATAGAGACTGTGACATTTCACAGGCAGGCAGTACCAGTTCTATGCCTTTTGAAGAATTCAAACATCCACTAAATATATCCATGGACCAAAAGATTTGGGTATAGGGGGCTGAAGACCAGTAGGAGGTGATTCTAGAAGATTTCTCTGTTGTTGTAATCTAATGCAAACGTAATAGTTAATGGCTTTTATGTCACAGCAATAATTGTGGTGTTTTCCTATAAGCATATTTTTGAGAGGAGAGTATATGACAAAGCTAATAAATATTAAAAGAACAACTGCTATCCATGAAGAATGTTAGGTCACTCTCTTGATATCACAGTGAAGGAAGGTAAATCCTGGCACGTTTTTTTCCTCAGGTATAGCATTGCTTAATAATATAACTTTTTTCCACACTAGTTGATTTGATATTCAAAACTACTCTGTGAAGTAGATGAGAAAGAAAACTGCCACAGAATGAATGGGATTTGCCCAAAATCATTTATCAAGCAGTTCTTAGCTTTTAAACCCTAGTGCTCACACACTCCCTAACAAGTACTTTTACTTATAGACCATGAGCCACAGGATCATTCATGTGCTTCTGTGTTATACTCACAGAAGAGCTCAGGTCACCTCAAAAACTGCACGACACAGTGTCTTCTTTTATTTCTCTATGGCTTTGTCTTTTACACACACACACACACACACACACACACTCACTCACAGGCATGTATGTGGACATGCAGAAATGCATACACATGACTTAGAACTCCATTGTAAAGCACTCTGCTGAAGCTTTCTAAGGCTGATCTTACGCTCATTCCTTTATGTACATGGAGAACTTTATTCTAGCATACACATTTCCGTCCATCTAGAGGTGTGATTCATTTTACAGTACTAGCTATTACAGGGTAGAGATTTGGGGGGCGGAATAAGGGCTGGATGATGGTACAACGCATATGGAAATAAAAGCATTAGTGTTGAAAAGACCAGAGTATGCCATCTGTTGTTATTTCATTGAAAAATCTAACATCCCAGAGCCTATTGATCTTTACAAAATGATTTTTACCTTTAATTTCCCTGAGGTCATCCCCACTGAGCCTGGGGTTAATCATACAGGGATTGACAGATGACAAAAAAGACCTCCCGAGGCCCATTTATACACAGTGAAGAGGTTTTAGAAGGAGAGATGTTCCCAGTGAGGAGGTCACTACCTGCCATCTCTTTTTATGCTTGCAAAATAATAGTTCCACCCAGTCATTCATCATTTAGAATCAGGCACTGAGAAGAAAACATAATGAGAACATAGGGACTGTTTCCCACCTCCTTATGTCCCTCTAAGTCCCATCTGTGCGTTTGAGCTGACTGTGATAACAAAGGACAGTGTATAAAGAGTTATATGGGGAGGTTGGTAAATTGGTCCCTGGAGGAAAAAAAGCGCCTAATGATTAGGCACCATTGCTTTGGAGTACCCAGACACACACACAAACACACACACACACACACACACACACACACACACACACACACACATGCTCACACACTTGGGTGGCTTTCACTCAGGTGGTATGGCACTTACCAGATGCTCCATTACTGTTGGCTTCACTTACAACATGTGCTGCAATTTGAGGCTCCTCATCACCTAAAGTGAAACCAAAAGCAAACTGTCAGGCCAAAGAAATATACAACAGGTCATAAAATTAAAGGGTCCTGGAATTAAAGGGTCCAGTCTATAATTACATAATAGTGACTGTGCTAGAGTAGTTTATGGTAAAGAAAGGAAAACTGCTCTAGAATCCTTCCCACTGAAGAAAAGGATGGTTTCTAGTACCTCAAAAACGGAATTGGCTGTTTTCATAGAGCCCTTTTCCTGATTGGTATTCAGTACTCCATTCCACTTAGCAGATAGACACAGGCTAAAATATAGGTCTTCATTAAAGCTGCCTTGAATCTTGCTTTTAAGAACAGCTTCCATATGCTGGTGTGGTAGTGCACAACGTTGGACCTGCATACTGAGCTAGTGATGTGATCATGGTATCTGGTTGGGTAAAGTGACTGTCCAGACTTTCAGATCTAGCTCTGTTTCTTATGCAAGAGCCTTGCTTCCAAATTAAAAGTACACAACTCCTAAATGTAGAAACTGTATTTACTTTCTTTCCAGTTTCATGCCTGTTGCTGTGAACTTTGGAGGTATATTATGAAAGATGTTTTGTCCTGGATCATTTGAAAGTTCAATTCAGTCAACTTTATGATTTGTCTGAACACAAACATCCATTTTGAAGTACGGTTTCTCAAAATCTCACTGAAATTAACAGACAACATGGCATTGCTGCTCGTGTCTTGCGGTCACTGTGAGGTAGAAAGCTTCAGGGGAATCAGACAAACCATTGGCATCCAAACCAGTGGTTATGACAGATTCTGAGCATACTTTTCTCCGGAGAAAGGAGTATCTATACCTTTCTACATATGCATTTCTCGTGGGCATTAGAGTTGTGTAACCGTAGCACTGTGTTCAATAACTTTGTGATGTCATAGTTTCTGCAACATCACCCTTCTTCCCCCTTTCTGCTACTCAAGACACTTCAGATGGCACTGGCGATGCTATAAACTAAAAGGAATGGGAGAAACTAGTGTTCAGGAAAGGAAATAATTAAGAAAGAAAAGAGCCTGAAAAGGATGTTAAGGGAACAGTGGAAGGTGCTGGGCATGTTTAGCCTAAATAAGAATAAGTTCAATGGAAACTTGGCGCCGTGGTTGCTGTCTCCAATGTTGAGACAGCTGATATACAGAGAATTAGTCTTTGCTCAGTACATCCCCAAAGAACAGAAATGTGCCCAATAAGTAGACATTCCAGGAAATTTTTGAGGAACACAAAAAAGGTAAGACCTTTTTTGAGTAGATATCGTCCTTAATATAATTATTAGAGCTATTCAGAGTATATTGAATTGAGTATAAGGTATACTATCTTTAGGCAAGTGTAAACAGAGGCCCTATGGTCAGAAATGCCTTCATTCATATTCTCAGGACTGCACTGGAATTGAGAACCATCAAGGTCCTTTCCTGACCAACAGATGTCCAAGACCCTCTCACTTTAAGAACAAAGATTAGAATGTAGCCACTCTGCATTCATTGATCGCAGAAGACGCACTGGGTACTGTACTCCCACAGAAATACTTAATATTGAACTATGAATGCCAGTTTTACCAAATGATGACTTTCTTATCATTTGGTCCTCTGAAGATGGAGCCAAATTGTGTGGCCCTTTGAATAAAGGTATTAGATGTGGGTTTTTTCATATTTACTATCATCAATCTTAACAGGAACATATCCTCATTGGCATGGCCTGGGAAGGCAGCAGTTTAACAAATCTCTTTTATTTTATTCACAGGGCTAAATGTTCCCTGTTTCAGGTGCCCAATCTAAAGCTTCTTTTCACTCTTAAAGTGATTTCACTCAAAATTGGTAAATAGCAACCTACCTCTTTGCATTTCGAAGCTGTTTTCTTTTTTCTCTTCTTTGTTTAACGTTATATCCTAAAAGAAGAATCATTGCAAAAGATCAGTTGACCAAAGCTTGTTTTAGGAGTTTTAAAGGTAATCATTCATTTGGCGGTTCTCAGTACTGTTGTCTGCTTCTAGTGAGGATTATAGTATAGCTTAAGATGCAGCCATTAATTTCACCATAGCAACTGGGAGTCCCTGGCTCTGACAGATGAGCTGACAGCCCAGAAAACCCAGGGGAGACCCTGGAAGCAAAATCCAGGCCTTATTATCTCCATTATAGTGCTCTCCCCAGATCAGAGGTTGTGACTCTGACCCTTTCTATGACCCTGACCTCCCTGCCTTTTGACAGATATTGATAAATAATGCTGAATGGGGTAATAATTCAACCATTAAAACTGGCATATGGAATATTATCAAACAAAATGCAGAGCTTAGGTCTCATAGAATAAGATTAGTTTGAAACATCTTAAGAAAAGATTTGAATATGATCATGGGAGAGAACTCTACACTTTGGCTTTGAATGTGTTTTTGTGGCTGGTTATTCTGTATGGCCTATAATTATTTAGAGTAATTAACATTCAGCAGAGATAGACCTTCTTCTAATGCTGGTGATGGTGTTCAGAACACTTAGTTTCTTATTTTCTTTTTATGTTTTCTTTGAAAATCCCATGCACATTGTTTTGTGCTTTTAAGAATGGTTCTCACAAAGCCTAGGCTAATCTTGAACTTGTCATGAAGCTGAGGATAACCTTGAATCCGTGACCCTCCTGCCTCTACCTCCCAAAGGCTGGTTGCAGACATGTACCACGATGCCTACTAAATGCGACACTCAGAGATTTCTGTTACTTATAACATGGAAGAATGCTAGACATACTTGAGGAAGCTAGTACAGACTTCCTTCTATGGAGCTTGAGAGATGATCAAGGCTGTTGCCGCCATTTTAAGACTGAATCAAAGGCCTGGCAAGCACGAGATCAACCAAGAGCCTGAGGCTTAGATGAAGTACAGAAAGTGGAATCACGTTCACAGCCCTAGCTCAGTCTGTTACATCACTCTTCTAAACAGACAGGGAAAGAAAACAGTAGTGCTTTCAGATCTGATACTTCTGTGCTCCTTGCCAGTCCTGGAACCAATTGTATGGTGGGCCTTTCTTTCAAGTCCCTCACCCCAAAAGGCACTTGTGTTGTTACTCCTGACTAACCTAACTATAGGCTCAGCTCGGTTGCCAGATGTGAGGGCTTAAGGCACGGAGAGCCCCACAGATCGACTTTCCATCTGAGCTGTGGACTGTGACAATGCAGCAACAGGAAAATGTTTGCGAGCTGACAAGTAAACAAAGGACTAGTGTGTGATGATTGAAGTCGAGATACTTTTAGGCTAGGTGGTTGCAGTGGTGTTGGGGCCTGGCCCAGATGAAAGCGTGAAATCAGCAAAGTTTGCCTTTTCTGCACCTAGCCTTGACTTTTGTGAACTTTCCCCTACTCACACTCCCAGAGTGGTTTTTTTTTTTCTTTTGGTGGCTTCACTCTTCACTTCAATTAAAAGGGTTTTTAAAGCCAAATTTCAAAAAAAAAAATCTTGTATTAATGATTCTCTCTACATGGAAATTCTACATGCCAGATAAGGTTATACTGAGCTCTTTAACCTGAAATGGAAATGATTCAATGCCAATCAAACACACCTCAGATATTGGTAGACAGATAACCACGAGGCTGACCAGTCTAGACAGAGAGCAAAGTAGGTTTTACTGTATAATTATATTCCCAACTACCATCTTCCTCCCACAGTGAGAGCTCTATGATACTTGTCGTGAAGGAAATGAGCTCTCTGTTATGAGACGTAGTTAAATGAAAATTGGCTGACCACTTGGTAGAGATGGTAAAGAGAAGACTGAAATTCTATGAACTGAGACTTACACCAGAGTATTTCTAGGACCCCAGCAGGCCCTGTGACTTCAAGATAATTCTGGGCCAGATGCTCATGGTCCAAAGTCCACTAACATTAACTGAGAAAACACAAATCTAATCTGGAATTAGTCTATAGTTGACTTGGTGGATCAACAGTTCCAAATTGCGTTTTTGAGCAAGAACTCTAGGAAAATGGTGACTTAAAGGGGGAGCAGTAAATAGAGGAGGATTAACTGATGGTAAAACTTTGAAGTCTAGCATTTTTTTAACCTAGATAAAGATGGCATTGTTTAGTTCCAAGCATAGCTTACAGGCAAGCAGTACATTCTACATACCCTGACAGGCAAACACTAATTCTACCTACCTTGACAGGTAAACAGTACACCCCTAGAGCCTTGACTGATATGCCTAAAAGGTTCTACTTTTTTTTGTTTTTCATATTAACCCAAAAGACCCTTTCCTTGCTCCTATCCTAGGTAGATGATTCTGGAAGCTTTCTACATCTGACCTGAATGAGGACAAAGGGAATTGGCAGGTCACCTGTGAAACCTCTCTGTAACAGAGAGAAAAGGGAAAAAACGAACAAGCCACTTTCACTGCTATTCAAGGAAACTGAAGATCGATCACAGACTGAGAGAAGACCAGAGCTAGGAGTGTCCTTAGAGTCTCAGCCCCCAGGACTCTATATGTAAGCACTGGAGAGACGGAAGACATTTCCCAAACTCACCAGTCTTACAAATAAAGTGTTAAGGGTTTTATGTAAATCCTAATGCTGGGATTAATATACCAGGTACAAACAATTAAACATTGTACAGAACTAAAACAATAAAATCTAGATTAAACAGGACATAGTGGTACACGCCTGAGGTTAGAAGCAGGAGGATCTGGAGAGGAAGTCTTCAGCTACATACAAGTCTTCCATAAGTTGAAGACCATCTTATGCTACTCAGGAATGTCTCAATACATAAATAAATAAATAAATAAATAAATAAATACATTCTAACTTAGAATAAAGCCAGTGGCAGGTTTGAATTGAATTCTGATCCCAGTAAGTGGTCACAGTAAGTGACTTAGGAGTAAGTTTTTAGAGTCTTCTTCTTTACTAGATAAAATTACACCTTGCTGACCATACAGGAAGATGCATATTAAGTTCCAAAATAAGGTTTGAAGAGGACAATGAAGTGGCTCAGTGGGTAAAGGCCAAGGCTAAGGATGTGAGTCCAATCTGAAGGACTCACACAGTGGAAGGAAAGAAACCAGACTGGCAAGTATTCCTGTGACTTCCATATGTGTTGTGAATTTACAAATGAAGCAAGATCTTGACCTCTTTACTCCATTATCTGATTACACATTATCTGTACAAAAGAATGAAAACTTGTTTTGTTGTAGTAGGCACATGACCAAGTCAGCTCTCTTCCTCATTTTATCCTAAGGCTTTGTCTTTATTTTTTTTCTTTTTGTATGTACACATTTACACACAGACACACACACAGACACACATACACACACACACACACACACACACAAACAAACACATGTATATATGTGTATGAGTATGTTTATACACAGTACATTTTGATGTCTCACTCTGTAGACCAAGCCGGCCCGGAACCCATGGCAGTCTGTCCTTTGACTTTATCTCAGGCGCTGAGATCACATCTGGGACCACTATCCCTGCTTAGAGTTTAAAGCTTTTTTTCCAGGGTCAGAATTCAGTTTGCACACCTTGGAAATGTACTAAAATTTCTCAGTGAAATCTACCAGGAACTGAGCGCCTTACCTTGACAAGGTCTTCAAATTGCCTTCTCATCTCCTCACAGTTCAGTAAGGATAAGGATCCTTCTCCTTTGTTGCATCTCTTTAGCTTTTTTATGAATACAAAATCTTCATGAAGGTTTACTTCCTCTTCTACCTGTTTTGAAATAATAAGCTGGTGAGAAATGTCACAGTGAAGAAGAATGCAGCTAATCATGTCTGCCTCGACATTTGCTTCCCCTGCACTGACGAGAGGGGGGCTTTGACAGTGTAATGGGGGAATATTAAAAGTTATTATGCTAGATTACCGCTGTTTGGGACTTGCTATTTAACAACCTAAAAAGGTGGTGATTCCAATATCATATTCTCTGTGCCTCTGGATAGAAATCACAGCTATTCTAATGATTTTTCATCTCAGTGTACCACAACAGCAATGTCCTATAACTATCATGGTTCCCACCAGCCATAAAGTAGTTTGTTGCCAAGCTAGTTTGCCTACTTCATGGTAGTGTTCATAACATGAGGCATTACAAAGTAGTTCATTCACAACATGAATTTATAATTACATCTCTCGTTTCTTCAGTACCTGTAGAAATGATTTGCATTTTTGAAGAAATTATCCCTCATCCCCAAAGTGAATGCTATATTTTCTTTTTTTTAATATTTGAGTAATTAAATATATGTGATTAACTCATGTTATCAACTAATTCCATACAACTTTTTCTTGTCTTAAGTGCAGATTCATAACTTTCAAAATAAAGACCGCTACAGATACAGGGGACATACCTGTAATCTCTATACTTGTAGGATGAGGCAGGAATGTCCCTGTGAGTTAAACAGCAGTCTGGTCTATCTAGAAAGTTCTAGACCATTCTGAGCTACAGCATGAAACTGTCTCAAAAAGGGGAAAACTCCAAAATTAACCAAATAAAATCAAAAGAATAAAGTGGAGTTTGCCAATGGCTTTGCCTGCCATTTAAAGTTCGCTTAAATATGACAGCACATGTGAGCTCATATGTGTGCGTTACAATTTCCCCATTATTCTCAAGGCCTATACACAGGCATTTGACAAAGCCCACCAGGCCACATATGAATAAACAAATAATCAGTACCGAACCTGTCTCTTCCCCTCAGTGAAGCCCAGTTTGAGTAAGCAAGCAGATCATCTCCATGCTCATTCTCTGTCGCTACATCTCCTTGTATTGACAGAAACGTCATGACCTTCGTTTAGGCCCTCATCTCAAAAAAAAAGGGCGGCCAAAGGTCCCAGAGAGAAGCCTGCCATCCATTCGTTGGTGCCTGGCTACTGACTGTCCTCACTTCCAGACTTTTAGGAACAGCTAGGTAGGTACTTGCTTACTTTCCTCCTAGTCATCTGTGATTAGCATTTTGCAATGCAGCCCACACGCCCCTCAATGGCTATGAACCAGCATATGGAAGCAGGGTAAATCCTGAAGTTCCTTTTCTTAAATAGTCTGCTCCCTCCCTGTCCTCTCTTGTTTTTATATACCTAATCATTTAGGCATGTAAAATACCTCACAGGAGCACAGAGCAGCTTACTTACAATGGCAGTTGGCACTGAAGAGTTGCACAGATAGCACCATTCTGACTTTAAAAATGGGCAGATAGGGAGCATAGTTCATATCTGAACTAATACAAAAGTACAATGGAATTTCAGATCAAATCAATGCTCCTTTTCTCTGGCTCACTTTTTAATTTTTTTCTTCTGTCGGCCTCATTTTTTAAGTTGTCTTTGTGGGGGAAAATAGTTTACTTTTGGGAGTAAGTTTTAGGAAATTACCAACTGCAGCTGGTCTAGCATGTACTATGTGACAGACACTATTCTATATCCTTTTCAGGGCTAGAATCATTTGATCTGCGGCATGGGTACTATGTCTACCTCTATTTCCCTGGTACAGAAAGAGAAATGAAAATATGAAGTGACAGGTCCAAAATCTCAGAGCAGTTAAGAGCTAAGCTAAGATTTGAAGCTAGGCTGTCTGATTTCAGATTCCAAGATCTTAGTCTGAGGCAAAATTGTGAGGCTCCACTTTCTAGGCAGCAAGCATTATGGCACAAGACTATCAATTCACTTAAAGTCTCTACTGTTCTCCATCATGTGTGTAGAATTTAACTCAACCTGTCCTCAGATCAATAAGACTCCCCCAGTTTAGCTAATTAAGACTTGTAGGTCACCTTACCTTATCCAATCTTCTATGAAGATACACAGCAAAAAGGACAGATCCAATCATCTGGGTGATAAGAAAAACAGTAAGTAAATACATAAAAATCTTCATGCTCGCTGGAAGCCCAGTAGCCACGGATCTGGGAGAAGGTTGGCTGTATGTTTCTATCATGCTGGCTGAGAGCTGCAATGGTGTCTTCTGACCAAGAATGTGACAGAGGCAGCATGAGAAGACTGTCAAAGTAGCCACCTTACTCAGGATGAGTTAAGAGCGCACACTCGTCGCAACCCACACTTCCTGGAAAATATGCTTCGTAGTCTTCTGTCCCAGCAAAAAAAGTTACGTAAAGGTTTTTTCTTTTCTTTTCTTTCCTTTTCTTTTTTTAATTACACCCATATCATTCGCTTCCAGGCTTTCCCTTTTGTTAGTAAAGAAGAAACGAGTTTCTTCTTCCATACATTCATTCTTGCCTTGAAATGTCAGACTTCTTTAAAGACAATGGCAGTATTTTCCTATAGCTGTCTACATTTTGGGGTTCACCAGTTTCAAGGAAAGTGACAAAGGAGTCCACCAGTAATAAACTTATTTCAATTTCAGTCTTACTAACATAAATCTGAAACCTAGTATAAAAGTAAAGAAACAGATGTTAGCAAAAATAAGGATTGATTTCACGCCCAGTGTGCCTCCTGTTAATTGCTTCTCAAGACTTTGATTCGTTAATCTCTAAGCTCAATAAAATCTTCCTAGTTTTGTTAGTCAAAACTATATGTCATAAAGCAAGAATGGACTCGGCATTTATTAAATAAGATGTAGCTAGAAAGAGAATTTATGTAGAAAACAACAAACAAACAAACAAGCAAACAAACAAACACTTTGCTGTAAAGCAAAGCTAGCTACAGTGTTTGGGAAATCAGACAAAAACTTGGGAAATGAAGTTAAAATAATTAGCCTGATTTGACCACATTCTCTGTCTTTATAGTTATAGCCCACTATACTAATGTGCAACTAAGGATAAGAAAAATGTGCTTTAGCTGAGAAACATGTTTTCTAGTCCTTGCTGTACTAATAAATCCCTATAGACCCCAAGTAAGTCACTTTGCCTTTCTAGGCCCCCAACACAAAGGATTTTGCCTAACCCATAGGTTTTGGTGAAGACAGAATAAAGATGGTAAGGAAAAAGACTTTGGAGGCATCTTATAAAATATATAGTGATCCCTATTTAATAGTTTTATAGCCTAAAAAGTGAGTTTTTCAAATGATTGTTAACGCTTTATATGATGAACAAACTAACAAGGGCCAAACCACCTCAGGTTGTGACACTGTGCTTAGAATTACACATGTATGAATGGCCATTGTGACGTCATATCAGATAACCTTCAAACTAAACACAGCTATGGAAATCTCTCTCCCACATCCAAACCTCCTGCATAGAAACTGATAAAATTACTTTGGTGATTCCTACAAACTTGTTTCAAGAGACAAATAGGAAATATAAACACTGCTCTGCTAGGGATGCTGTCTGTGTAGTTAGCACCTGCTGTCTTCTCCTCCCACGCTTCAGCATCCTGTCCTGGGCCCAAACCTGTTGCAGTTTTTCATTACATCTGCTAAGGAGGTGGCTTCAAAGCAAATGATAAACTTTGATCAGTCAAGTCAGAAGCATTGGTTCTTAGACAAGTGTTCATAGCTTGGGCTCAAGACTGTGTCTCAGGCCAAGTTGAAATAACTATAGAAAGGCCAGTTTACAAAGGCCCTGTGAAGATCAGCTTGGCCCAGCCAAGCTCAGGCGAGAGGCTGCTTCAGGGACCTTGGGTTTGCTTTTGTGATTAACTTCAAGAAAGAGTTGCAACGCCTCCTGCTCCCCTTCTTCATCTCCAGACTCCTGAGGCCTGCCTTTTACCCACGATGTAATACTGAAACTGGTGTTCCAGCCCTTAGCTCAGTTCTAGCTTGGGCTGAATGCTTTTTAGCATTTATTTTTAGCGCCTTCTCTTTTATTCTCCTGACCTATTTTTTTTTTTTTTACCAACCTTCAGCATACTCCCCACCCTTAAATCCTATAAACCAAGGCCCCTTCCTCCATTTTCTTTCCCAGATTTCCATAGTGTAATTGGCTATGCAAATTATATGGGTGCCAGATATACAACATGATGCTATATGCAGTTATTTTACAGGGTATCTGTGATGTGTCCTGCTTAGACATTCCTTGCTTGATTGTCTCTCCTCTTGTCTACCAAATATAACTGTATTCCACTATTGGGAATGTATATGGCTTAGTTAATACTACATATTCCCTTGCTCAAGTCACAGGCCACTCATGGATCTAGAGGGTTGCTTCCTCTTAGAATGGTCTGTGCTCTTCATTTGATCTTGTTTTGTTCCTCATACATTTTTTACTGTAGCACTCAGGAGTCAGAGGCAGGTGGATCTCTGCGAGCTCCAGGTCAGCCTGGTCTACAGAGCAAGTTCCAGGACAGCCAGGACACAGAGAAACCCTGTCTCAGAAAACAAATGAACCAAACCAAAGCTTTGATTTTTCTCTTTTCATTGTTATCTGGTTTTCCTTTCCCTCCATTTTGCTCTCTCTTCCTCCTGAAGAGAGGACATCTGAGCTGGAAGTGGCCCTTTGCTGTCACAGTAAGTGGCCCTTTGCTGTCACAGTAATTGGTCCCCCCATGCACCTAATTGTAGAGGCTAGTGACCTGAGAGTCATTCATGAGCCCTCCTTTTGTCTTCCTGAGATGGCTGTCCAGCTCCAGTGAGCTTCTTTCTCCCCAAGCTTCTGAACTACTGCTCCTTTTCACCCTCCTGTCAATGTCCAAAATCAGGCCTCCACCTGCTCCTTGTCTTGGTTGACTAACCTGTAGTACCCAAATTATCTCCTTGCTCCCTTGCTTTTCTGCCCTCCATACTATTAGATTAAATTAAAATCTTTTAAGTGACCATATTAGCCAATCTGATTGGACCTAAGACTTCGTTCTAGACTCAAGGAAGTGTGGTGACATGTGCCCTGGCATGTCAGCATGCCTAAAGCTTGTATTTTAGCTCATTCCTCTTCTCTCTCTCCCTCCCTCCCTTCCTCCCTCCATCTATCCCTCCCTTTCTCTCCCTTTGTTCCTCTTTCCCTCTCACCCCTTTTCTTCTTTTTTCCCTTCCCTTCTTTCCTACTTCAGCCCCCAAGGCTTCTTTTATTTGCTATGCAAGTGCTTGAAACCAGAGCCACTTGCCACCTTCTTCTTTCTCCTTCTCCTTCTTCTTCTTCTTCCTCTTCCCCTCCTCCTCCTCTCCCCTCTCCCCTCCCTCGCCCTCCCCCCTCCCATTCCCCTTCTCCTTCCTCCTCCTCCTTTCTCCTCCTCCTCATTTTTCTGTCCTTTTCAGAATAGTCTTTTTGCACAATGGCTAGTTTTCAGGTTTCCACACTTTAGCTCTATTCTTGATGTCAGATTCTGAGGAAAAGGCCTTCCTGTTGGAACATGGTATACATGTTTCTCTCTAATACTGATGAGAAGGTTGGCCATTGTGGTAGGCCCCACTGAGAAATCTGCAGCTAAGCCTGGGAGAGTGAGGTGTCCTTGTAATCCTAGTAACTGGGAGCCTGTGGCCAGAGTCTAGGGAGATTGATACCACCCTGGTCTACATAGACCCATTCTAAAAACAAACAGAAATGATAATACCTAAAATAGAAAATAAAACCTTCAACTTCTATATCCAGAAGTGACTCTCAAATTTTGTTCCCAGAAAATATGTAGATTTATGGCATGCATGAAAGTACTTGGACTGCTAATTGAATGTTGACCACCATTGTTTCAGTTTATAGAAAGTTAGGTTGTGTGAATTGTCTCATTTTTCAGTTGTTCTGATACAGACTTTAAGTCTCCTTTTTTTGTGCTACTCCTTTTTCTGCCGGCTGGTAACTGATCTGTAACCAATAACTTTAAAGGGAAAAATTCTTTCAGTGTATTATAGTTCAAAAATTTGCTTTGTGTGTGAATATACTTGTGGTTCTGATCTTACATAGATAATCTAGAATACAGTCATAATTTCTGCAAGGAAAAATATTTCCAGTGTATATGAAAGAGTTAACTATATTAGTATTCTGTTTGTTTTATAAAAGGTGTCACAGAGACTGTTCCTTATTTCCTAAATATGCTGGAAGATTATCCACTAGAGGATACCATTTTTGATTTTCAGCACAAGAAATGAGCAAATCCCTGCAGGCATTTCTTTCCTCGTCGTTCACAAACCACTGATGCTCATCCCTGCTCATCATGCATATGAAGCTAGCTTTGTTTCCCTTCACATACTGTGCCTTTCTGTACTATTCCCTATGTACAGGCTGGTTCCCTGTTCCTTGACACTAATATCTGATGTGAAATACCCCCCCCACAAGGTGCCCACATCTGTGTTTAATTTATCATATTTGCCTCATCCTACCATATTTGATTAATCTGACATCTCTGTCATTAACTTCTAGAACAGGGTGTTTGTTTTGGTAATTTCAGAGTCCTTGACGTCTGAAGAACTGTAAGAAATTAGTAAATATAACTAAATTGTCTTTGGGGATAGAAAGAGAAAGTACAAAACATTTTAAGCTGGAAGAATACCTCTGGGATGGGCTGGGGCTAGCGCGATGGCTCAGTAGTTAAGAGCATTGGCTACTCTTGCAGTGGATGTGAGTTTGATTCCCAGCAACCACACTGTGGCTAACAAGCATCCACAACTCCAGCTTCAGTGGATCCATTCCTTTTTCTGATCTTGTGCACCAAGCATACATATGGTACATATACATACATGCAGGCAAAACAAAGGATACTCAAACATACCATATGCATGCATGTGTGTGTGTGTGTGCATGTGTAGAAGTAAAATAGGAGGAGGAAGAAGAAGGGGAAGAAGAGAAGGAAGAGGGGGAGGGGAAGAGAAAGAGTACTGGCTATCCTTGCTGGTGATACAAATCAGAATATATTTGATTTGAAACTTATGCCAGTCCTTTAATCTCTCTTCTGTCTGGAGTCATGTGTCACCCAGCTGGTGTCCTGCTCTAATTTATGAGTGGAAACCTATGTTGATTTTTATGAGTAGATTTCATGGGTTTTCTCTATCATTGTGTTGGCTCCCCTTTAGATTGTGTGGGTAGAGAGACAGGAAAACTAAGGACCCTCTCCAACTGATAACTTAAGGAGGTGGAGTTTTCTGAAGGTAGAGTTTAAAGATGTTCAGTCTTGACTGATGCTGCTTTTCCTCTGGTTTATCCTTCCCATCCTCAGAATGCTACTTAGATCCTTTTCTAGACAACTTTAGCCCAATGGCAAAGGCTGAAAGCTGATGCACACAAAAATGTTCCTAGAGGATTGACTGTCAAGTTCTAGAGAGTAGCCAAGAGCAGTGGCAATAGCCTGCAATATTTGGGGTGGGGTTATGGGACCTCAATGACCAACAATTCCAAACGAGGTAACCCATTCTCGACGTGAGACTTTTTGTTTAGTTCTGTGCTGTCTAGTAGGAGACATTACTGCTCCCTTATAGGGTAACCCATATACATTATTTTTATGTTTATATTGTAGAAAACTTCGGCCATAGTGGTTTGTAACATGATTTTTTTCAGAAGGTTTTAGTTTTAGTTATGCCCATACTCCCTCCTCTACTATGACTTCCCATCCCCTACACCATCTAATCCTCTCTATTCTAGTATTCACTCTACCCCCTATATATCCCTCCATTCTATATTCCCTCCCTCCTGTTATGAATTTCCTAACCCCAGAGGGTATTTTGAATGAAACTAACATATCTAAAGATCCAAAACAAATATCCACAAATGAGAAAGCCATGGGACATTTTTATTTCTGTGTCTGAATTACCTTGCCCAGAATGATTGCTTCTGGTTCCATCCATTTACGTGTGAATTTTATAATTCCCATTGTCATTAACAGCTGAATGACATTCTACTGTGCAAATGTAACACATTTTCATTATCCATATATCTGCTGATGGACATCAAGGCTGTTTCCAATCTCTGGCCATTATGAATAGACCAGCAATGAGCAAATATCTCTATAGGAAGATGTAGAAACCTTTAGGGATTGTCCTTGAGAGTGGTATAGCCAGATTGCATGTTAAATCTATATGTAGTTCTGAAAGGAACGTCTATATGGATTTCCATAGTAGCTACAAGAGATTGCACTTTTGCTAGCAGTAAATAGGCATTTCCCTTTTCCCACATACATGCCAGCATTTGCTGTTGGCATGCCCAAGACCCTTGCAAGCACAAACCAGATCAAATGCTAGCATGGAGAGGATAGGGGAGCACATGGTCCCATCGCTAGCTGAGAGGCTAATAGCTGCTTGGAGACAGTTTTATTTGATAATGTGGTTTGTAATAGGTTGGCTACCCTTCTGTGTAAGGTCATACTTACAAGAACATATAAACAAAACAAACTGGACTTGGTGGGCTAAAAAAGGACACAAAGCCGGCTGAGTAGGGAAAGAGATGGATCTAGGAGGTGATGAGGGAGGATGGGTAAATATGATTAAAAGGAATTTTATAAAATTCTCAAGGAACTAAATAAAAAGCTGAAAAAGCAAAGTTCTATATATTATTTTTGTGGATTATGACAATGTAATATTCTGAAAATATCTCTCATATTTGAGGAGACTCAACTTTTGCTGGGTCTCACAGCCAATGTTATGAAATTTTAAGTCACTTAAGACCTGTTGTGTGTTTAACCTGCTTTTAAGAGAGCAATGCAACAATTGACCTTATTTGCCTTGCATTTCCCAAGTAATCAACTTTTATAACCTAAGCTAATGTATAGCTGTGATCTATGCATTAAGAGTACATACTCTAATAGTCTTCTGACTGACATAAGTGTATACGAATATTTTGCTGCTTTTCGGCAAATACAGATATTGAAAGCAACTTCCTAAAATATCCCATAAATGTTGAAAGCATCCACTTATGGATACTGGTTGATTAACAATGACATTTGTTATCTTGGTTAGTTGGGATCAGCTGGAGTCAGAGACTTAATCCTTGTTAAATATTTCTGTCAAGTATCCCATTCCTTCTCCATGTGGTGCATTTGTGCTGTTCACTAATACAGAGCAAAGCCCTTTGTTAGGAACAGTCACACACGGCAGAAGACACAGGAACAAACAGATTCACAAGGTAGCCCTCAGGCAGGCACTGATTCAGACTCCCACAGCAGATAGAGGATGGAAGACATAGGAAACGTGAAGTAGACAATTGAAGTCTGGACTTGCTCGTGGTTAAATGATGCCAAGGGGAAGTGGTTATGTTGTTGTTGTTGCTGCTGCTGCTGCTGCTGCTGTTGTTGTTGTTGTTGTTGTTATTGGTGGTGGTTGTGGTTGTGGTGGTGGTGGTGGTGGTGTGTGTGTGTGTGTGTGTGATTATTTGTTGAAATGGAAAAGACATTTAATTTTGAAAATAACATATTTTTACTTTCTTCATTGCCATATATACCAAACAAACATAAGAAACCTAAGTTGTCGAGGCTGTTTGACAGAAATTATATTTCCTTTTATTCTCTTTACTTTTATTTCTTTTTTTCTAACAGTGTATTTATACCATAACAAATAACCTTGTACTTATGCATTCATTTAAATACTTTTCAGTCGTTTTTTAAGCTCCAGAAAACCAAAATTCATGTTTTCCTTAACATTGGGAAATCAACCCGTAACCTTAAACACCCCACAGTCATTATTTTCCACTAGTTGTATCATAGCAAAAATACATGTGTATATGTACACTTTCTTCAAAGTCAGGTAGCATACTTTTAGCCTTCCATGCAAAATTCTGTATGGCCTTAAGAATTTGGGCTGCTCCATGTGAGATGCTCCATTTGGCTCTGAAGCACAAAGCTAAAGATGTAGTGATCTTTGGTATCTCCATCCAAGATGCTGTACTTGCTGGCTACATTAGCAAGAGGCAATTTCAAAAGTCACTCCCTTGAATCAGTTCATTTGGTTAAATCAATGTCCACTGAGTGCACACTGTGGCCAAGAGCTGAGCTGGACCTGGAGATACAAACATGAGATGAACTTGAAAGTTGAATCTTAGGTGACAAATCTTAGTATGTAGTGTTCACCTGTTTCCCTTGGCTTTTATAACCTGGAACATGTCCCCATTTCCAGTCTTCAGAATATTCTGGTTGGTTCTATTTACTCTGAGATTTCAAGGGCCCAGGAGGAGTAAGTTAGGGAAGGACCGGGGATAATTACCTCTAGTATAGACACAGGAAGTTGGGACTGCTTGAGTGCTGACCTGGTTTGGGGTATTAGTTTCCATGATGCAACCAGAATCCTCACTATCAATATGGACCAGCTGCCTACCTCCAACCGAGGTCTCCAAGGTGAACTTTCATTCATTCATTTTGGAGGTATGATTTTTTTCATTTTTTTATTCGATATATTTTTTATTTACATTTCAAATTATTTCCCCTTTTCTAGCCCCCCACTCCCCGAAAGTCCCATAAGCCCCCTTCCCTCTCCCTGTTCTCCCACCCACCCCTTCCCACTTCCCTGTTCTGTTTTTGCCCTATACTGCTTCACTGAGTAATAAGTGGATATTAACCTAGAAAACTGGAATACCCAAAACATAATCCACACATTAAATGAGATACAAGAAGGACGGAGGTGTGGCCCCTTGTTCTGGAGGTATGTTTAAACAAGTTCTCACTATGTAGCTCAGGCTGGCCTCTCACAATTACCTTGTCTCATCCTGAATGTTGAGATTATTGTCATTTGACATGCCACCCAGCTAAGAATAACTTTCTTCTTGGTTCAACTAAAAATATTTAAAACTTTTAGTGTGTATGTACTCATGCCATGCTGGGATGTGGATGTCAAAGGAGAATTTGGGGAGATTGGTTCTGTCCTTCCTCATGTAGAGTCTAGTGGATAACACTCAGGTCTGCAGACTTGGTGGCAAGCGCTTTTACCAATGAGTCCTCCTGTCAAATCTCTACTGTATGCAAATTTTTATAAGAAAATAGACTATATATACTGAGATGCTAGACAAGAAACAATGGCTGCCATTGAGAAGTAAAGTTGTAGCACAAAGGAGGACAAATTTTACTTTTTGCTCTATATCCACCGAACAAGCAATTTTACCTTATAAGAAGGTATTTCTGATAAACTTTATATTGACATGAAGGACACAAAGCATAAGCCAAATGAAGTTTCATAAAGTAGACACACTTATTGTGGTCATCATCTAGATTTTAGTCCATTATTATCTCTCATAAGTACCCTTCCAGTCACCTTTACATCTCTCAGTGATAACCACTGTTGTATCCTCTATGACCAAAGACTACTTTTGACTGGCTGAGGGTTTACCAGCTTCTAATCCTACTAACATTTGGTATCATCCACATTATTTTTTGTAGTCATTCTTATAGCTCTGTAGTATTATCTCATTTTGGCTTTCATTTGTATTTCTATTTCACATCGTCATGGAATTTTTTCTGAGTATTTTTATTTAAATATTGTAAAAAGGATTTGTAATTTTTATTTTTAAAGATATGTACTTGCGTCTTTATTTAGGTATGTACATATGTAGCTGAGGTGCCCAGGGAGACCAGAAGACGGAGTTAGAATTATAGGTGCTTGTGAGCCATCCAACACAGATACTCGTGTATGAACACAAGTCCTCTGGAAGAACAATAGAGCTCTTAATTGCCGAGCCACCTATCTAGCCCTGCCTTAGTCCCTGGATGAGAAGATTATATAAGACTGCTGTGTGTAAGGCATAGTGTATGTTCATCAATGTTCTCTTCCTGTCCTTTTTGGAAAGTCTGAATAGTGTCAGAGAGGAGGGTGTCCTTGGAGTTGTCTGTGGCTTATATCTAGGGGAGAATGTGACTTCTCTTTCTCTGTCTTTATGGGGAAAACCCTCAGAGGAATGTCTTATAGGTAAAATTCTGTCTCCTGAATAACATACACTTTCCCCCTTAAATACAAGAAGATCTTCCTTCAAGGGAAACCTAGAAAAAATGTATAGCCATAACAGGGCTTTTGGAAGTCATTAGACCTTCTTTCTGTAGGACTTTAACATGTACTGCTAGTGTGTCTGACACAAAGACACTGCCCCCATAGCATCTTTCTATATAATTTCAAAAGGTTCTTCCATTGATGTTTTCTATGGAAAGACCACCTAGGGAAGCTAACAATAATGGGTATTATGTTGTCAAGTCATTGCCCAGCATTGAGCAAGTCCTGGGCTCTCTGATAGGTCTGGAGATCCAAAGTGAAGGAAGAAAAGATTGTGAGGTATGAAGGTTGAAATGCAAAGAAAATATTAACCACAGTGCAGTGGGTAAGGGTATTAGAGAAATACTGGGGAGGTGTGCTTAGAAACATGTCAGAGAAATACTCATAAGGGTGCATGTGCTCAGGAGCACCAATGATGAGGAGGGAGAAGCCAATGTGAGAGGGTAAGGAAGGTTTCCTGAAAGAAGTAACATGAGAGCATCTAGGAAATTTTCTGGTCTAGGAAAGGATGCAGTGGTAATATGGGGTAGCATGGGGAAGGACCCAGAGGCTGAAGGTTAGGCACTCCATCTCCACTTGGACTAGTATTCTTGGGACAGAAGCATTGCCCTGGGATCTTCATAGTAAGAGTTACCTGTAGTTTTAGCCTGCCTTTTATTTTTTAAACCCATCATCTGCATCAGAATCAGTGTGCCTTATGCATCTTCCTTTGGGGTTCCAAAACTCCCTTAGGCTATCATGGAGTTTCTATATCCAGACAGCTTTCTGCACAGCTTTTCCCTGCCCGCCCTGAGTTTACACTACCTAATCCTACTTCTTGATTTAACTTGTTAGATGCCTCCCCTCGCTCTTTTCCTCTCTGTTTCTGCTATCATGCGTACAATTGTCTTCAGCTCTGACTTTTCTGTGTTATCTAGGCCCTTCCTGACAACTTCTGGTGAGGGCACTGATTCTGAAATGTCTTCTCTGCTCCCAACTCAGCCTCAAGATGTCCTCAAAGGACTCTGTCTTCCCAATGGGATCCCGGTTAGGAGACCTCTAGTTCGACCACCAGTGTCTCCTAGGGCAAACCCTATGTTTTCTTTATAAAAGGGAACAACTGAGGTTCAGAGAAAAGGAGTGACTTACCGAGTCAGGTAGCAAAGGAGTTTCATGGCTGAGACTATCCTGAGTTGAGTCTCTTGGGTTTCATAGTCATGCTCTTTCTCAAGGTTCAGGGCTTCAGGGTGGCAGCAGGCTCCCACCCACTGCTTGCATTGTGCACCCATCTCTCTCAGCACTTCCCGCCTGAGCTACCTCATTTCTACCCACCAGGGCTAGCCAGTCCACACTTCTGACTCAGCCGTCTAAGCAAAGGACATCAAGTCATGTCTTTAGATGATTAAGGAAACATTGGAGACAGGAAACATTTTTTTTCTAGCTGGGTGGGAGGTGTTGATGGTGCAAAAGGAGGTGGAGGCATTCAAATAAATAGTAAGGTTAGAATGACAGGTAATCAATCTCTCAGCTTAAGCTATTTCAGGGAGGGAATATTAAAAGATGTAGGATTACCCAGTAGTTGTATTATGTCAATAAAGTATTTTTACTAGCTTGGAGGGGGGTCAGGATATTGAAAATACCATGGCAAAAATAGAGTGGATCCGCTTTTGTGAAAACAATGGGAGTATCTCCAAAATATCTACAAGTGGTAGTTAGGAATTAGCTTGCCTCTTTTTTCCCCACAAGCCAAAATGCTTTCAGAACTGTAGTGTCACAGGTGCTCTTTAGTGAATGAATGGAGTAGAGTGGAGAACTCTCAGCTGTACTGCCCCATAATCCCCAGGGCCATATGGGCCAGTATTCAAGGGTTCCCACCTGAGGGAACTCACATCCAAACTAATGGCACTGGTTTGGAGATCGACATATTTTCTGACTGAGAGGAGCAGAAAATCCCCATGACCTTTCTAGTTACTAGGTTGCTAGTGCCTGCAGAGAGCTACCACTTGAGACTAGGTAACTAACTCCATGGAAGCATGATTCAATAAGTAGTGGGAGTGACACTTTTGTGGGGTTGAAGGTGCCCTCCAACATTCCAGTCCACAAGGGATCTGTTTATGTGACCTTATTGAGAAATAGTCCTGGCAGAGGTTGCTAGATAAATTGGATGATGTCATACTAGGGGAGGGAGCCTAATTCAATGGCTGTTACCCTTATTAAAGATACAAATTTGCACTTGCAGTTAACTAAAAGTCAAGTCCAAGAAGCAATAGAGAAGGCAATTTAGACTTGGTCTTTCTCTCTCTCTCTCTCTCTCTCTCTCTCTCTCTCTCCCTTCTCCCCCTTTCTCCCTCCCCATCTTTCCTCTTTCACACACACACACACACACACACACACACACACACACACGAGTGAGAGACAGAGACAGAGAGAAGACCATCAGAAAACACAGATATCTATGATTCATAAGAGTAGCAAAATTACAGTTATGAAGTAGCAAGGAAAACAATGTTATAGTTGGGGTCACCACAGCATGAGGAACTGTATTAAAGGGTTTCAGCATTGGGAAGGTTGAGAATCACTAATCCAGGATGTAAGCTCTGTAAAAGCAGCACTTGTCTTCCTTCTTCACAGATTTTTCTTCATTATTTAGAGTACTCCTGGAACATAATAAGATCAGCACATTGTGCTTTGAATCAATCTGTAATTATACTGCAATGAAAGTAGCTTCTCCTGGTTTTGTTCAAATCATGCTGTGGCATCCTGCAAAAGATGGGCAGGGTTGCTGAGCCAGTCCTGCTAGTGCTCTTTCCGGTGTCTGACCTTTCATATCCTGACCTTTCTTCAGTGTACCCTTCCGTATAACCTGCAAGGAGGCTTACATATGTTGTTGTCCTACAACATATGCATGTTGTAGGACAGGGGTGGCATTGGAAAGGTTTCCCTGTCCCAATACAGCACCTCCCAGTAAAACATGGGTCTGAGATGATGGAAGGTTCTGTGTGGATTTAAAAAACAAAAACAAAAACAAGGCAGAAGATAAGACTGGTAAAATAGATGGGAAGCTTTAAATGGGAAACAAACTGAAAGTAGAAAATAGAGGACGGCAGGCTGAAAGGGTCTTAACTCTAGTAGTTCCTAACTTATGCTAAGCTTGCCCTACCCCAGTTCTCTGTCAAGGGCAATCTCCTCAGCGACTGTCTTCCCTGCTGTGGCCTAGGCTCTAGGTCCCTTTCAAATGTAAATACTCTTGGCATACTAGGGAGGAAAGGAAGTTTAAAGAAGGTAAAAAGGCTCAAACAATTTTAAGAAAGCTGCCTTTAAAAAGGTACCACCATCTTAATAAGACAATTTGTGAGTGAGAGTCAAAGATTTCCAGGGGAACACACATTTTTGAATCCAGGTAAGACCATATCCATTTTGGTAAAGGATGTCTTCCGTGATCCACGGGATGCCCTAAGATGAGAGGGGGCTCTGGGGTGTTTTTCTCTTTTCCAGCCGTTGCTTACTGCTGGTACCAGATTTCTCCACTCACTGTTCTAGTTAATATTTTTCACAGACATGAAAGGTTCATGCTGCTCCACAAAAGTCTCAGACTCAGGAAACAGAAGGTGGTGGATAGAATGAAGCTTGTTCACAGGGAACTGGGAAGAAGATAGAGGAACTGTTTTTTTTTTTTTAAACCATAGATCTCATCTTAGCGTTTGGGGATCCTGTAGGGCCTTTATAAGAGAAAGAAAGAAAGAAAGAAAGAAAGAAAGAAAGAAAGAAAGAAAGAAGGAAAGAAAGAAAGAAAGAAAGAAAGAAAGAAAGAAAGAAGGAAAGAAAGAAAGAAAGAAAGAAAGAAACAAAGAAACAAAGAAAGAAACAAAGAAAGAAACAAAGAGAAACAAAGAAAGAAACAAAGAAAGAAACAAAGAAAGAAACAAAGAAAGAAACAAAGAAAGAAAGAAACAAAGAAAGGAGAGAGAAGGACAGGGGAGAGAGAGGTGAGAGAGACATCAGCTGACTTGAGCTTTCTCTCCAGAGCAAGGGCCCTATACAAGATCTGGACCTTGGTTCCTGGGGCATTTCTTTGAGATATTTAAGTCTATAAGCTGAGGAAAGGAGACCTTGTAGAGGTCTGTCTGTGGCTTTTACAGTGCTGTGTGAAAGGGGCAATTTCAAGGTTTTTGTATGTATGTATGTATGTATGTATGTATGTACTTAGATTGAGTCAATATCTTACTCTATCCCTGTATGGCTTTGTAGACTAGGCTGGTCCTTAACTTATGATTTTTCTGCCCATATCCCCACTGCCCCTGTGCCAGAATGAGCTCTTAAAAATGAGGAATGGATTGAGAATGGGGAGATGGAAGAAATTAATTCTACTAGAAACATCTACCCTAGAAATTTGGTGTTCTGTTATAGAATCATTGTGTACAAAATACGAGTCCCAGCCAGATGTGTAGTACATACATACCTGAAATACCAGCACTCCAGAGACTGAGGCATGAGGACAGCAACTTGGAGGCCATTGCAAGGTACAGAGTGAGAATTTGACTCAATTAAAAGAAAACGCAAAGCAACTCAAAATGCCAGTCTAAACTGTCACTCACATGCCTAATGCTAAGAATTAATGCACACTGTCTTTTAGAGCTTCTGTCATAAGTTCCCCCTCCTCTTTCCCCTCCTTTTGCTTCATCTTTTTGAGATAGCATCTTACTATAGCAGTCTAAGCTAATGTAGAATTTACAGTCTCCCACAGTCTCCAAAGAGCTGGGCTTACAAGCCTGGGCCACTAGCTTCTCAAGTGAAACACCTGTCTAAAAATCTGCTCTCATGTGAGAGCAGAATGTCTATATTTGTTCAGTTTAGGATATGTAATAATTTTTCCAGTGGTGTGGAATTTGGGCATGTCTCTCACAGGCCTAGGAGACAATCCTACTTGCTGCAGTTTCTGAGCTAGTGCTTCTGAAACCGGAAATGTGAACAGCGCTGAGTTAGTGCTAATACTTTCTCTTACTCCTGTAAGAAAGAAGAAAGACTGCACTCGTTAGCAGTGATGTGCCAAACCACAGTAGAGGTTTTGTAAAGAGGAGTATTTGTGGCTTTTGCACAAGTTATTCCTAAACGAAGGCTGAGGACAGCATATGACACTTTTCAAAGCGGCTTCTGGATTGGTATTTCACTGAAACGAACATCTTTGAGCAAGACCGGAAAGACGAAATCTATGTTTCATGACCTCTGCAGGAAAGAAATAGTTGCACTGTGGAACATTCTAGAGCAGCAGACTCAAACCATGGCCCCGGAAGAACAGTAGGCCTTTTTGGGTAGGAGGGGGGCAAAGAGGGAAAATCTAATGCCCAATAAGGCTTCTGATAGTTTTCCACTCTCCCCACCCCCTCCCTGCTCACCTCTAGCCTAGCATGTGGGCTAGGAAAGCCAGGAAAGGAGAAAGTAGAGGAAGTAAAGAAAAAAAAAAAAGGACAATTTCAGGAAGTCCAGAACTTTTTGAACACTGAAGTTGCCTGAGAAAACCCTGACTCTCTATTAGGCACCCAGCTGAGCTGTTCCTGCATCTGGGTGTCCCAGGCATGGGGACATGGTCTTAGAAGAAATCAGTGATGATTCAGAAACAGTCCAGACTGAGGGAAGCTAGAAATGAGAGCTGTGGTACAGACACAAATGGACAAGAGATTTTTTGACTCACTATAGTGAAGAAGATGCTTAACAACTAAGATCTGACCTCCCCTCTTTCTACCTTCCCTCATATACACAGGAAAGGGTTTTCTTGAAATGTAATTGCCCTCTCAAAGAAGAGATTCAATGAAACTGAACACGATTGCCTTCCAGTCTCCTCTTTGAAATTTCATTCACCAGAGCACATTGAATTCAGTGCATGAATGACTGGAGAAAGTCACCATGTTTAGATGGACTTCATATTGTCTGTTCTTTTGGTTCAAATCATTTCCAAAGAGGATTATTTACCAACTAAAGTCTACACATTGGACACATCCATTCCTTTAAAAGCTAGCAACTGCCCACAACTTCCCTGTCTCCTTCCCTCCCCCTGAAGGCATGTGAGCCTCAGCTGCTCTACCTGCTCCCTTTCGCATTTGCTATTTTGTATGACTCCTGAAGGAATGTGCAGATGAATACACCAGCATGCCCTTTTTTCCATGTTGGTCTGTGTTGTCAGCCTGTTGCAGCAAAGCTTCAGTGAGGAAGGGAAAACGCCCCTGACCACTGTGGTCATTACTAGTGAATAGCTATGGAGAGAACCAAAGGATGTAGTTAGGCCATTTGAAGGAAAGTGGATGCAAGTAAAGGTAGTCATACTAATCCAGTTCAGCCGATCCCAGAAAGAGAACTAACTGTGTGTCTCTCTTGGTTGTAATTCCTGGATCTTATACCTGAATAAATTTTTTATTTTATTCATGGCATACATGTAATATGAAAGCAGAGGTAATGCTATCTAGGGGACAAAAGGCCCATCAGAAGGGAGTGAGGGATGAAAAATTAGGAGGATTTGAGGGAAATGCACTCAGTGTACAACATATGCATTATGAGTAAAGACAGTGCTCTTTATTGCATTTCTTGGGCTACTTTAGGCGCTGTGGACTACATTAGGAACAATCTTAAGTAGCCAGGGCTCCTAAACAGCATCAGGCTGGAGGACTTTCACGAATAAGTTATTTCCTTTTCTCCCGCAAAGAAGCAATAAACAGAAATTGTCACTTGTATCTGTGTAATTTCTCTGTAAAGTAACTTAAACTCTAATGAACAAGCAAATAAGTTGTCACACCAGGATATCTCTGTGCAAAACAGAAACCTCATATGCAATGTCTCGGACAGAATGCTATCATTTGCATAAAGGGTGCCAAAATAGCTGGGCATGCTGGCACATGCTGGTTTTCCTAAACTCATTTATTCTTTCACAATATCATGTATACATATAAATCGATGTAGGCATGTGAAGTTCTTGGTCAAAGTTGGCTCCATTATTGTCTCTTATAACCATCTCATGAATTCTTTCATACTCTCAAGGAACAGGTAATGTTGATACTTTTCTAAATGTTCCAGAACAGACAAAGGAGGAGGAGGAGGAGGAGGAGGAGGAGGAGGAGGAGGAGGAGGAGGAGGAGGAAGAGAGAGATTGTCCTAGTTTTTCTTTCTCAGATCTGTCATTTTTTGTTCTCTGTCTCTGTTCTCTCTCTCTCTCTCTCTCTCTCTCTCTCTCTCTCTCTCTCTCAACAGGGTTTCTCTGTGTAGCCCTGGCTGTCCTGGAACTCACTCTGTAGTCCAGGCTGCCCTCAAACTCAGAGATCTGCCCATCTCTGCCTTCTAAGTGTCTTTTTCATTCTCTTCTTTTTCTTTCTTTTTTTCTCTTTTTCTTTCCCTCCATCCCTCCATTCCTTAGCCTCTCTGTCCCACAACAAGGATAACATATCAAAAATCTAACAACAGCTATAAAAAGGAAGCTCCCAGTCAGTCTCACACATAAATATATATTGGAAATCGCCTTGCAAAATATTAATGCTATGAATCTGGCAGCACAGAATGGTCCTAAATGAAGTGGAAACTTAAGGGCTCTTTGGAGAGTCAGTTGTGTTGTTGGACAGTATTTTGCTGGGGCAAACAGGTGAAGTAGTGGTTTCCTGAAGCAGACACAGGTGAAAGGCTAAGACAAACTCATGAATGAGCGTTTTGCTGAAGCAGACACAGGAGAAATAATGTTCTGCTAAAGCAAGCACATGAAAGGACACATGATGAGGGATTCTTTGTTAACAACACACATGTATTGCTCTGCCTTACATTGCATAGTTGAGCTCCATTTGTCAGGATTCCATAGAGAGAAATGCATTAAACTACTTCTAGTGATGTGGTACAGTTTCTTGCCACTTCTGTGGACTCAAGCTGTTTGGCAAAGTGATGTCAGCTGAGATAGACACACATACTGAGGCAAGACACATGCTGAGGCCTGTGGAGGACATGTGATGGTTGGAGGGCATATAAATAGAATTTGATGGACAGTGACAGAAGCTAGGCTAGGCGTGCTTACAGAGCTAGCTGTATGATGCTTGCTGGATTTGAATCTTCACTAATTGATAATCTTCGCTTCACTGAGAGAGGCACAGCTGAGAACTTCTGGCATTCCTGCTGGTCCCTCCTGCCAGCTGAGGCCTGACTGTCTCTGCTGGGTCATGCCACCACTGCTGTTTTTGTTTGCTATCTTGACTCTACCGAACTGGACTGCTGGTGTATCTGTAAAGTGTTTGTGAGTGGATCACATTGCTGCTGCTGACCCGTGAAATGAACTGTATGTAGATTTCCAGACAACATAGATGGGAGTTGCTCCAAAAAAACTTTGTAAACAGGTCCATTTCCCCTGTATCTTTTTTTTTTTTTCATTAGTTCTGGTCGGTGGTTGGCTATAAGAGAGGTTAAAACATTTAAGAACCATTATTAAAAATAAAATTTAAAAATATTAAAGTTACACCTACACCTGCAGAAAGACCATTCGAGTCATTCCAGAATGTCTTAATATTTAAAAATATATCAATCTAATTCATTTAACTAACAGTAAGGAAAAGGCATTATTGTGATAAATGCTGACAAAGCTTAACAGTGAACACCAATTTCTGATGATGCTTTCAGAACACATGCAATGTTCATCATTCCTAAACCAATCTTACTATTTTTACATGTCAGAATATCTCACTATTTGTCCCCTTATTTCCATTCACATTGTTCTCTCCCCTTTTATCTTTTTGAGGCAGGGCCTCATGTAACATGTATTGGCTTCAAACTCATTATGGAGTCTAAGAGAACCTTGAATTTCTGATTTGTCTTTGCCTTCCAAGTGGCTGAATTACAGATATACAGCACCACGCCCAGTTCATAAGGTTCTGGGGAATGAACTCACGCATGTTGAGCAGGTAGTCTACCAACTGAACCATGACATGCCTAGCCTTTTGATTCATATTTTCAGTAGGGACAATAATATGTATTTCTCATTACTGTAAGGTATGCAGGTTGCCACATCCTTGTTTGTTTGTTTTTTATCTTAACACAAACTAGTGTCATCTGGGAAGAGGGAACCTCAATTGAGAAAATACTTCCATCAGACTGATCTATAAGCAAGTCTATGGTGTCATTTTTTTTTTTTAAATTCATGATCTACATGAGAGGATACAGTCCACTGTGGGAGGTCACCTTTAGGCATGTGGTCCTGGGTATAAGATTGCAAGCTGAGAACATTATGGGGGTGGAGGCAAGCCAGTAAGCCACATTCCTCTGTGTCCTCTGCTTCAGTTACTGCTTCTAGATTCTCGCCTTGAGTTCCTGGCCTGACTTCCCTTAGTGATGGAGTGTGACCTGGGAGTTGGAAAATCAAGTAAAGCATCTCCTCTCTTATGTTGGTTCTAGTGTGTGTTTAATCACATCATTAGAAATCACCCTATGCAGATTGAGTAATAACCAGTGGGAAGTGCTGTCACACAACTCCCTTTCCTTCTTCCACTTTATTTTCTCACCCATGTACCATTGACTAACACTGCTGAGCACACTAAGAGAGGTGACAGACTCTCGCTTCATTGATTTACTGCTTTCTTTCCATTTTACCAATGGATATAGCGTAATTTCACCACTGCTCTGGCTTGTTTATTTATATATGGTCCTAGCAACCTAGCAACACACTTCCTGTTGAGCAACACATTGCCCCCCCCCCCTCAGGCTAACTCCCGGATCCCCTTAATGTGTCATTATACTAATTGGCTTCATTCACTGTAATAATTTAATGGTTCCTGGCCCTATTTTCACAGTGGAGTCACTTTAGAAGTTTCCTCAGATTATTTTAATGGACAAATGGAACTGTAAAGTCATGTAGTTGTCATTTGACTCCAGGTAGAAAAACTGCTAGCTTCCACAGTTTGGTGTGCAGGTAACTTCTATTGACACTTGATCTTCATTGCGAGGTATTACGAGGCTTGAGCTTCCTTCCATCTCAGAATGGTATTTGGAGGTGGAATATTTGAGGGGTAGTTAAAGTTCCATGAAGCCATAGAGTGGAGGTCAAACTTAATGGGGCTGTGGTAATATAAGAAATGGAGAGTCTGATGTTGTTGTAGAAAATATTTAATCTCAATATCCTGGGCTTCTACCCTGCCTTTGATCATTCACCTCCCAGATAATAAAAGACATACACCTTTATTAGTTATAGAAAGCCTTAATCAGCATTAGAGCTTGGAAGATATTTATACTGTATGCTATTAAATGTAATAACCCCAAGTTGTCAATATTACTATGCTTTATTTGAGCTGCTCTTAAGTCCAATTGGCTAACTCTCAGGGCCACGGCCATGCTTTCTTGACTCTTAACCCGCGGCATCTTCCCTCTCTCTTTACTTTCTTCTCCCCACTCCTGCCACCCTCCCCCTGCCATGGCTCTTCTCCAATCCCAAGACCAGAAACACCAAGTCCCACCTACCTCAATTCTGCCCATATGTAGACTGTACACATCTTTATAGCCCAATCAGAAATAACTTGGGGGTAAGGTCACTTGGGTCTACATGTAGACTCTCTTGTCTCTGGGCTACCAGGTCTTGAGGACCCCACTAAGCATTATAATACATAGTAACAGACCAGACTTCTATTCACCCAAGCACCTCAGAAATGAACAGAGTCCAGCAAGAAGGTTCTTTCTAGGAGCTACTGTCTTTGGGAGGTCTAACCAAGGCTCTGAGAATAGGCCTAGAAAACCTCATGAAACATTGTGCTAACTAATATTGCTTCCCATGCCCCCGCTATGGATCTCCAGGCAACTCCTTTAGCATTTGTCTCCGTTTTTTTGTTTGTTTGTTTTGTTTTGTTTGTTTGTTTGTTTGTTTTTTAGTTACCATTTGATCAAATAGGTTGACTGTCCTTTTGAATAATTTAAAGCTATTTGGGGCCTTAATTACATCTGCAACATCTTTTCACATTTGCTGCATAATGTAACTTAATCATGAGAGTATTATCCTATTACTAGTTACTTCCCATAGGCAGACAACTAGATAGAACTATTTAATGCATGAACATGGATATGCACATGTGCAGGAATCTTATGGGCAATTATAGAGCTGTACTTTTTATAACAGCTCTACAATGGCAACAATCTCTTACTCCTTTGATAGATCATAAACAAAGAAATGGATAAAAAGTAAGAGACTGAGTATGTATATGTATGTTATATGTAATTCTAGGTAAACAGAATAATATGGTTCTGTATGTTTTTTCAAACACACTTAGTGTATTTCTTCCTCCTCCCTCTTCTTTCTCTCTCCCTCTCGCCTTCACATTTGTAGCCTCCTAATTTTTCCATTTCCCCTTTCAGAGTACCTGTGTTCTGCCATTACCCACTTCAGAAATGCATCCATGAGTTCTCAACAGTACAGTTGCCTAAGCAAAGCCAACATAGTGACAACACCAATTGTCATGTCAATGTGGACAAGGAAAATTTCACATGCTCCCACCCCTAGATGGAGAGCTGCAGGTGGTCAATGACTATTGAGAGAGGGAGAATCTGTTTCCTCCAGGAACAAACTCCAACAGAGATTGATCTTAAGTGATCATTCCTGTACATGTGCTCATGTGAACAAATCGAAATGGACTTGGTAGGTTACATATTCTTGCATGTGTATATACACACAATCACACACGCACGCGCGCGCGCGCGCAAACATGTAACAACCACAGGTGAAGAAGAGATCATGAATTCTGGGGGAGGACCTGTGAGGAGTTGGAGATAAAGGGGCAGGAGTGATGTAGATTCAGTGTTTTTGTATGAGTTTTTAAAAACTTATTTTGTTTTTAAGGTAGAAAATTACTTTGCATATGTCTGTTTTGGTTCACAGAAGGCTTACCATTATGCATAAAAAAAAAAGCTGAGGGAACCTTTAGAATTTCCTGGGAAGTCATAAAACTTATGCTTGGCTGAGAATCCAGGCTGAAAGCCCTCTGTGGTGCTTATCACTTTACCAAGGTCAATTAAGGAGTTGCTTGGCACCTCTGTTGATTTGGACAATCTCTCACCGCAGGGTCTCCACACACCCATCTCTAGCTCCTTGTGAATACTCAGAACCTAACACCTGGGCACCATGTGATCTCAACTGTTTATGAAGAGATCAAGGGCATCCTGGGTGAGGGGAGTAGAGGGCTGAAGAACCAGCATCTAAAGTCGAATGTAAGGACTTCAGAAGATGAATAGAATACCTCACTTTGAAGGTGGTGATGTTAGTTCTTTTGTTTTTTGTTTTTGTATTATTTTAGTTTGGTTGTTGGCGTAGATATCTGAAATGCTGGAGTAGTTATGTATTCTTTAACAAATATCATTCTATTGTTCTAGCATTCATTAGCTCCATTCTCCTTCTAGTAGACATGTCCCTGTTCTGAGACATGACTCAGAATAGATTCAGTCAGTGTTTTTTGTGGCACCTATATTGGCATATGATTTCCATGCCACAGGATTCACTTATTTAAAGTATAGACTTCAATAATCCTTGCAATATGCATAGTTGTGCAACTATGATTATCACCTAATTCCAGAACATTTTCCATCAGCCCCCAAAAGAAATTGTGTCCCCCTTTATCGGGTTCATCTCATTTCCTTCCCCATCTACCATTCAGTTTTGATTGTAGCAAGTTCTCTGTCCCCCAAATTTTCCCAGCCTAGTGACACACTTCTGTGGAGGAGATCTGAAGACTAGAGTGAAGGAAGGTATGTGTGCATTCTTGGCCAACTGTCTGATAGTAGAGACCTCTTTCAGTATCTCCATTTATTAGACTTAAAATGAAGGAGTTTGGACAATCAGAGGACTCTTTGTTATTCTTGTACTCCACCCACAAACCACTCTGTAAACAAGGTACAAACTTAGTTCAACAGCTCACCTCTCTTTTTCTTTCCCTCCCTCTCTCTCCCTCTCCCTTTCTCCCTCTCTCCCTCTCTCCCCCTCTCTTCTTCTCCCCTCTTACCTCTCCCTCCCTCTCCCTTTCCCTCCCTCTCCCTCTCGCTCCTCCCTCTCTGAGCATACATGTGCATATATGTTTGTAGGCAAAAAAATTTGATGTTGGGTGTTTTGTTCCCTCCCTTTTCAAGTTTGGAGCTTGCTATTTCAGCTAGCCTGACTCTTCAGCAAGCTCCACAGCTTGCCTGCCTATCTCCAGCCCTTCCTTACCTTCCTGGGCCTCAGCATAGGGCTAGAGAGTATGCCACCATGTGGGACTTTTATGTGATTGACGGGATCTGGGGACAGGTTTGGGGGCTTTCACAAAAAGTACTTTACCTTCGTATTAATCCTTCCAATCTTCAGCCCACAGCCCAGCCGTCTTAGCTCTTCCCATCATGCCTTGACTTGTTCTCCTTATCTGCAATGCTTCCCACCCATTTAGCTTCCCAACCTCAGCTGTGGCTCCTCTAGGAATCCCTACGTAGTTCCCTGTTTTCTCTAAACTCTTCTGGCAACCACACAACTACCACACAACTTGGACCTTCCTTGTATATAGGATGTCTGTGTTTCTTGTGGTTAGTTTCAGAGCCACACCCTGCAATGCTATTTGTTTTCTTTCTCTACCCAATGCCTCATCTTACTGTTTTCAAACTCTTTCCTGCTTGGCCTCTGATGCAAAATGCCATAGCACTTCCCAGTGTGATCGGAGATAATAAGGGAACAGTATGGGACTCACAGGGTTCCAGTACTCATGCTATTCCCAGTCCAGGCTATGACCTACGATGCTGTATGTCATTGCAGCTTCAGCAACAATGTGAAAGCTAGGAAGAGTTGAGTTACTTGGTCAAGCTCATATGCAACACAGAGAAAATTTCCACATGTGTCTGGTTTCTGTGTTTTTAACCTTCACACCATGAAGGCTCTTTTTACAATAATAGATACAGAGCTGCGATGAGTCCAGATTTTTCCTGTAATAGGTGGGTGGGTGTTGGGCCTGAGACACAGCTGCACAGAGACTCTCAGTATCTTATTACACTTCATATCTCGAAGAATATCCCAAAGGCACCAAACTCTTGATTGCTCGAGCTTTAGGTGATCTGTCAGTCTACTGATAGGTGAGAACAAATGTGGGGGCAAAGTGCAGTTGCCTTCTCATGTCTCAGTGGAGAAATATTCAACTCAAAGGGGCCAAACATCAGTTAAGAGCTCATTTTCAATGAGCCAGAGATTTTCTCTCAAATCGTTCTTAAAGTTATACAAGTAGTTTCGGAAAAAGCTCTACATTTGAGAGTGCTTCACCAATGCTTGTTGGAGATCTGCTTTTCTGATATGAAAAGTGATAAGCATTCATTGTGGGAAGCTTTAAATGAAGAAAAACATAGAGAAGGAAGCAAACGGACCACAGTGCAGAGATAAACACTGATAACATTTTGGAGTATTTCCTCCTAGACTCAATAGTTTGCATGCTCCCTCTCTTTCAATAAATAAATAAATGAATGAATAAATAAATAAATAAATAAATTCATCATACCTCACTGAAATGGAAGCCAGAATATGTGTGGATACTGTGTTATCCTGTTCAATATTAATATTTTAGGCTGGCATATATAATAATAAAATATAAAATAATAATAATGGGTTTTACTCTGGCATCTTTAGATGTTTTTTGTCGATATACATTCCTCCTTGATCCTTGAACTAGGCCTGTCTTTGAATAGTCCTCTATTTGCTTCCGAATTTGTCCCTATCAGAACCTGATTATTTTTTGCAAATGACTAAGTCAGTCTTAACACTGGTTTTTCTGAAGCACTTTCTAGAACCCTCAAATATGAAGCCTAATAGATGAAAGAAACCGGCCCCAAAACTCCAGAGCAGTAGAGAGCTTTGCAGAAAATGTTCCGGGAGCCAAGGAATTCTCTTCCATTCATGCAGTGCCAGGCTCCAGCACCTCACTGTCTCTTGTATCCATCAAGAGCTTATGAACTGCAAAAGCAGAAGGAGCTAGCAAGCTGCTGGAGGTACTCTGTACTTTTATTCTCATTTTTCAACAAATAGTACCTTTGAGAGATTTTTCACCCATAAAAACATCCTTGTGAATCCAACAATGCAGTTGGTGCCCGCTGGGGAGCAGGAGACATCCAAGCAGAGGATGATTTTAGCTGTGTGTCATTTTTTGTCCAGGAAACACAGGCACCGTCATGCACCCAACACACCTTTTGCTGAAGGCAGGTCTCCTTCCTTCTCCTTGGTGCTCGGCTCTCACTGGAAAATGGGCTGCACTGGATTCTCCACTGAAAGGGAGAGAGGGTTTGATGGTTCTTGTTGCTGGAGTGCCTCGGAGTCTCTCTGGGCATAGTCACCGAGAGGTCAGGGCCAGGTAAGCCCTTCTCCTAGGCAACCGTTTTAAGGTGAAAATTGCTCACCCCATGATGCATCTCAGTTTCTAGAAGATTGGGTTAGGCTGAAGGAAAAAATCAGCTCATGCTTTCAACCTTAATCTTACAATAACTGCACACAGAAACCCTTCTTTTACACAGAATTGTGAAAATGGCTAGAAAGAAGTTAATGCCATTGCCAAACAAAGAAAGAGAAAGGGAATATAATAGCTCAGAAAAAATGTAAAACACATTTGTCACATTACCTTTTCTGCTTCACAGAAGCTTTTCATGATGGTAATTACAGACTTAAAGAATTTTTTGTATCCTGCTTTATTGATGTAGGCTTTCCTAATAAGAATCTTGCTAGGAATGAAAAATATTGCTCCATTTTTTCATTTTCAGTTTTAATTTACTATTTTATATATATTATATGTGTGTGTGTGTTGTATTATGTATGTGTGCATGCAAGCATGCACATGCTATGGCACACGTGTAGAAGTCAGAGGATAACCTTTTGGGGTCAATTTCCTCTTCCTACCATTGGATTTTGAGGGTTAGCTTCAAGTTACCAGACTATCATGACAAGTACTATCCATAATCTATGAATAATCTCCCTGGCTCAAGGACTATTTCCTTTTAATGATATCACATCACTGTAATCTTGTGGGGTTTTTTCCTATTTCTTTGCACTAGGTACAGGGTTAAGACATTTAACACATGGTTGCTCACTCAAAGGGAATTTACTGCTTTTGGGAAAAAAACAGTCAAATCTTGTGGATGGTTTCAGAGCCACACCCTGCAATGCTATTTGTTCTCTTTCTCTACCCAATGCCTCATCTTACTGTTTTCAAACTCTTTCCTGCTTGGCCTCTGATGCAAAATGCCATAGCACTTCCCAGTGTGATCGGAGATAATAAGGGAACAGTATGGGACTCACAGGGTTCCAGTACTCATGCTATTCCCAGTCCAGGCTATGACCTACGATGCTGTATGTCATTGCAGCTTCAGCAACAATGTGAAAGCTAGGAAGAGTTGAGTTACTTGGTCAAGCTCATATTGTAACATAGAGGACAAAACCCATGTGTGTCTGATTCCTTTGTTCGTGCCTTTAACCTTCACATCATGAAGGCTCTTTCTAGAGCAAGAGATACAGAGCCATGATGAGTCCAGATTTCTCCTGTACCAGATGAGTGTTGGACCTAAGACAGAGCTCCAACAAAGTTGCCTATAATGCTTGAGTTAGGTCAGAATCCATGAGCAGCATCAAGTTGAAGTCTGCCTGAACAGTTCATAAGTAATGGAATCTCTATCAGTGCAATCAAGTGAGCTTTCATTGATTTGTGTCTGTCACCTTCAAACTCAGATTTTGTATTGGAACCTATGAACTACTCCTAAATGAAGTGCTATCTCAGTGGCCTTGATGTGGGGGTAGTATTGCAGAATCTTCCCTCACACCCCTTTAATCTTGTTGGTTGGTTTGCTGGAGAGTGTGCTCTGGTGGGTTAACACCTCACCCCCATGGTAACCAAATGAGAAGATTCTAGCATCTTGGAGGTCACCAAACACTAAGGTGAGAAACATAATCTTCCAACATGAGAGAGTCTCACTTAGGGGATCTAGGATTTCAGAATGGAATATAACTAGAGACCAACAAATGCTTATGAGTTTATGAAACCTAGAATTCCCATTGGTTAGTTGGCATAGGCATCACCCTTCCAAATCATTGCCTCATGAGCTTTTATTTCTCAGGATCCTCGTTAGTATATCACACTCCAGGAGGAAGGTGTATCCTTGTACCAGGGAATCTTCAGAATAAGTAAAGTTCACAAAAGAAAACTACCAGCACTGATATGTTTTCACGTGTAAAGATGCATGTAAACCTCATTTGATAACTTTTGGTCTGCTAATTAATTCATGTCCTGACTTCCAAGCAGTGTATCAACTCCCAAAACAACACTTATCTTTGGAGTTTTTGTTTGTTTAAAAATGTGTTTTACACATGTATGTGTGTGTGGTACATGCTTGTTTGTGTACGTGTGTATATGTATGTGTGTGGTGTATATGTGTGTGTTCAGATTCGTGAGAGTGCACATGTGTGTGTTATTGGGAGGTCATTCTCAATGGCTCTCCACCTTATTCATTGAGGCATGGTCTCTCAACTGAACTCAAAACATGCTAATTGGCTAGTCTAGCTAGCTCAGCTTGTCCCAGGGATCATGTGCTTTTGTTTCCTGAGTCCTGAGGTTACAAATGACCACCATACCCATGCAGTGTTTATGTACATTCCGAAGATCTGAACTCTGATCTTCAGGCTTGTAAGGTCTCATAAGAAGTAAGATACTAAAGATGACACATAGAAGAAAAGAGGTTCATAATACAAATAAATGGGAATGGTGACTCTTGATATCACTAAGTCATCTCCAAGTCCCAGACATATGACATTTTTATTTTTCTTAGTTTTCCTAGCTAACACTGAAATGTCTTTTTTTTACTGCAACCAAGAACATATCTTTGTGAGTGTATTATTGGCTTTGTTCAATAATATCTTGGATTGTTTGAAATGAGTACCTTAAACTGAGGTATCAACTCAGATACTAGAATGTAGGCATTGGCTTCTCTGAAAATCAAAATTTACATTTTGAAATGTAAAAAGATTGTGAAAAACATTGTAGAGAAGAGATCAATGAAGTCTGCAATGGCATTCCCTACCATTTGTGAGAATCTTGCACACTCTTATAGCCTCCTGTAAGAATGGTTTCTGGGCATTTCCCTACAAAATAATGCAAATTCCAAAAGGTCATGTTCCAATTTTACTGAACGACCTTGCATCCTCAGTATGTACCTCAGTACCTTGTCCACACAGCCATTAGACTTCCTCTAATTGGCCTGACTCAAATGGAGACTAAGTTTGTGGTTGGAAATGTTGTGACATTACCAAGAAAGTTCAGTTAGCACTAGGACACTTCTCAGACTCCTGTTTGCAAGCCCAAGGAAATAACTATAGCAGGAAAGGCCATACACTGATATGCAAAGCTATTATGCGATTCTTGTTAGGAATTGAAGACCCAAAAGCTTACACCCCCTCTCATCCTTTGTCAAAGAAACCATTTCAAGGAAATTTTTAGTGAGACTACCTACAGATCATTTATGTTTAAGAAGGACAAACAAGTTCTGGAAAATCAAAAGCCAGACAATATCAAGAATTTGTTAAGCTAGCAGTTTCAAAATTATTCCCCACCTAACCTTTGTTTTCAATTTTCTCCTTGCTGTAAAGCATCTTTTTCTGGAAGTAGAAGTATGGCTTTTATATAACTAGAAATCAAGCAACAAATGGTAAGAAGCCAGACGTGAAAGTGATATTATGTGTAAACAGATGGTAAGAATACTGTAAATGGAACAGGACAACACAGATTCATGAAATGTTAACTTGACAGTGGTCTTAGAGCATATTACAGTATGGATTCCAAGAATACAACAGAAGAGATTCTCACCCAGTGGGTATGGGATTGGATGCTAGATGAGGATAAAGCTCATTAATTTTATACAGTCTTTAAAAGTCATCTGAAGAGGTTATATAATTTGCTTAAGGACTGTAATGATAACTTTCCGAGGGCTTGGATTCTCAGCCCTGAGACTTTTCCTCTATGTGGGGACCTAGAATGAGTTATTTTCTTTTGGGTACTCTGAGTCTAAGCCAATGGTCAAGTCAGGCTTCTGTTAAATGGGGCCAGAACGTTTGTTCACCACAAGTTTCAGAGTGACTCAACTATGCTAGGATGGGTGGGGCATCCCACAAAATATATGGAGCCCCCTTAATTTCATTGTTACTCACAAACTGACTGAACTGCAGATGTTCTCATTTCAGAGTTGTGCTAGGTTGTGAGCATAATTTGTCATTACTGTTGGCTCTTACAGCTGGCCATTTGATATATGGCCCCCAGGGCCCAGAAATTGAGCCATCTTGTTCAGGACTTTTCCTAGGAGTCTGAGTTCCTTTACCTACAGAGGACATTATAAATTTGGACACTGGATCACCCTACATAGTCAAAATGAATATTAACTGGCCATATAAATAGTTTATTAGTTTGTTAATCACAAACATATTTCAAATAATAGAAATGTATTGTGATGTGACTATAAGATGTGAGAAGTCAAAACCTAAGATGCCAGTTTGATTGATTGCTTTTAAAGATGCTGCTGAGGGGTATTTTCCTTTTCTCTACTAGTTTGTTGGCAATCATTTGTGTTCCTTGTTTATTGACTTATAATCAGAATTCCCAACCGCTGTGTTAACATGGCATTCTATATGTTTGTGTTTCTGTCAATTTCCCCTTTTATAAAAATAATAGACATATTGGATTAAGAGTCTACCCTATCTCAGTATAATCTCTTAGCCAATTATCTGTGCAGTAACTCTATTCTCAAACAATACCATAATCTGAAGTACTTGTGTAACACTCTGGCAAGACTTAGCTTACTGGGGACCCCTTGAGTGAACAACACAGAGTCAGGAATCGATGCTAAAAGCAAGAGGAATTTATTGTTCCAACATGTTAGGGTCACCCTGCACGTGGGAAGAGAGAATAACCACGTGCAGCCCGGTCAGAGAACCTTTATATAGTTCTCAAGGTAGCAGCCATTAGGCACAACGTGATTAGCAGAACAGTGTGACTTCTAAACTGGTTGGTCTTTAGGGGGTAGGTGACCAATGGTCATGGAATGTGTCTAAGAGCTCTGGGAACCCCTACCCACAGGTGACTGGTGGTAGGTCCCTCCTCGCTGTGATCTGAGGAATGTAATTAGCCCCTCCCTTCCAGAGGGGAGGGGTGCCTGTGATCTTTATGACCCTTTTCTTTCATGAGGGGAGGGGTCTGGTGGAATTTTCCAAAGTTTCTGAGCTGACCTTTTTACTTGGAGTTAGGAATTCAATGCATGAGTTGTTGGAATACACAAGTCAACCCATCACATGTCATCTTTACTTCTGTGGTGCATAGGGAAGAGTAACTGAAGGTAGAGGCAAGAGGGGCAGAAGACTAGGAACAAATATAAGCTTAACACTATCCTAGTGAAGGAAGAAGTGCATAAAATAATTCAGATGCTAGGGAGAAAAATCCATGGACTCTGTAGTAAAAGCATGGGCCATATATTTCTATTTGAACTATATCCAAGATTTCATAAGAATGGATGGAGTTGTGAAAATTATCTACATGCATGAAGTAACATTACATTTCCTTATAAATATGTTCTTCTGAATCAAGAAGAAAAGACAATTACGATTTTTTTTTATTCTCTGGAACTTTGTAATATAAAGTTTTCCAGAGTTCTTAACTGTGAAGAGGGAAAAAGCAGTACATTACCTTGAAGAGAATAAGAAGGTATTCATCATCAGACTTTCCCCCACTGAGAATATGAAGCAGAGACATTACAGGGTTCTTATTTGGGAACTCCTTAAGTGAAATGTGCTTTGCTGTGGCTTGTTTCAAATAAAAAAAAAAAATGGAGCCCACAGCTACAATGTAGTCTGCTTAAAGGAGTAAAGACTGCAGGGGGGAAATGGAAAAAGCCAAATGTGGAGATGACATTTTCTTGAATGGGTTCAACATTTCACTAACAGAGATTAGGAGGCTATTTTAAGTCTGGGTGATTTGGTTTCTTTGTTTGAACAGCCTTTGTTCGATCAGAACCTCAGTGGCCACATGTTAACAATCAGATGGATGCCTCTTTGCAAGATAGGAAGGCAGAGGGAAAGAGGGCCAATGGAACAGACACCAGCAACTGCAGCAATGCAGGTTAGCCTCCCCCCAGAATACTTTTGGGGAACTAGAAAGTGAGTGCTGAGTCACCCAGACTTTCTAGAAGGCAAAGGTGGGCAATTCTAGGTTTTGGTGGTCACAGAATGTGGCTTCTGGTGGGCCACAGTCTAGCTATTCTGGAGCTCAAAAAAAAAAAAAAAAGAGTAAACAGAGGGAGGAGAAATCCTCTCTGCACTGAAGTTCTAATCTGTAAGACTGGCGCTCAATATGCAGCTTTTGCTTGGTGTAGCTGATGGCCTACCCATGGGACAGGCAGGATCATTCCTTACTTGAAGCAGCACAATGCCACCTGTAGTGTTTGTCTGCCACGTTCTGTTGTAACTGCCATGCAAGTAGCATCCTACTCAATCTACAAACAAGATGAAGAAATAGAGTTACCCATATGTGAGTCATCTTGGCCAAGTTTATATTGCTAGCAGGTTGCAGAGCTGTGATAGAGCCCTAAGCTGACACATGTGCACCATCACTGCTACTGACTACTTCTCTGTAAGGACTCATGAAGGAAGGACAGTGGGGGTGTGCAAAACTGTTGTCTGGAGCCTTTGAGGGAAATGGTTCTTCTAGAGAAGCTTATCTCCAAAGGCTAGCCTATACACATGAGACTGCATGAAAAGGAGATACTGACAGAAATCCTCCTGAATGTTACTTCACAACAGAAGACTGCACACATGTGATCACATTTTCTTTAAGATTTCATGGCTTCTGTATGTGCACCACTATGTACTCATCCCACATTTTTTGAAAATATAACCTATTAAATTCTTATGGATGCCAACAAGTATCTAGCTGAAAAAACTTCACACTGTGAGCTGGGCGAGGCGTGGTGGTGCACGCCTTTAATCCCAGCACTCTGGGAGGCAGAGGCAGGTAGATTTCTGAGTTCGAGGCCAGCCTGGTCTACAGAGTGAGTTCCAGGACAGCCAGGGCTACGCAGAGAAACCCTGTCTCGGAAAAAAAAAGCAAAACAAAAACTTCACACTGTATAGGATCACACTGTGTAGGTTGGTAGCATCTCAATGCTCCACCAAATGCTGCAGTATCCCAGGTGGCTTGCTGCTTGCATCTGCAAACAGAGAATCGGACAGACGTTAGAAATTCATGTCCAAGTGGCTCTGTAGACATGAACATTGTCAGTGGACTTTAACTTCTTCATATATATATAGGATTTTAAAGTATTTGCTACCTCAAGTGTAATGGAGACCCAGTAAGAAAATTCAGGAAAAGCATAGTGCTTGGCCCCCAGAGAATGTTATGATCATAAAAACCATCAAGAGACCCTTTTTGCTTTACAAAGGGAACCTACCATTCTTAAGCAGGGGAGCATCTCACGGACTCCAGTCTCTTTTGCTTTGCTCATGAAAAAGTGTCACTGCTCTTGTGTAAAGTAGGCGCTGAATGGGTGGCGACTGATGGCAGTATACACTAAAGCAGATTGTTGATTCACTTCGTGCCGCTGTGGCTGTGCCTCACTTTCTCCACCTGCACACAGGCCTAATAATACTTACCACCTACATGTCTTACTGCTGTACTGAGGCTTTTCGTAGGCAAAGGCAAGGGGAGCGGGGGATCATTAGAAGATGCACATCTAACAAAGTGGAAACCTTTGAACTTTCAGAACTGTGGGGTTGTCGTGTTATCTTCATCTTTTAAACTCCATTTCAACACTTCAATCATGTTAAAATGAAGTTCTTCTCTTCTTCCATCAATCCAGTGCATTCAGATGCAGGAGTGTACTCTGACCTCTTATTGTCTTATACTTCAACTTAATTCTTATTGGAAATCCACTGAGTGACTATGACTGAATAACTCTTGGTCCCTCTCATTTCATCCTATTTTGCATACAGGGAGAACTAAGGGTAGTCTTGTTTGGCCTGTGCAACAGGAATGAGGGCTAGATTGTCAAAGGCAATGGTGGTGCAGGGTGTGTGTGGGTGTGATTGCTTTATTTTCAGGAGAACTTGCTTTAAAAGCACCTTTTCATATGTTCCGCATATATTTAATGAGCACTTATTATGTACCAGACACTGTTCTAGTAAACTTAAGTCTCTATCCTGTACACATAGTACTTTTGAGAGAATGAAGAACTGGTGATCACATGGATAAATTCAAGAGATAACCTCAAATACTTGTAAGGTTTGGAAGAAAATGAAATGGGGTAATTGATTTGAAAAATGGCCAGGATTGGGATATGGTTTAGCTGAGATAATTACCCAGACCCAGAAAAACACACACAGTATGAACTCACTTATACGTGGATATTAGCAATAAAGTACAGGACAACCAGGTTACAATCTACAGACCCAAAGATGCTAAGCAGCAAGCAGGGCCCAAGGAAGGATCTTTTCATTTCACTCAGAAGTGGGAAATAGATATCTGAAGTAGATGGGTGGGGAGGGATAAGGGTAGAAACTGGGGTGGGGGTCAGGAATTGGTGGAAAGGTTAGGAGAAAGAATGGAAATCAGTGGGGGCATCTCTAGGATGGGGAAGCTCCCCAGATTTTGTGGGGGTGTCCCTAGCTGAGATTTCTACCAGCAGGGGACATGAAGCCTAAAGAAGCCAACTCCTGTAGTCAGGTGGGACTTCCAGTGGAAGGAGGGGGATACCAACCCATCTACAAAACTTTCCACCCAAAATTTGTCCTGCCTACCAGAAGTTCAGGGATAAAGATGGAGCAGAGATGGAGGGAATGGCCAACCACTGACTAGCCCAACTTTAGACCCAACCCATGGGAGAGAGCCAACTCCTGACACTATTTTTGATATTCCGTTATGCTTGCAAACAGGAGCCTAGCATAACTGTCTTCTGAGAGGCTTCATCCAGCATCTGATGGAAACAGATGCAGAGACCTACAGCCAAACAGTAGTTGGAACTCAGAGAGACTTGTGGAAAAGTGGTGAGAAGGATTGAGGGAGCTAGAGGGATCAAGGACTCTACAAGAAGACCTACAGAGTCAACTAATCTGGGCCCATGGGGGCTCAAAGAGACTAAACCACAAACCAAAGTACATGTATGGACTGGACCTAGGACCGCTACACAGATGTTAGATCACCAATATCATATGCTCTAAGATCAAGAATTGACAAATGGGACCTCATAAAATTACAAAGTTTCTGTCAGGCAAAGAACACTGTCAAAAGAACAAATTGGCAACCAACTAATTGGGAAAAGATCTTCACCAACCCTACATCAGATAGAGGGCTAATATCCAATATATACAAAGAACTCAAGAAGTAAGACCCCAGAAAACCAAACAACCCTATTAAAAATGGGGTACAGAGTTAAACAAAGAATTTTCACCAGAAGAACTTCAGATGGCTGAGAAGCATCTTAAAAAATGCTCAACTTCATTAGTCATTAGGGAAATGCAAATCAAAACAACCCTGAGATTTCACCTTATACCTGTCAGAATGGCTAAGATTAAAAATTCAGGAGACAGCAGGTGTTGGCGAGGCTGTGGAGAAAGAGGAACACTCCTCCACTGCTGGTGGGGTTGCAAATTGGTACAACCACTCTGGAAATCAGTCTGGGGGTTCCTCCGAAAACTGGGCACCTCACTTCCAGAAGATCCTGTGATACCACTCCTGGGCATATACCCAGAGGATTCCCCACCATGTAATAAGGATACATGCTCCACTATGTTCATAGCAGCCCTATTTATAATAGCCAGATGCTGGAAAGAACCCAGGTATCCCTCAACAGAAGAGTGGATGTAAAAAATGTGGTATATATACACAATGGAGTACTATTCAGCCATTAGAAACAATGAATTCATGAAATTCTTAGACAAATGGATGGAGCTGGAGAACATCCTACTAAGTGAGGTAACCCAGTCTCAAAAGATCAATCATGGTATGCACTCATTGATAAGCGGATATTAGCCTGGAAAACTGGAATACCCAAAACATAATCCACACCTCAAATGATGTACAAGAAGAAAGGAGGAGTGGCCCCTGGTTCTGGAAAGACTCAGTGAAGCAGTATAGGGCAAAACCAGAACGGGGAAGTGGGAAGGGGTGGGTGGGAGGACAGGGGGAGGGAAGGGGGCTGATGGGACTTTTGGGGAGGGGGGCAGAAAAGGGGAAATCATTTGAAATGTAAATAAAAAATATATCGAATTAAAAAATGAGCAGCTTGGTCTTCATGCATGTCCCCTAACAATTAGAGTGGTGGCTGTCTCTGACGCTGTTGCCTGCCATTGGATCCCTTTCCCATGTATGGGCTGTCTTGTCTGACCTCAGTGGGAAAGGATGCACTCAGTCCTGCTAGGACTTGTTGTCCCACAGTGGATTGGTGTCCATGGAGGGGCTCTCCTCTGAGAGAAAAGGAATGGGGGAATGGGGGGAGGCTGGAAGGAGAGGGGCTGCTATCAGGCTGTAAAGTGAATAAGTAAATTAAGAGCAAATAAATAAATAGAAAAAAAAGGAGAAAGCTCATGTAAAATAACTCTTCTCATCCTAGGACTTGGGGACTAGAAGTCAGCATGCTAGGGCTCCACCTCTAAAAACATCTCAAGCTATCTGAGATTCCCTTTAAATTTAAAATCTGAGTGAAAGGGGTCATTCTACAGCGTTCGTGCCTGAATGTGGATTCAGGGTCAAATTGTTCTCATCCTATCGAAAAGGATGCAGTCCAATGTAGGCCAAAGGTCTCAGTGGGTAAATGCCGATGTGAAGTGGATGCGGATCACTTGGCCACCTCTCTGTCATCATTTCCGCCTTCTCCTTAAGGTGCTTTACCCTCTCAGGGATAGTCTCGAGATGACGAGTGACTAGAAATCTGTGTGAGAGGTTTCCAAAGCCAAAGATCTTGTGATCACAGTTGCCATACCTGCATTCTTTCCTTCCTAGCAGCAAACACTGGAAAAGCTCTGATTCATGGCCTCGGAGCTCTTCCACGCTGTGCGCCTCTTGTTCTGAGTCAGAATGGAAGAGCTCAGAGCCTTTGGTTGGCAGGGCTTAGTAATGCGGAAGGAAACGGTTACTAGGAAATGAAGAGTTACACGCATCAAAGTGATTGGTAACCAAAGAACGGTGACTTGGTTCTTTCTTACATGGTGGAGTAGAAAAGAGTAGGTGTGTGACAGACCGGGACCCAGATGACCCCCACACTACTCAAAGGGCCAAGGCCAGCTTCCTATGAAGTTGCCTAGGAAGTAGGTGGGGACGGTCCCTCTTGTGCCTCCATGTTGTTTATTTGTGCCTTCCCGAAATAAGCAATCTCAATCTTTAATTTCCATGTGGAAACATGCACCACTCTCCCCTGCCCTCAAAATGTGGGTGTGTAGAAAAAGAACATAAAATCACTCAACAATAGAGTTTGTAGGTAGTCGTCAACGACTTGAACTGGGAAATTTTACTCACAGAATGTCTCCTCTTATCTACCTTTCATTTGTTTTGTCACTAAGCTGTGATTAACATTCCGGAAACATTTAGAATCTAACAACAACAATATATAACGTGTTGCATGCACCTTAAGACTGTTTTAGTCACTTTCTAAGAACACATTCAATCTCACAATATCTCTTTAAGGTAACTATCACATTATTATTATTGTTATTCCCATTTATATAGATTAGGAAACTGAGTCCCGAGGACATTTATGTTGCTTGCCTTGCTCTAGATGGTGAGGACAGGATCTAGACAGACTGTTTTCCAAGCCTGTACATACACACCCACATGCATGCACATATGCACACATGCACAGACACACACACACACACACACACACACACATTTTAAATTAATTCTTTGAGAATTGTGTGCAGGTATACACTGTATTTTAATCATACTCATCCTAACCCTCTCCTCAATATACTCCTGGATCCCCACCTGCTCATATTCCCTTCCCAAATCTATGTCCTCATTTTAAAAATAACCTATTGAGCTTATTTATTGCTTTTCATGTAATTGCTGGAGTTTGGTTAACCTACCTGGAGTCAAACTCTTAGAGAAATCCAAGACTCCTTTCTCTAACATCCATCATATGTCAATAGTTCATCATGAGTCAGGAATTTAGAGCCCCTTATCCTCTAAGTTAGAATGTTGACTGCCTTGGTTTTGTGCAGGCAACCACAATTGTTGTGCATTCGCAAGTGCAAAGGTCCTGTGGTGTCCAGAAGATACTATTCTGCAGTTATGCTTCCTGTTAGAATCTCCATCACCAGCCTTGCAGGAAAAGGAGTATGACATGGATGACCCATTTAGGGCTGTGCACTTGACCATCACTTATTCTCTGCACTTGGAACAGTTATCAGTCTATTAAGCACCACCATAAGAAACATCCTGAAGAGGATTAACAGCTGCATTGATCTATGGGTACTGAGTTCAAGACAGTCTCTTAATCATCATAGTAGCCTGCATTTTCCTGCTTCTATGGAAGGTACTTCCTTCTGCTCTTGTGTGTTTATTTAAACTCTGCCTCAGCCGCTCACTTCATGTATGACTTAATGTATTATTTATCATCTTCCCAACCATTTCCAGAAAAGATTGGAGGCGGTGACTTACAATTCATTAAACACCTACCAGCTGGCTTATAATTATTTTTTACTCACCCACACATTTCCCCCAAGTGTTTCTTCATACCTGCTCTTTCCTCAGAGAATCAGGACTGTGAACATCTGAAGCCCAAATGAGCACCAAAGTATTTTCTGGAAAGTATGACTTGGGTAGGCACAATGCCCAGAGATAGGCCTGACAGGTACCCTATTTTATTTTATTTTTTTAAAAGAAATGACTAATTTTATTTTTAGAAACTTGGGGACAATGCAAAAAATAAGACTAAATACTAAGACAAGAAACCAAGGTTTTGTTATTACAAGAACTCCTCCCTGAGGCTCATAGAACAATGAACTGCCTGGCTTGTACCTGCTAGCCACACAGAGCAATGTGCTCCTACTAACAGAGTCATGGGCTTGATGCTGGCCAAGGGCAGTGTGTGATGACCATGTGTGTGCTTTGTGTGAAGTGAAAGGGGTCCATTCACATTCCTGCAGGAATAGGTTAAAGTAGGAACAGAAGCTAACATTTGTAGTATAATGGAGTGGAAAAAACCCTCCCAGGAAGTTAGTTGCTAAACTTGTATTTCTACCATAATCTGCACCTGAACATCAAGATGTCAGTATCTAATGACCCTTTCACAGGGGTCACATATCAGATATCATACATAGCAGATATTTACATCTCCTGTAGCAAAATTACAGTTATGGTAGCAATGAAATAATTTGATGATTGGGATCATCATAACATGAGGAACTATATTAGATGGTCACAGCATTAGGAAGGATGGGAAGCATTTCAACAGAAGAAAAGTCACTAAGGATGCAGGTTTACTTCTAATCCATGCTCTTCTACAGATATGTTCTGTTATTTAGGTCATCTGGCAATATTTTCTCTCTCTTTATGCCAACCTTCTCTGAGAAAACTCTCTTTTAAAATGCATTTCTATGACAGTAATATAGGAAAAGGAACTTCTTTAGATTTGGTGCTCATAGACACTAGGCTGGCCTCCAATTCTATTATATGTGGTTGAGGATGACTTTGAACTTCTGATCCATCTGCCTGCACATCCTGAGTGCTGGGATTACAGGTGCATACTAACACACCTGGCTTTAATTTGGTGGTAGTGATGGAACTCATGGCTCCATGTATGCTAGGCAAGTACTCTACATTCCTAGCCTTCATCAAGAGGACGCACTAAGACCGTCTTTGTTTCTATAGATGGAGACAGAAGAAAACAGTCTTACATTGGAGACAAGGGGATTTGCCTGACCACAAGAGACCCATCCCCAAAATCTCTTGTCTGCTTTAACCAGGAGTCACTTTATCCTTTTCCAATTTATTCATGTTCTTTTTTTTTTCTTTGCTTGAGTAAATGGTGCTTTTTAAACAAACCCAACCTAGGCTTGCAATGCTCAGAACTTAGAGGGATTCTTTCTTGAGTTTAAGTGAGTTGATATCACATGTTTTCAATGAGGTACAGTAGCATCATGTATGACCAGTCACTCACTGGCCATCGTGTGCTCCTCTGTACATTCTGAGGCATAGGGTAGTCTGTAAAGTCTGATAAGTTATGGCTGCTGTGTTACCAACAGCGGTCTTTACGTTGGATTGTCCCTTTTTTTACTGTTCACAACGGGAAAGCCCTTTCATTTGAGCTCCCCAGGAAGTTGAATGGATGAAAGATGAAATCATTCTCCATTTTCTGAGCATGTACTGTGCTCAAGGAACTTTACAGGGATTAGCTCTTCTTATCCTCCCGGCAGGTCTGGGAGGCAGGAAGTCCAGAATCATCCCCATGTTATAGGCAACTGACAATGAGAAGGACTGGAAAGCTCCACAGGATTTCTCAGCTTCAAGTAACATAGCTAGGACTCAAATATAAGTAGAGAGAGGCATTTGTCATGACACTATACTGTCTCTCACAGTATGCTAATGCAGGGAGGTGGAACTGGAACTTAACTGGAACTGGATGCCTGGTAGGCATCCTTTAGACTTTACTCACTTTTGCTATTTAACACAGAGACAGTGTGAGAGAGAGAGAGAGAGAGAGAGAGAGAGAGAGAGAGAGAGAGACAGAGACAGAGACAGAGAGCTTACCTTTCCTGTGTCTTGATTTCTTCAAATGCCAAATAAGAGGATTTTACTTAACACGTAGGTTATAGAAGAGTTAATTCAGATAAACTACTCATAATAGCCTGGGATTGGGGACATGACTCAATTGTTAAAGTGCTTGCCATGTAAGCAGAACAACTTCAGTCCAGTATGAACGTAAAAATCCAGGTGTAGTAGCATGTTTGGGATTCCAGCACTGTAGAAGATGTGCCTAAGCATGTATGAACACACACATACACACACACACACACACACACACACACACACACACACACTCACTCACTTTATACATAACACACACTTTAATTTTTTTCTTTTTTTGTTTTCTTTCTTTCTTTTTTATTTTCTATATTCTTTGTTTACATTCCAAATGATTTCCCCTTTCCCGGTTCCCCCCTCCCCATATGTCCCATAAGCCTTCTTCTCTCCACCCATTTTCCAATCACCTCCCTCCCTTTTCTCTGTCCTGGTACTCCCCTACAATGCTAGATCAAGCCTTTCCAGGATCAGGGCCCTCTTCTTACTTCTTCATGGGTGTAAGATGGTACAACCACTGTGGAAATCAGTCTGCCAGTTCCTCAGAAAACTAGACATGACACTTCCAGAGGACCCTGCTATACCTCTCCTGGGCATATACCCAGAGGATTCCCCAGCAAGCAATAAGGACACATGCTCCATTATGTTCATAGCAGCCTTATTTATAATAGCCAGAAGCTGGAAAGAACCCAGATGTCCCTCAGTGGAGGAGTGGATACAGAAAATGTGGTATATTTATACAATGGAATACTGCTTAGCAATTAAAAACAATGAAGTCATGAAATTTTTAAGCTAATGGTTTGATCTGGAAAATATCGTCCTAAGTGAGGTAACCCAATCACAAAAGAATACACATGGAATGCAATCTCTGATAAGTGGATATTAATTAGCCCATAAGCTCGGAAAATTTTTAATTCTTTGTATATATGCAATAAGAGAATGTATGTGCACATGACTACAGGTACCCTCAGAGGCCAGAAAGGGTTGGATCCCTTGGAGCTTGAGCTGTCAGAGGTTCATGAGTGCTGGAAAATAAACCCAGGTCCTCTGCAAGAGCAACATTGTTCTTTTTCTTTCAAGACAGAGTCTCTCTATATAGCTCTAATTATCCTGGAACTCACTGTGTAGATCAGGTTGTCCTTGAAATCATGGAGATCTACCTGCCTCTGCATCCTGAGTGCTGGGATTAAGGGCCTGCACGTTATATCCTGGCACATATTAAGTTGGGTATATTTTATTGTAACTTTTTGTTGCTATGACAACAGAAATAAACATGACATAGTAGGCAAGAGAGCTGCTTCTGCAGAGGACCTGGGTTAATTCCCGGCACCCACATCTGTGACTGTAGTCCCAGGTGCCCTCTTTTGAACCCCAGGAGTACCAGGTATGCACTTGTTGTACATATATACATACATACATACATACATACATACGTACGTACGTACAAGAAACAGACAAACACAAAATAAGATAAATAAATCTAAATAAAAAATCTTAAGTGACATGATTGTCTGACTCTGTTGCCTTTATGTCTGAGATGAAACAGGACACCATGGCTTCAATAGCACATAATCGAGTAGTGTTGTTCACCTCATGAGCAAACAGGAGGCAAAAAGAAGTAAGATAAGGTTGGCCACAAGGTTTATCTTCCAGGACATATCCTCAGGGATCTATTTCCTTCACACTTGGCTCCATCTTCCAATTTTCCATCCCCTCTATATTAATTTTGAATTACTCTGACCAAAAGCTGTCTTAGGGAGAACCGTTTATTTTGTCTTACAGTATAAAGGAATGGCAGAGAAGGCAAAGCAAGAAGATGCAGCTAGGTCTGTGGCATGACCAGGAAGCAGACAACAGGGAACTCTAGCACTCAGCCAACGTTCCCCTTTCCCCTTCTGAAACTAAGCCTGGGAAGGGGCTCCACTGACATCTATGGCAGTCCTTTTCCCCTCTGTCTTCTCTGCAAGTGCCTTCATAGATATGCCCAAAGGTGGTCCCTGTAAATGATCTTTTTTATTACATTTATGTATTAAGTGTGTAGATACATGCATGCCACAGTGTATTTGTGGAGGTCAGAAAACAATTTGTAGGAATAGGCGGGAGTCCTGGAGATAGAACTCTGATTTTTAGGGTTGGAAACAAGTACTTTTAGTTACCTGCGATGCCAGTTTGTCTGCCTAGCTTTACACATTTCTTAAGTCAATAAAGTTGGTGATCAAAATTAACCATCACAATCTCTACAAAATAACATAATATCAAAGGTTTAATATATAAGTGCTGACACTTATGGTCTTATTATGACTCAAAGGTGCTTCCTTTGAGTGTTGTCTTAACACCTGAGCCTTTTGCTAGAATACTTTATACCTAAACCATCCCAGCTGAATATGTGTTATTTGTTGTTATTAATATTATCACCATCGTCATTGGATTGACAGGGGAAGACTGGGCTCTCCTCTTGAGGATCTTAGTCTCCTCAAAATTACTAACATTTGAAAGAAAATCCCCAGGGCCAGCAAGCTCTAGACTTCAGCAGCTACCTGGAAAAGGGAGTTGGAGGAGAAAAGAGACAAAAAGTCACTTAAACTGTCACCAGGCTTAGACACATGGCTGACAAACAGCCACGTGGTGAGGAGGACGACTTTAGGCAAAGTAGGGAAACCCCAAACACTGGGAAAAGCCAATATGGAGGAAAACTCAGTAAAGTACGAAGAAAAAGAGAAGTTACACCTTTCTTCAGAAAAGCAGGCAGACTTGTGGCAGAGTTATGACCATACATTGCTGGAGCTCAGTAGGCCTCTGTGCTAGGGTTAGACATTCTGGGAAGGAAAAATGCCATGTCTCACTAAAGGACTATTATTCTGCCTATCTCCTTAGCATGGTTTAAGATGCGCCTGACTTACTAGGAGTGGTCCCTTGACCAAGCCCAGCTGGAATGTTAGGTCCTTAATCAAGCCAGAGATTCTACTTTCCTGAACAAGAGTCTTTTGCTTATTTGTTTGGCTGGTTGTTGTTTTGTTTTTCCCTTACTCGAATAAGATCAAAATTATGATATATTCTGATATTTTCCAAATGATAAAATCTGACAAACTTACTTTCTGAAAAACGGTGAATAAGATACCAATCTAATTCTTTGAGTGTTGGTCTATATTATGTATGGGGTCTTAGAATTTCATAATTGATGTTCTAACCTAAGATGTCCCACCACTCCAAGGATCTTTCTAAAATACCAGGGAAATGTTTTGCTTCTCCCTCACACCCTTCAGTCATATGTGAATTGTGCAATGGTGTCTCTGGCTGCTGCTCGTCTCTGACTTCACTACATAGTGCAGAATTAGGACCATCCATCTAGCCCCATTTCTAAACAGTAACGAGAAATAGTCATAGTATACAACATTATTTATGATATATCAACCAACTAGTACTCCCCAGAGCTCCCAGGGACTAAACCACCAACTAAGGAGTACACATTGAGTGACCCATGGCTCCAGCTGCATATGTAGCAGAGGATAGACTTATCTAGCATCAATGTGAGGAGGGCCCTTAGTCCTGAGAAGGCTCAATGCCCCAGTGTAGGGGATTGCCAGGACAGGGAAGTGGGAGTGGGTGGGTTAATGAGCAGGGGGAGGAGGGATGGGTTAGGGTGGTTTTGGAGGGATGCCAGGAAAGGGGATTTGAAATGTAAATAAAGAAAATATCAAATTAAAAGAGAATTATATACCATATTTAGTACTGTTTTTCAGCTATAATGACTAAATAAATATATGAACAAAAACCCTCATTTAATAAAAAGGAAAAAGAAAAGCAATAAATAAATGATACTAAAATTGGGATGGGTGTCATGGGGCTTTATGCCTAATATTGAGTTTTATGAGAAAGGCTTCCCAATAACATAAGGATGTTCTCATGATTAGATGTTTTATAATTCTTTACATAAAATTTAAAGATGCATTCCCTTATTCTGTTTTGTGCTTTTAGTGTCAATCAAAATGATCTAACTTTAAAGAAACAAACCAATACTATATGAAGATACTTTCCTAATTCAGGATTATTATCTTTTATTACATATATTTAAAGTGTATGATATGATGTTTTATATATTCAACTTGATTCATTATCTTGAACTATCTGTAATAAAGGCCAAGTCAGCACAGGAAACATATTTTAGTCATTTTATTAACAACTAATTATGAAAAGCACCTTTGGTTTCTGTTATTTGGATGGCCTACCTGTGGGGTTCTGTTGGTGTGCTAGCAATAGATTGTGATTTTCAAGTATTTAATAGTCAAAAATATTTTAAAACTTTTAGCATTGGATTTTTGAGACAAGCTTTTGTTTTGTGGCACAGGCTGGACTCAAACTCATGATCCTTCTGCCAGAGCCTCCTCAGTTTTAGCCTTATAGGTATGCACCACAGCACCTGATTTTTCTAACACAAATCCAGGCATGGTGTCTCATGCCTTTAATCCTAGAAGTCAAGAGACAGAGGTATAAAGATTAATGTGAGTTAGAGGCCAGCATGGGCTATAGAGTAGAATCCTGTATCAAAGTAAGAGAGCAGAAATGAAAACTTAAACAGAAGCACAGGGTTTTCCCATTGGAAGCTGAGATATTCATCATAGCCAAGATGTGGAATCAGTGCTGCTGTTCATCAATGCAAGAACAGATAAAAATGTAGGGCATATACACAGTGAAATATTATTCATCCTCAGAAAAGAAGGGCATCTTGCTATATGTGGCAACATAGATGGAGCCAAAGAACATTTTAAGGTAAAATACGCCAGACACAGAAAGATAAATGCTGTGTATATATTTGCCTTTTCATTCATATTTTTGATATTATAATACAACAATGAAATTTCTCCCTTCCCATTACTCCCTCCAAACCCTCCCATATATGCCTTCCATCTCTCCTTTAAATTCATAGCCTGTCTAAAAACTACATATAAATGGAAGCTTTAAAAGTTGATTTCCTAGAAGTAAAGAATAAAGGAATAACCACTGGAATCCAGAAGAGGAGAAGTAGGCCTCCGAGGACAGTGCACACTGATTATTAAAGAGCAGCTAGACAGGAGGAATATGTGCTCATTTCTGTCTCACTGAAATCTTTAAAGACATGAATCTTAGTGTAGTTAGAGATGTGTGAAACCATCACCATTATTAATTCTAAAACATGTTCTTGAAACCATAGACCCTTTACCTATCACCCTGCTCTAAATCTTCTAAACAAATCACTAATCTTGTGTCTCTATAGATTTCTCTAGCTTTAATTTTCATATGAAAAGAATCATATAGCATGTAGGATGCTGTGTCTGGCTGTTTTGCTTTCTAACATAATGCTTCAAGGCCCATCCATGCCACAATAGCTAGCTGTGCTTCATTCCTTTTTAGGGGTGAATGGCACTCCATTGTGTGGACATACCGAGTATCATTTCAATAAAGGGATTGAATAGAACCTATGAGGCATAGTGAGTAGAAGCTAGAACAGTTTCCAGTGGGAGGGTGGGATTGAATTTAAGACCTGTTGATCAATTCTGGAAGTCCTGAAGATGGATTACAAAAACATAATGCAGGATTACCATGGATTTTTATGTAAAATAGAGCCCTTTGGCATAAGGTTTTTGGTATTAATGTTTTCCTCAAATTTATTTTTCCCCTGTGGTAGTTTCATAATATATTACATGTACTGAAATACACCTCCTCTCAGAGTATTCCCCAAATCCTCCTCCCAACATCTTTTAATATAATTAGTGCTACCCATACATCCATCAGTGCTGGGCTATCCACTGAGACTTCACCAACATACCTGAACACAACCCTCCCCAGCCATGAAAACCTCACTATCCCTCTCCCAGTATCAATCAAGTGCCTGCAACTCTTCAGCTAAGGATGTGGCCTCTTGAGCCCCTTTCCCAACATGGTGGAATGTTGACTGGCTTAATCTTGTCCCCCATCTTGTGTAGGCAACCACAGCTAATGTGCTGTCTTGTGCAGAAGACACTATTATGTAGTGGTCCTATCCAACCTCCAGCTCATACAGTCTTTTTGTGCCCAGTTGTGTGATGTTCTCTGAGCCTTGACAGGGAGGAGCTGTGTACTCAATATGTGTTCTTTGGCCAGGTATGAATCTATTATCCACTGTTCATTGCAAAAAAAGAAACTTCTCAGATGAGGGACAAGAGTTTTGAACAGACAAGTTTTCACGCTTAGTGTACCAGCGATGCTGATCATTTGCCTGCCCACTGCCCTTAGGTCCCTAAATATTTCCAGAATACCAACTCTTTCTCTGTGCTTTCTGATGACTGAAGAATTGGCAGGCATTGGATGCAATCACACCCCCTTCCTTAAATAGATTAATGCCCTATGTAGAATTCTTGCAGCCTGGTTTTAAAATAAATGGTGATCTTAAATGATCTGGTTCCTCTCCTGAGCATATGGTATTGGAAATCTCAGAGTCTGAACCTTCAGATTCGCCAGATCTGGCTGAAGTGGAATTAAAAGGCATGCTTGCAGCAAGTGGCATGAGAGGCCACACAATAAAGGCAAAAGTTCTGAGGTATCTAGTAAGTAAAAAAGAAAGAGTACAATAAATATATAGAAAGAAACTGAGATGGAGGGCAAGATCTGCTCATCTGGAGAGGACGCCAGGAATGGTAACTGTATTGCTCTGGATGCTTATAATGCTACAGGATGAGATCTTCATTTCATTGTAGCAATCCGTGTCTCCATGATGCTCTGACACATTTTTACCAAACCAGTTTTAATGGGTCTCTGTTGCTTGCACTCCAAGAGACCCCAATGGAGGAATGTGCAGGAAAGATACTAAGTTGAGTGTTTAGAGCGGAGTGCAGGAGGAGAATTGGGATAGCAGATGTTTGGTAGGATGTTGAGCACTGGCTCTTTGGCACTGAGGCAATCTTTCACCATGGGGCGATGGAAGGAGATTGTGCCTCGAATCTGTCAGGGTAAAGTACAAAAGGGCAAAGGCTTTATGAGAGCTTCCTGCTCTGAGACAGATGTATATTTGCACTGGTGTATGTGTCTTTATGTGGCATATGGATGTAGAGGGAGTTGATTGGCAAGGGGAAGAACCTTGAAGAAAACTCTCAATCTTGGGCAGGATACGCAGTAGATTCTTACACCAGAGTAGTGTTACAGAATAGTGGGGCTTAATGGTCAACAAGTTCATTCTTAGAGCTGCATCTTTCAAAACTATCATAGAGCAAAGTCACTCTTCTTCAACATGTCTCTCATGATAACAGCTTGGAAGAAGTACAGGTATGGTAAAATTATATTTCTAGAATTTTCCTCTTCAAATATGTATCCATAGAGATGTGCAGACTGGAGCCATGAAACTTGCGAGGCATCACATACATTGCTCTCAAATGTCTCAGTGGATACCTGGACAATGATTAATGTCCTAAAGCAAGGTACCCTGGCAGCCCACTGACATTGGAAAATGTGCACATATAATATTGCTATCCCAAAATTGGCACTCTCTGGAGCAAGCAATGTAATATAAACTATAATCTAACCAATGGGTAGGCTCCTACCTGTGGGATCTGCACTTAGCATCCATTTAAGTGTAGACATGATGTCATGAGTGCGTACATCTGTCCAAACTTACAAATGAAATCAATATAAATTTTTGAGAATCAGATATACTTCAATCAAGCTATAGAAAAGCTTTATTAAATTATGGTTTTTGGTTTGGATTGGATTTTGAGACATAGTCTTACTATATACCCAGGTTAAATTTAAATTTACTGATAGCCCAGCCTCACATTTATCACTTAATCCTCTTACTTCAGCATCCCCAGTATTGAGATTACAGTTGTACCACTTATTTTTTTCTTGCATCTCACCAGTTCTATGTGCTCACTATGGAGAATCTCTCTCTCTCTCTCTCTCTCTCTCTCTCTCTCTCTCTCTCACACACACACACACACACACACACACACACACCACAGTACCTTTAAAAACCCATAGTAAGTCTACACCCAGGGACCCATTGGTAGCAGCTGGTCACATCGCACTGTTAATTGGACCTCTTTCTATATAACAGATTGATGTCAGTCTTCTTGGCCTTCTATCTGTGCCAGGCTAGCACGCCTATGGGCTCTTGATGTACACCAGTCTGGCTGAGAAGTAGACCATTGAAACAACCCTGCCACCTGCTGCCCAAAATACTTTCCTAATCTTTTTGGTATTTTTCAAACTCTTTTGTTTTAAAATGCTTCTGTTGGTCTTTATTTTATAGTTATAAAGGTATCCTGTCCTGCTATAAAAACACAAACAATAAACCAAGCATTGTGATGTGTGCCCACAATTCCAGCACTTGGAAGGTGGAGGCATGAGGGTCAAGAGCTCAAGGTCAGTCTCTAATAGACAGAGATTTTGGGGTCAGCCTGAGCTACATGAGACTCTGTCTTTAAAAAACATGAAAATGCATGGGCAGAAGAGACAGCTCAGTTGGTAAACTCATTGTTTTACAAGCATGAGGATGTGAGTTCAATCGCTGACACCCACATAACAAAGTCCAAGTGCCAGGGAGGGAGAGTCAGGTCCATATTGTTAATAGGCATGCTAGCCAGTCACCCTTGAGTAGTTTGTGGGTAAGAGGCCCCATGGCAAATGATGCAGACAACATTCCTAAGGATGACACCTGAGGTTCTTCTCTGGCTTTCATACATCTTTTCACTGGCACCCATATATGTATGGGTACATACACAAATATGTATGTTCATGTGCACACACATGCACAATTTTTTTAAATGAAAGCAATAAAAGAGCCTATCAAGTCAAACATCAAGTGCCCTTCCTGAAACCTCAACCTCCCGTGCTATACACTGTGGCAAGTTTACTGGATATGCTTATAGATCTCCTTGTTTGTGTGAGTACATAGGAGTCCCTTCTTTAGTAATCCACTCATTTATCGGGGGACCTCTGGGTGCTAAGCTAGCTAGCTAGTGGGGATACAACTATGAACAAAACACAATTACTTCCTTTTCCAAGTTAACAGCATAGTACAAGGAGAGAAAAACCTTAAGATACAGAGGACTCCACAATATAGCAAGATGATGATGATGATGGACAGACAATATTACATGGTAAGAAAGAGATGGGAAGTGCTGGCAAGGTAGAAAGGGGAATGCTATTTTATAGATTAAAAGAGGACTCACAGAGAAGTCGATATTTCAGTAGACCCCTAGAAAGTAACATTAATTATTCCCCATAGGTGAGAAAATAATTAATATGGCTCTCTAGGGCGACTGAAAAGGCCTTTGGTAGAAACATAACTTGAAACATATCAGAAACCTTATGGTACAGATATAGACTGAGTAGACAGGGAAAATAAGAGGAGTTCATATAGGGAGTATGTGATGTACTTTTTGATCCCCCATGGAAGGTAGGGCACCTTCTGTCTTGCTGTTACGGAATGTTTCTATATGTAGACCCTAAACAAATCACACTTAGTACAGTCCTGTGTTTCCTGCCTCTTTGTTTGACCTTACGCTGCTCACACATGGGAATCAAGTACTTCCAAAAGCATAGGTATGCATAAGGCTGAAGGGCAAGGAGAATATGCAACTCCTCGGTATGTAAAGATAATTGAAACAATAGAGGAAAGACCCAGTGGTAGCAGCCACAGAATGGAGGAGAGGAAGGGCGTGCTTTAACGTAATGTTTTGAAGGATCTCTCTAGCTGCTGTGTTGAGAATAGATTGCAAGAGTCAAATAGAAGCAGAAAAGTGATAGAGATGAAATGTGGGTGTGCCAGGCCAGGCCACTTCTTCGAGGAGGAACTACTTAAGGATGCACAAGCTTGATCACTGACACAGGAAATACGCTGGGAGATGTTGGCTTGGAAAGGAAGGATCCACTGTCTCAAATACTGCTGGTGGCTCAAATAAGGGGATGCCCCAAAATTGGCTATTGGACTTGGAAATGAGGTGGGCACTGAAGGAAGATGGATGCCCTTGGGAAACTTGATAGGGAGCGTGTGAGAAACTTTGATGCAGCAGGTTTGTGAGAGAATCATGGTAAAAAATATGAAACACTGCGAACATCAGGAAAAGATAAAGAATCTAGAAGGAGGGAGAAGCCCAGAAAGAAACCCAGCCATAGAGCAGTTCTTCCCAAAATACTGTTCTTAAAGGGCCAGGGGTGGAGTGGTGGTGTGGGGGGGAGAGTCATCATTTTGTAAGAAAAAAAGAACAGGACAGCTAACTGCCATGATTAAACTCGTTTTGTATGTTATATAAAAATAGATTTTTAAAAAGTGTTGTTAGATATATTGGCAAATGAGAACTTTGCTATTAATTTATGACATCAATGTCAAACTTCTTGGCAGTGATAATGACTTTAATCTTTGGCCAGGTAATATCCATGTTTATACTACTGGAGGACCCAGCTATACCACTCCTGGGCATATACATAGAGGATTCCTCAGCAGGTAATAAGGACACATGCTCCACTATGTTCATAGTAGCCTTGTTTATAATATCCAGAAGCTGGAAAGAACCCAGATGTCCCTCAACGGAGGAATGGATATAGAAAATGTGGTACATATACACAGTGGAGTACTATTCAGCTATTAAAAACAATGAATTCATGAAATTCTTAGGCAAATGGATGGAACTGGAGAATATCATCCTGAGTGAGGTAACCCAGTCTCAAAAGAACACACATGGTGTGCACTCATTGATAAGTGGATTTTAGCCCAGAAGCTTGGAATACCCAAGACACAATTCACAGACCAAATGATACCCAAGAAGAAGGAAGGAGAGGCCCCTGGTCCTGGAAAGACTCAGTGCAGCAGTGTAGGGGAATACCAGGACAGGGAAGTCAGAGGGTGTTGATTGGGGAACAGGGGGAGGGAAGAGGGCTTATGGGACTTTTGGGGAGGGGGGAACCAGGAAAGGGAAAATCATTTGAAATGTAAATAAAGAATATATCTAATAAAAAAAAAGAAATACAGAATGAAGTATTTAGAGGTGAGTTATGTTAAGATTTCTGTAACTTACTCTCAAAGACTCCAGAATTTACTACAAAGAGAAGGGGGTATGCAGAGAGAAAGAATAACTGTATCAAAATGTGACTTCTTTATTGAAGAAAGAGTATCACTATGTAGCTGGACTCCGCTGGAACTCACTCTGTAGAACAGACTTGCCTCAAACTCTCAGAGATCAGCCTGCCTGTGGCCTCCAAGTGATGGGATTAAAGGTATTCACCACCATGCCCCAAAAAAATGTTACAAATTTTAAATTTTAAGTGAAATGTAAATAAAATTAGACAACTGGTTTTGTTGCATCAGCTGCATCTGGATTATCTGGGCTACTTCTTTAAAATATAAATTTCTAAACCACTTAATCCCCCCCACACCTTTTTTTCCTACTTGCATAGTGTTGCCAGTATGTATTTGGAATATCTTTTGGTGTATTTTGACAGGGTCTCACATGTAAATTAGGGTGACTTTGAACTCATGATCCTGCCTCAGCCTCCCAAGTATTGAGATTACAGATATATGCATCACTATACGTGGTTTTAAAAATCTTTCAAACTTACAAAAATAAAACCAGGTCACTGAGGAAACCACGAACGGCAGCTAAACAAAAACCCAATCTCAAGTCTGCAGAGATAGAAAATGGAAACTTTGTCCTGCCAGGCATGGTGTCCCAGCATCTGGGAGGAAGAGACATGAGACTTTCAATTCCAGGCTACCCTACTCTATCTACATAATGAGATTCAGTCTGGCCAGCACTCATAGTGAGACCCTGTCTCCAAAGACCCAACCCAACTCACCCAAGCAAACAAACTCAGAGATTATTTCACAAGAACACATATATGTCTAACTCATGCTTGTTATTGCTGTATAGGAATTCAGGGGAAGACACAGTATAGCTTCCTTCTCCAGGTCTCTACTGATAGACATTCCCATGTCACACATACTGTATGAAAGGGATTCATGTGAAGCTATGTAATCTGAATCCAGAAAATGAGAGAAAAATATTGCCCAAGATTACCTGTGCAATAAAAGTGTATGGTTTGTGTTCAGTAAAATTAAAAGGGATGAGCCACACCCACCTTTACTGATTACCATCATTGTGGCCATAAGAATGCTTGCAGTTGGGGCCTGAGGTACTGAGTGAAGCTTGAGACTCATCTTTTATTTCCACTAGATGTTTGCGCTACTTACTTTTTTTTCACTTTCTCCCACTTGCATATTATTACAAACACTCAGGCTGCATGACATGTACAGAACAGAGAGAGAATATTAAAGTGGGCACTTCTAGTTCTTTGGAAAGTCAGTTATGCCAAATGTTGCTTTGTTGGGGCACACAGGTGAAAGGATATCTTGCTAAAGTAAACACATGAATGACTATTTTCCTGAAGCAGACACAGGTGAAAGAATGCTTGGATATAGCAGTCAAGTGAAAGGACACTTGATGAAAGAGTATAAATAAGACCCCTCTTCCCCTGGACAGTGGGAGATGAGCACTGAGCTTTGGTTTGGTTTGCACAGCCTCACTATTATTTACTAAGGACGCCATGTATTTATTGGTTCTCCTTACATAGCATGTTGAGCTCAACTTGTTGTAATGCTGCCATTGAAAGAGACTCACCAAAAAATTGCTTGTGAGGTTCCTGCAGCAGGCAGCTTGCTGCCTCTGCTTCCTTGACTCAGGCTCATTGGTGAGCCTGGCAGTTTCTTCAGGATTGAACTACATCTACCCGGTGTCTGCTTGCTGGAAGGATTGGACTGTCGCTGCTGGTTCATGCCTGGTGTCTGCCTGCCTAGAGGACTGGTCTGTAGCTGCTGAGTCATATTTGGTATTTGCTAAGGGACTGAACTTCTACCAAAGATCAAGCTCACCACCAAAGAACTGCTACTGGAGAGGCCCACTTCCCCAATATCCTAATAACTTTCCTCTTCTACTACTTCTGCTGGGTGGTGAGCTAGAGGAGAAGTTGAACCCTTATTTAAAGTAAGTTGCAAAAAATTTATACTTACAGAATACTCCTATGTGTATAGTATGTGACAGCAAAACTGTCTTATTCAATTTAAACAACTGCAAATCATTAACACCCAGTATGTCTTCTGAAAGCTTTGTCTCTGCTCTGTTTTTTGTCATATCCCTACTGTGGACACCAATCACAGGCATGACAAGGTTTCAAAGTATCTATCAGTGCAAAAGGACCTTCCTGGGATAACTAGTAAACTCCCTTTGGCCCTAGGAGAAGTAGGGTAATTTATGTGATTGGAAACTATAGAAAGAACTAACTGCACAGGCTTGGTTAAAAATTAAGAGTAAGCAACAGGATTATCTTTCTGCAGCAGTACCTAAGCAAAGGATTTTAGTGGTCACTTCCATGGTCTTTAGTCTTCTCTCCCGGATTCCCAAAGTGAGAAGCCTTTGTTGTTATTGTTGCTGCTGCTGCTGCTGTGATACAAATGAACAAAAACATGTTAAATATGGAAAATGCTAGGGAATGCTAACATCTGGTTTGTACAGTACCATAATTCTTCTCTATTTTACGGTATGTGAGCTTTATTTATTTTATGTATATGAGTACAGTGTAGCTGTGTTCAGACCCACCAGAAGAGGGCGTCAGATCCCATTACAGATGCTTGTGAGCCACCATGTGGTTGCTGGGAATTGAACTCAGGACCTTCGGAAGAGCAGTCAGTGCTCTTAACCACTGAGCCATCTCTCCAGTCCTCTTTTCTATTTTAATTTAAGGTACATGTACTCCTATGACCCCAGAACATAATTGTATTTGGGAATGGGATATTTGTACATTAAATTGAGATATAGTCATTTTATGTTTAAGTAGACCTTAAATAGAAACCAATGATAACTATAAAACTTCTCTCTCTCTCTCTCTCTCTCTCTCTCTCTGTCTCTGTCTCTGTATGTATGTATGTATGTATGAATGACTCCAAATAATTCAACCCTACTGATACCTTGTTTTCAGAGTTCAAATCTTCAAATCCATAAAAGAACAAATCTCTACTGTTTTGAGTAGTTTGTGGTAGTTTGGCAAAGGCAGACTTCACTGAAACTAATGCATAAGATGAGAGCTGGTTGGACTAAGCCCTTCAACACTACCTTGATGCCATTCTTGTACTTATCCTGTCAGCTACTTTGCCATACTTCTATACTCAAACATTCATTCTCCATGGAAACTCTGCTTTTGAGGCATTCAAGTAGAGGATGATAGTCCCACGATGATATCTTGATCATAACATGTACACAATACAAACAAGTAGAGAAATGTCGATAAAGACAACATTTTCCTGGTACATATGTCAGAATAAACTTAAGTTTCTATGTAGCTAGGGCCTCGGTGTATTCTTGAAGTCATTCTGTTAGGATTGACCCAGGCCTCACATAATTTACAATGTGCCCCTTCTAAAAGTAAAGCAGGATTGCAGGCTTCCAGGAAAGGGCTACTCATTGCATTTCTCTTCTATTTTATTACATTTTTAAAAAGGCATAAGAAAAGTAATGCCCAAACCAGCCTCCAAAATAATGAATACCAAACTTGAAAGAATATAAATATAGTAATTTCCTCTGAGGTTAAAACAATCCATCTTGAGGCAAAGTCTTATAAGATATAGGATGTTCTAATGGGAGGTGAAACGCGATCTTTCAGGAAAGTTCAGCACTTTAAGGCAAGAATTAAACAACTCAGAGTACATTCAGTAAGTCCCTGAAACTGAGCAGATTCACTAGGATCCTCCTTCTGAAGTCAGGTATCAGTAAAGACTGCCAAGAGTCCCTCTCAGACAAGCCAAGCTGCAAAGGCATCCTTCAACAAGCCCCACTTGTTGAAAGCAGGGGCAGCTGAGCTTCCTAGATGAAAGCTAAGAAGCAAAGCTGCCTGGAAAAAGCTGAGACCAAGGGAACTACCTAGGAAGGACACTCTCCAACACACTGGGCTGTCTGCAGGCTGGACAGTGCACTGCAGGTTTTCAGTTAACCCTGCATTGTCATTCATCCATGCTGGGGTGGGCTTTGGTTGTACAGCTGTCTTCGAGCCATTTCAGCTCCTGTAAGTGACCCCTCACCCATATTCCTGAATAAGACTCATTGGTTCACTGAGTTGAACTTTGGTGGTATTTGTTCTTTAATGGTCTAGCATCAATTCCCTATATGGTATAAGTGGATATTTGTTCAGGCCTTCACAAGAATCTTGTCTCCCAGCAGTGTATGGGGAGGAGCCAGTTAAGGAGAAGACCCAGTAATGGAGTATCTTCCTTAATACTAAGCACATCCTTTAAAAAACTAGTTCTTTTGTACTCTTCATTTTTATTTCAAACATGAAGATGGCACTGTTCCAAAGGAGTTTTCTGAAACCTATAAAGACAAGCCTTATTTCGACATTTCAGACCCAGAATATGTAACAAATCTTCATCTAATCGATTTCACGAGAACTGCAAAGTTTTTAAAAATTAAGATGTCTACTTTTGAACATATCCAGGATTGACTGTATGATTCCTTTGCTGAGAAATAGAAAAGTAGAGAGTTTATAGCCATTGGCTTATAAAGCAGCATTGAAGAAGCTAACAACAACAAAATAACCCAAGTACAAAACCCAGCTGTATAAAATAAGCATATTATTTAACCTTTCTCAGTCTCTTAAAAATATAACCCACTGAATCCAATTAATGTTACCCATGGGTGGGAAATATCCACTAAAGCACGGGTAATCTTCCAGAGACCACACCCCTAAAGAAAACCGACTCTCCTTTTCTTTAGCTAGGGGTGGGCCATGGAATGTTGAGCTTATACTGGTGATCACACCTGCAGTGAATTCTTGAGTACAACATCTGTGTCATGTCTGGAAGACACCATGTCACAGTGCTCCTTTCCATCCTGCAGTTCTTCCATTCTTTCTGCCTCTCCTTCTCAGATGTTCTTTGAGCTGTATGTGTGAGATCGTATTCACACATAATGATAGCGTCTCATTTTGAGTTGAGCACTCATGGTCACTTATTCTCATTAACTTTGAGCAGTTATGATCCATTACTCACTGCACAAAGAAGCCTCTGACAACATGACTATTTAAATAAACAATAATAGACATCCCATTAGGGCCTAAGTCATTGATGATATTATAATAACTGTTGATGTCAATAACTGTCACATAGAAAGGACACAATTAGTTCCTGAGAATGTGAAATTAATAGAGACAAAATCAAGGGAAGAGGAAGCAATTACTCCTAATAATTTGGCTACCTTTGCCTTTCCTTCCCATGACTGTGGAGCTTGAATTAAGATGAAGTGTTCAAGACTGACTGTCAATAGTATTGATTGGTTTCACAAGGTAATTACTCCCTCCTTGCCTCATGGTTCTTGAGGGAGCTAACTAGATGTTGCTATTTTCATAGAAGGGACAGGTGCTCATGACATTCCTTCCTGATTCAAAAGGAAGGAGGAAAAGTTTGAAATAATCAAATTACTGATGGACAGTAAAGATAGTCTGTGTCTTTGGGGGAAAAATCTGTGGAAAAAATGACATTTCCAATATTTATAAGAAAAAAACTTTGTTGTCTTAGTTTCTCTTTTTGGTGTTGTGATACAGTATCACAACAGAAGCAACTTAAGGGGTAAATTATTTATTTTGGCTTCTATTCCTAAAGGTATATAGTCCATCCTGGTAGGGACCACATGGCAGCAGGTAAGGAAGACTGGTGTCACAGGAGGCTGGCTGCTCACATTCCATTCACACCCAGGTGGCTGAGTATGAACAGGAGTGGGCTGAAACCTTCAAAGCCTACATGCAACAACCCACTTCCTTCATTGCGGTTCCTGAAGCTCCCAAACCCTACCCAAACTCTGTCACCAGCTGAAGCTAACCCATGAGCCTTTGTGGGATAATTTGTAGTTAAAACACAACATTCATGTGTGTGTGTGTTTGGCGGGGGGGGGGGGGGGGGGGGGCAGATAATACTGTTAAGAATTCAAGTTACATTTTAAAAACATTCAACCACTGGTTTCATAGTACTCCATTTTAGGAAGATTATGAAATATTTTGACAAGCATTCAGATTTTACATTTCCTTAGGGATAAAGAGGATGATGGTAAAATGTTGGATTCAAAATAACAAATGAAAATTTTTGCTACAGATTCTTGAACCATTATTTGATGTTCTAAGTCACTAAACTATTACAAGATATGACAACTTTGTAACACACACACACACAAACACACACACACACACATACTGTTGAATTTTTTTCCACAATAAAAAATGTGGCAGTAAATTTTCTGATAGTTATAGATTTGTGAGCAAATATAATTTCCTTAGAAATCACACAGAAAGATCACTCATCCTTCATCAGGTGATGATTCTTTTCTTTGGATCTTATTTCTTTCTATAAGTAGCATGGGACAGGGCCACTTCATAGGCCCACATGAAACGAGATCCAGTGTTATAACCATGTTTGGGAGTAGGGAAGCTGGTGGGGAAATTTGCCAAGAAAGACTCGGTACTTATCAATCCCCCAGCATCTGTAACATACGATAGAGGCTAAGGATTGATAGACACTATTACCTACAAGAGATGGCTCATGCACAGACTTTGTTTTATTTTTAAATTTATTTTAGAGAGAGTGATCTCCCAGCAGCCCTTTCACTTCTGAGTGCAGAGAGGTAAGATATCTACCTTCTCTCTGGAGGGGACCTGCTTGGAGCACACAGGGCATAAGATCAGTGGAGCAGCTGGGACAGAAGTCTTCCTGCCTGCTACCATTTGCACCAGGGAGCCCGGAGACTCCACAGCCTTCTGTCATCAGTGGAGCAGCCTGGACAGAAGAAGTCTTCCTGACAGCATTTTTCCCCTGTGCCCATGTCTTCAAGGGTCTTCCCCAGTTTCTTTTCTATTAGTTCCAGTGTGTCTGGTTTTATGTGGAGGTCCTTGATCCACTTGGAGTTGAGTTTAGTACAAGGAGATAAGAATGGATCAATTTGCATTCTTCTGCATGCTGACCTCCAGTTGAACCAGCACCATTTGTTGAAAAGGCTATCTTTTTTCCACTGGCTGTTTTCCGCTCCTTTGTGGAAGATCAAGTGACCATAGGTGTGTGGATTCATTTCTGGGTCTTCAATTCCATTCCATTGATCCACTTGTCTGTCCCTGTGCCAATACCATGCAGTTTTAAACACTATTGCTCTGTAGTATTGCTTTAGGTCTGGGATACTGATTCCCCCAGAAGTTCTTTTACTGTTGAGAATAGTTTTAGCTATCCTGGGTTTTTTGTTATTCCAGATGAATTTGAGAATTGCTTTTTCTAACTCTGTAAAGAACTGAGTAGGGATTGCATTGAATCTGTAGATTGCTTTTGGCAAGATGGCCATTTTAACTATATTAATCCTGCCACAAAATAGAAACAGAAAGAACACTACCCAACTCGTTCTATGAAGCCACAATTATGCTGATACCAAAACCACACAAAGATCCAACAAAGAAAGAGAACTTCAGGCCAATTTCCTTTATGAATATCGATGCAAAAATGCTTAATAAAATTCTTGCCAATGGAATCCAAGAACACATCAAAACGATCATCCACCACGATCAAGTAGGCTTCATCCCAGAGATGCAGGGATGGTTCAATATACGGAAATCCATCAATGCAATCCACTACATAAACAAACTCAAAGAAAAAGAGCCATATGATCATTTCACTAGATGCTGAAAAAGCATTTGACAAAATTCAGCATCCTTTCATGCTAAAAGTCTTAGAACAGGAATTCAAGGCCCATACCTAAACATAGTTAAAGCAATATACAGCAAACCAGTAGCCAACATCAAACTAAATGGAGATAAACTTGAAGCAATCCCACTAAAATCAGGGACTAGACAAGGCTGTCCTCTCTCTCCATATCTTTTCAATATAGTACTTGAAGTTCTAGCTAGAGCAATTAGACAACATAGGGATGTCAAGGGGATACAAATTGGAAAGGAAGAAGTCAAATTATCACTATGTGCAGATGACATGATAGTCTACTTAAGTGACCCAAAAAACGTCTACCAGAGAACTTCTACAGCTGATAAACAACTTCAGCAAAGTGGCTGGTTATAAAATCAGTAGCAAATCAAGCAAATCAGTAGCCTTTCTATACTCAAAGGATAAGCAGGCTTAGAAAGAAGTTAGGGAAATGACACCCTTCACAATAGCCACAAACAATGTAAAGTATCTTGGTGTGACTCTAACCAAACAAGTGAAAAATCTATACAAGAACTTCAGGTCTCTGAAGAAGGAAATTGAAGAAGACCCCAGAAAATGGAAAAATCTCCCATGCTTGTGGATTGGCAGGATTAAAGGACCACTTCTTTTTTTTTTTTATTTACATTGCAAATGATTTCCCCTTTTCTGGGTCCCCACTCCCCGCAAGTCCCATAAGCCCTCTTCCATCCCCCTATTCTTCCATCCACCCCTTCCCACTTCCCTGTTCTGGAATTCCCCTATACTCTTGCACTGAGTCTTTCCAGAACCAGGGGTCACTCCTCCATTCTTTTTGGACATCATTTAATTTGTGGATTATGTCCTGGGTATTCAAAGTTTCTAGGCTAATATCCACTTATCAGTAAGTGCATACCATGATTGGTCTTTTGGGACTGGGTTACCTCACTTAGTATGATGTTCTCCAGCTCCATCCATTTGTCTAAGAATTTCATGAATTCATTGTTTCTAATGGCTGAATAGTACTCCATTGTGTAAATATACCACATTTTTTGTATCCATTCCTCCGTTGAAGGTCATCTAGGTTCTTTCCAGCTTCTGGCTACTACAAATAGGGCTGCTACGAACATAGTGGAGCATGTGTCCTTATTGCATGCTGAAGAATCCTCTGGATATATGCCCAGTAGTGGTATAACAGGGTCCTCAGGAAGTGACATGCCCAGTTTTCTGAGGAACCACCAGACTGATTTCCAAAGTGGTTGCACCATCTTACAATCCCACCAGCAGTGGAGGAGTGTTCCTCTTTCTCCACATCCTCGCCAACACCTGCTGTCTCCTGAGTTTTTTACCTTAGGCATTCTGACTGGTGTGAGGTGAAATCTCAGTGTTGTTTTGATTTGCATTTCCCTAATGATTAATGATGTTGAACATTTCTTAAGGTGTTTCTCAGCTCTCCGAAGTTCTTCATGTGAAAATTCTTTGTTTAGCTCCGTACCCCACTTTTTAATGGGGTTATTTGGATCTCTGGGTTCTACTTTCTTGAGTTCTTTGTATATATTAGATATTAGCCCTCTGTCGGATTTAGGGCTGGTGAAGATCCTTTCCCAGTCTGTTGGTTGACGTTTTGTCCTTTTGACGGTGTCCTTTGCCTTACAGAAACTTTATAGTTTTATGAGGTCCCATTTGTCAATTCTTGATTTTAGAGCCTAAGCTATTGGTGTTCTATTCAGGAACTTTTCCCCTGTGCCCATGTCCTCCAGGGTCTAGGACTTTCTTTCATCAGAGAAGAGACCCTTTCCTTTAACTCCCCCTAGAGGGAACTCTTGGCCCTAAAGAAGCTAAGCAACCACTTAGAAATGTGAGAAACCAGGAAGTGGTATTGCATACCGTTAATCCTAGCACTTGGGAGGCAGAGGCAGGCGGATTTCTGAGTGTGAGGCCAGCCTGGTCTACAGAGTGAGTTCAAGCACAGCCAGGGCTACACAGAGAAACCCTGAACTGAAAAAACAAAAATGAAATATTAAAGAAAAAAAGACATACTGTAAGAGGATTGGCGACACCATGCTTAGTAGGGACTAGCAGGAACAATGGCTGGAGACAGTCAAGACTATGCTATCAAGAAAAATGTGGAGGTGAGAATGCCAATGAGCAGGCACCTTGACATGTCTAGGTTGCATATCCATCCGTTTGCATATATATTTCCTTATTAGCAGCCTGGGAAGGCAGGACTGGGACTTGAGCTGAAATCTCTTCCCTAGAATTACCTACTAAACATTTTATACATAGGAAAATTTAATGCAGCCTGGTTCTTCATTACTTGAAGTCCAGATCAAGCCAGATGATCTATAACACAAAATAGCAAACTGGGACTTCCAAGGAACACTCTGGCTGATTGCAGTGCAAAGGCTATATTTGGAATAAATATGGAGTTTGGAGTTTTATGGTTCCAGGTTTGAATCACTACATTTCCAGATGCTGCCTGAAAAGCTGTCTCACCTTTCTAAGATTGCTTTACAGAATAGGAATGGCTCAAGAATTATGTTGTTATGAGATGTAAATGAGATCTTGTCCTGTGCTGGGAGACAGTGAGTGGTAGCTACTTTTTTTTCTGTTTCCTCCATAATTCTCGTGGCACCATTTTAAATTTAGAAGTATGGGTAGACTTTAAGAAACTTTAGTTTTCTGGGACGGGGGCTTGCACCTGGAGACATGACTCAGCAGTTAAGAGTTCTTACTTCTCAGAAATAGCTAAGTCTTCTCATAAAAGCTGAGTCCCATTCACTGAGGCAAGCTGAGACAGGAGGATGGATGATGCTACTTGGCTGCCATCTTCATGGTGGTGCCAGTGGTGGAAAGTCCAAATTCACCAGGAGTCCCTGTCTCAAAGTAAAAAGGCCAAGAGTGTGGGATATATAAGCTATGGAAGAAAGAATAAATTGTGGAGGTTGGAGCATGGTTATTCCCACTCGACTATGTATTCCTCCTCAACTATGTGTATGCCTGTATATAGGGAAAGCTTGTCTTCCTCTGTGTTGGTGCTTGCTCCACCCACCAATTATGTAAAAAAAAAAAAAGGCCAAGAGTGAGAGTAGAGGACACCCACTTCCTCTTCTGGCCTTCACGTGTGACAAGTGTATACACACACACACACACACACACACACACACACACACACAGGGACATACTTGCTCATACACAAAAGGAAAAGAGAAACCTTGGATATAAAGTAATGCATTGTGGATTTTTCATAATGCCAGGCTGTGTTTTGCTATGTTTATTAATCTGTCTCCCCTCTGCCTTTCCTCTGTCCCACTTCCTTCATCCCATTGGCCCTCCCACTACCTACCTGTCACATGTATTCTACTGCCCTCCTAAGGACCTGTCCTGTATCATGGTCTCTTTTGTAGTCATAAACTTAATTTAAAACTAGTTTTAAAGTATGTTAACACAGTACAAAATTTGACATGACTTTAATTTTCCAATCATTATAACATTTTGACCTTACATTTTTTCATTGAGAAGTATATTAGCAGTTAGCTTTCAATGATAGAATATTAGTTGAATCCAATCTCAAGGTACCTAATAACGGTCAACCTATCACATTAGTAAGTGGAGTAGTAACTCTTGAAGGCCATACGTCCTCTTCCTTTAATAACTAATAAATAGCTGGAATTGGTAGTACATGTCTATAATCTCAGCACTCAGGATAAAGAAGCAAGATGATCAGGAGTTCTAGGCTAGCCTTAGCTACATATTGAACTCAAGCCAAGCTTTGGTCCCATGAGACCCTGTCTCAAAATCAGAATAAATAAAACATCTCAAGAAAACCCCTTTAATCCATCCAAGCAATAAGAAGGCTTCCTGAATTGCAATGACAATCTTGAAGTGCTTTTCAAAACCAAATTTTAAATCTCTGGTTTTTTGTTGCTGTTTTCAGACACTAGGAGGAAAAAAAAAAACAGGTAAATAAGGAATGCCTAAGTAGTGTCTACCTGTGAATATGTAAGCCAGCCATGAGAAAGGTGAGGACAATCAGAACAAAATACTCAAACAAATGGTAGGATTTTCTCTCACATTCCATCTCATAACCTCTCCTGTCCAATCCCCCCAGCCCTGCTGCTGCCTATACTTGTTTGATTCTCTTGGATGTTTTCCACAGGACTGGATTCCTAGCAACTGGCCATTTGTATATTCTTGCTACCAAGAGCTGTTTCAACAGAGAACTTTCTATGTCTTTTTTAATACAAAGTATCAAATGTCCCTGGAAGAATTTTGATTCTGATTTTGGGATCAGGTGCCCAAGTATCTAGCAATCATGGTATCCAAGGAAACCGAGCTCCATAAAGACATAGCAATCACTATTTAAAAACATGCTTGGAGCAGATGAAAGACCAGTTCCCAGGCGAGCATTTCTCTTAATACACAGAACATTAGATGAAAGCCACTGCACCGAGGGCTTCATCATCTTTGATGGAAGCCAGCCGACCAGCCGAGCACAGCCCTCAGCGACAACAAAAGAGTCTGGAAAAGCGTACATATTTATGTTGACTCTGAAGGACTAAGGAACCAAATATACTTTATCAGTCTCTTTTCTCTAATTCAGATATGCCTGTAGTTTGGCAAGAAACATTCATTTTATATAAGTTATTCAAGAACCAGGCAACACAAACTCATCCCATTTTTATAATTCATACCAGTACTTGATAATTAACTTACATGCCTTGGCATTTTCATCAAAGGACCCCTAAGTAAACATTTATCAAGTATTAGTCAGGGTTCAGAGGCAAGGCCAGAAGCGCTGAGAAGACAAAGGTGGGCTCTGTGAGTCTGCCTGGGATGGTCAATTTCTGGAAAGTACCTTTTCTAACCCTGACCTAGTCAGAATGGGGTTCAAGGGTAGAACATCCTCCAGCCCAGATGCCACAATCCAGTAAGAAGCAAAGAGGGAGGTTAGGTTGCTATAGAATCAGAAATCCTTACATACAGAAGATGATTTGGGGCTGGGTGCATCTTAGCCTTCTTCCATTTGTATCTTCTTTGTAGATCATTAGCCATCATGTGTGGCTGTGGGCTGTTTAGAGACTGGTTCAGCTCACTAAGAAATATTTTCATTGTTGGAATCAGAAGATTATTCTTGAACTTGAGATTTTTGTTCTGTTTTAAGACCGGGTCTCACTGTGTAGGCCAGACTGCCTTCAACATCATAGCAATCCTCCTGCCTCTGTCTCTAAAGAGCCAATGAAAGACTGTTTCAGACTGAAGGAAAGGCCATCCAGAGACTGCCCCACCTGGAACTCCATCCCACATGCAGACACCAAACCCAGACACTATTGCTGATGCCAAGAAGTGCTTGCTGACAGGAACCCGATACAGCTGTCTCCTGAGAGGCTCTGCCAGAGCCTGACAAATACAGATGAGGATGCTCACAGCCGACCATCAGACTGAGCACAGGGTCCCCAATGGAAAAGCTAGGGAAAGGACTGAAGGAGCTGAAGGGGCCTCCTTATCTGGCATCAATGGAAGAGGAGGCCCTTGGTCATGTGAAGGCTTGATGCCCCAGTACAGAGGGATGCTAGGGTGGTGAGGTGGGAGTGGGTGGGAAGCAGAGTAAGGGGGATGGGGTATGGGATTGCAGAGGGGAAACCAGGAAAGGGGATAACATTTGAAATGTAAACAAATAAAATACCCAATTTAAAAAAAAAAGGTGTACTGGCTAGTTTTGTGTGTCAACTTAACACAGGCTGGAGTTATCACAGAGAAAGGAGCTTCAGTTGGGGAAGTGCCTTCATGAGATCCAGCTGTGGGGCATTTTCTCAATTAGTGATCAAGTGGTGATGGCCCCTTGTGGGTGGTTCCACCTTTGGGCTGGTGCTCTTGGGTTCTATAAGAGAGCAGGCTGAGCAAGCTGGGGGAAGCAAGCCAGTAAGAAACATCCCTTCATGGCCTCTGCCTCAGCTCCTGCTTCCTGACCTGCTTGAGTTCCAGTCCTGATTTCCTTTAGTGATGAACTGCAACGTGGAAGTGTAAGCTCAATAAACCCTTTCCTCCCCAACTTGCTTCTTGGTCATGATGTTTGTGCAGGAATAGAAACCCTGACTAAGACAAAAGGAGAAAGATTCTGTTTTAAAGGATGTAGATCGACATTTTTCCTCAGGTGGCTCTTTGGTCTCCACATGCATGCATAAACATACTTACTTGTAAGCGTACCAAACACTCATATGCACCCATATGCATAAATTTTAATTTTTAAGAAAGAGAAATAAAAAGAGCACAGATGCACAGAGCATTCCTTGAAAACACAAAGGTAGGGATCAAAGTTATGCATCTACAAGCCAACAAATCCCCAAGACTGCCAGGTAACTCCTAGAAGTGAAGAGAGATAAATGGGATGGATTTACCACTTGCACTTTGAACAGGAAACAGGTAGACTTCTGGAGTTCAGAGCTGTAAGGCAATATATTATTGTTATTTTAACCATCCATTCTGTAGTTCATGGTAATGGCAACCAAAGCCAATGACTGCAAGTAATGAAGAAAGGAACTTGGAAATTGTCCACATAGTATTTACACTTTAGTAAAGGAGAGTAGTGAAGAATTTCGGATGGCGGAGCAGCATCTTAAAAAATGCTCAACTTCATTAGTCATTAGGGAAATGCAAATCAAAACAACCCTGAGATTTCACCTCACACCAGTCAGAATGGCTAAGGTAAAAAACTCAGGAGACAGCAGGTGTTGGCGAGGATGTGGAGAAAGAGGAACACTCCTCCACTGCTGGTGGGATTGTAAGATGGTGCAACCACTATGGAAATCAGTCTGGCGGCTCCTCAGAAAACTGGGCATGTCACTTCCTGAGGACCCTGTTATACCACTACTGGGCATATATCCAGAGGATTCTTCAGCATGCAATAAGGACACATGCCCCCACTAAGTTCATAGCAGCCCTATTTATAATAGCCAGAATCTGGAAAGAACCCAGATGCCCCTCAGTGGAGGAGTGGATACAGAAAATGTGGTATATTACACAATGGAGTACTATTCAGCCATTAGAAACAATGAATTCATGAAATTCTTAGACAAATGGATGGAACTGGAGAACATCATCCTAAATGAGGTAACCCAGTCTCAAAAGATGAATCATGGTATGCACTCACTAATAAGTGGATATTAACCTAGAAACTTGGAATACCCAAGACATAATCCACACATCAAATGATGTCTAAGAAGAAGGAAGGAGTGGCTCCTGGTCCTGGAAAGGCTCAGTGCAGCAGTGTAGGGCAATACCAGAACAGGGAAGTGGGAAGGGGTGGATGGGGGAACAGGGGGAGAGAAGAGGGCTTATGTGATTTTGGGGGAGTGGGGAGTCAGGAAAGGGGAAATCATTTGAAATGTAAATAAAGAATATATTGAATAAAAAAAAGGAGAGGAGTGGTTGAACAAGCACAAAAACATATGGCTTATTCCTGGGGGCGGGTAGGGGTGAGGGGTGGGGGACAAGTGTTTACAGAAATACTAGAGGTGACCTAATTTAATATGAGTAATTCAAAATAGACACCAGAAAAATTATCTCTAAAAGATGAGTAGAAGTAAGGCATACCTCAGGGTTCATGAGGTAGGAAATGGATTGTGAGAGGGGAGACTGTCTCTGTGCAAAGGCTCAGATGTGGGAATGAGCATGATGCAACTCAGGAACAGAAAGACAGTCTGCCACAGTTGGACCTTAACTACCCAGGTGAAGTCAATTTCCTACAGGAGCAGACTGCCTGCTGAGCTTACTTTACAACATAATCCAGCTGAAATAAAGGAGGAGGGTCTGTGAGCTTTCCTTACATAAATGCAGTACTGACTATTAAACTTCGAACCTTGGTCAGAAACCTTTGTCTTGGCTTCATCCTTCTCTGGCCCCCCTCTCCACCCCATCTCTCTTTCAATTCCAGCCCCACTTTCAGGTAACCCCAGTTCATCCATGGCTGCTGGACAGCTACAGATAGAGATTTACTGTAAAATGTTGGAGAGTCTTAACAAATTGCAGACTTCAAACTCTGTCTCAAGAGCAATTGATGTGTTTAATGCTTTTTTGTTATAAAATATGTCTGACAAAAACAACATAAGGAAGGAAGGGTCTATTAAATGTTTCTTAAATAATTGGAGGGCACAGGAGACCATGGTGAGAAAATCATGGGAATGTGAAATAGTGTGTACTATTGAATACTGAGCCACAAAACAGAGAGACAAACGCTGGTACTTAGCTAACCATTCCCTTTCTTCCATTTTTATTCTACCACGTGGGATGATATCTCCTGAATTCATAGTAGGTCTTCCCTTCTCAGTTAAATCACTCTGGAAACATCCTCGTAGAGTCTATAAGAGTTGTTCCTCCAAAGGATGCTAAAGTTAGTTGGCAATGAAAGGTAATTTTGAAGAGAATCAAGATGATACTCACTTATATTTGTGAAAGAGAACTGTGGTTGTAGACAATGGATTTGAAAACAGGAAGAGAAGATAGACATGTTTAGGAAACCACTATGATAGTCTACTAAGAAATAATGATTTCTTATACCAAAACAGACATGATAGAGATAGAGGGAAATAGATAGGCTTAGCATGTAGGTTTGAGCTATAGCCAAACCCATGCTTCTACTGGAATGAAAGGGACAGGAGAATGAGGATGGTTTTCAGTGATAAGACTGAACAACTGGATGGTACATGGTGAAATGATCAAGACTGGAGCAGGTTTCAAGGAGGCCCCTTTGGGATGTGGGCATTAGAGGCTCATAAACATCAAATTTTGGCAACGGAAAAAGGAAGAACATTAAGAAATTAAGCAGACTGGGTGAGATGAATTATTCATTTTTGAAACATTATAAAAGAAGCAAAGTAAAAGGAGGATTAGAAGCTGGAAATGGGAAATCATTAGCCAAGTTCAGGAATCAGTTATAATACTATAATTAAAAATACTGGGTTCTAAGCCAGTGTGATGGTGCGTGCTGGCAGTCAATATTTGGGAATGTAAGCAGGATGATCAGGTGTTCAAGGTCAGCAACAACTACATAGTAACTTTAAGGCCAACTTGGCTACATAAGACTCTGTCTTAACTCCCTCTCCTACTAAAGTAGTGGCTTCTATATGACCTAGTGCCTTATTTCCAGTATTTGAGAGTGAAGGCATGAGTGTTATGAGTTTGAAGCAAGCCTGTTCTACATAATTATTTGAGGCCAGTTTGTACTTAATTCAAAAAACCAAATGACAGCCAAAAGGAACCATCACCAAAATTGGCTTCTGAAATAGTGTAGTGTCAGTGTGAGTGGAGATAAAGGGTCACTCTTAAAAGTTCTTGAAGTAAAAAAAAAAAAAAACAGTGTCTTAGTTCAGTGATGGTTTGTAAGGGAGATGAGTAGGAAGAGGAGGAGTACAGGCTGACTGCTGACTCCTGCATTTCTTTCATATGTAGACAGAATATATTGAACACAAATTTCAGGAGGAGAAGCAGATATTCATCGCGGGTCAATGATATGTTCTGTTTGGGATAAAGTGTGAAATGAGCAGGGGTGACATCAGGTTCTCCTTTCCCATTGTATGCTTGTGGAGGTCTGGGGACAATTTTTGGGAGTTGGTTCTCTCCTTCCACCTTGTTGCAGTGGTATCTTTCTTGTTTCTACTTCTGGATAGCACAGGCCAAGTTAGCTGCTCACATGTTTCTGGGTAACTGTACCCAGTTTTCTATGTGGGTTCTAGGGATTGAACTCAGGTCCTCAGGCTTCTTCAGCAAGTACCTTTACCTGCTGACCCATCTCCAAAGGCTTTGCTCACATTTTGGTAAGCTGTATTCTCATGATATAACTTCATTCTCATTGTATCTCTGTATTATCTACATTTTCACCTCAATGCAAATGTCACATTCCTTTGAGATGGCATTCAACAACTACCCTGCCTAAACTTGTACTCATTGGTTGTTCATAGTGCTAAGAAGGATAATTTGATTAAAATGAGAAATAAAAAGCCATATAGTTTCTAGCCAGTAGGGATGAAATGTCCAGGTTGGTACCAGCTTAGTTTCTCTACATCCTATGACTCAAGAATGTTGTACTTTCATCAACAAAATCATACCATCAAGTTCTGGAGGGTAACCAAGAACAATGGCAAGATCTTGTAATGTTTGGTGAAGATATATGGGACCCCCCCCCCCGACTGACAACTCAAAAGGAGATAACCCATAGCTAGTGCTGAGATTTCTATCTGATAGCCTATGGTGTCTGAGAGAGGCATTGTCCTTATTTTGTAAGAGATCTCTATTTAAACTCAGTTTTATAACCACCAATTAGTGCAATCCACACCAAAGCTGCTTCTTTTTGCAAAAAGTGAGAATACAGAAAGCCACAAGTGGTTAACTACAGAGAATATGAGACTGTGGAATGCTCAGCCTCAAATGGTGCATCTCTCACACTTCTCCTTTTAAGGCTCAGGAGTCATTGTCAAGAGTGGGCAGGAAGATGGTAGAAGCTAGTGGACATTTGCAGTGTAACAATGTTTGCTAGACATGATGACAGGGCCATTGTACCCATGAACTCACAGCATCTGTGACTGCGTGTATATGACCTGCACAAGATCAAGCCAGAAAAAAAGTCTCAACATGGAGCAGCTTCTGAAGTTCTTTCTACCTCTAGTTGAGAAGGAATTGGTAAATGTTGGGGGAGAGGTAATCTATTTTCACAAATATAGCCCCTAAGAAGCTAGTCACATTTTACTAAATGGTCCTATGCTTGCTTGTAGATATCATTGCAGTATTAGGTGGATTCATCAGGTTTTAAAAAGGAACATAAAGAGTACTAGCACTCACTTTTCCATGCTTTTATTTTTTACTGGATACAATGTGACTAGCTGTCTCATGCTTCCATCACCACCACTAAAGTTTCATTCCTTGTCCTGTCTACTACCCTTGAACTGTATCCCCTCAAACTGTGAGCCAAAACAAATGCTTCCTTCTGTGAGTTGCTTTTGCCTGGATTTTGTCACAGCAATAAGAGAAGTAGCTAATGCTATGTGACAATCACAACTATCTTATCCACCAAAGGTATCATTTAGGAATAAAAAGGTAAATCAAGACATTCTCAGAAACAGGACAATTAGTAACACTGTCACTAGCAAACCAACTCTGATATAATGGCTGAAGGAAGTTCTCTAAAGACAAAAGCAATTTTACAGAAGAAAGCATGGAACTTCAATAAGTGAAAAAACAAGAGAACATGTAAAAAACAGAAGCAAATGTAGTAGATGTTCACTGGTGACTTTATGTAGTTGTATACCGAGGATGAGGCAAATATCTTAAGACTTGGCTAATGTGGAGCACAATGGTTATAAAATACCATAAAAAAATTTAAATGTGTGAATGGGCTCTGCCACAGCATGTCATCCCCAAGCAGCACAGGAAGCCAGTTCTATACCCAGCAGCCAGCGTGGAGGAGGCAGCCTGCACAACTGAGACCAGCCCTGCAGATCAGAAGATCCTGTCCTGAGGCCTCTGGCAGAAGCCTTCTGGGTTTCTGCCTCCAGACCAAGAACATCCTCTGCCACAGCACACCATCTCCAAGTGGTTCAGGAAGCAGCTATACACCCAGCTGCGTGGAGGAGACAGCCAGCACAGCCTGCATCTAGAGTTGATAGGATGCTACATACCCAAATACAACTACAAGAGAGTGGGTCTTGGCCACCATCTTTGCTCCTGTGACTTTGTAACAGATTGGTAGGTAGGAATCACCAGAGTAGAGGATCGCTTGGGACACACTCCAACAGGTCTCTACCTGCACCCAGGAACTCAGCAGCACCACAGCAATTTGTGCCAAGGGAAAGCAGCTCACCCAGGGTTAATGAGATAGGCCTGCAGGCAAACAGGAGGGACAAGCACCAGCCAGTGACAGCAGGACCAACTAACATCAGAGATAACCAGATGGCAAAAGGCAAATGTCGGAATGTTGCTAACAGTAATTAAGGCAATATGACACCATCCAAACCCAATTATCCCACAACAGCAAGTCCAGGATACCCCAACACACCAGGGAAAGCAAGATTTGGATTTAAAATCACAGGTCATGATGCTGATGGAAGGCTTCATGGGGAGATTCAAGAAGGACATAAATAACTCCCTTAAAGAAATACAGAAGAAAAAAAAAAGAGAAAGAAATACAGGAGAACACAAGTAAACAAGGAGAAGCCCTTGAAGAACTAAGGAAAACCAAACAAAACAGGTGAAGGAATTAAACAAAGCCATCCAGGATCTAAAGAAGGAGGTAGAAACAATAATGAAATTGCAAAGGGAAACAACTCGAGACATAGAAAACCTAGGAAAAAAGTCAGGAGTCATGGATCAACAACATAATACAAGAGATTGAAGAGAGAATCTAAGATGCAGAAGATACCATAGAAAGCACGGATACAACAGTCAAATAAAATGAAAAATGCAAAAAGCTCCTGACCCAAAACATCCAAGAAATCCAGGACACAATGTGAAGACCAAACCTAAGGATTATAGGTATAGAAGAGAGTGAAGATTTCCAACTTAAAGGACTAGTAAATGCCTTCAACAAAATTATAGTAGAAAACTTCCCTAACCTAAAGAAAGAGATGCCCATGAACATACAAGAAGCCTACAAAACTCCAAATAGATTTGACTAGAAAAGAAATTCCTCCCATCACATAATAATTAAAGCACCAAGTGTACTAAACAAGGAAAGAATATTAAAAACAGTAATGGAAAAAGGTCAAGTAACATATAAGGGTAGACATATAAGGATTACACCGGATTTCTCACCAGAGACTATGAAAGCCAGAAGAGACTGGGCTGATGTCATGCAGACCCTAAGGGAACACAAATGCCAACCCAGACTGCTATATCTAGCAAATCTCTCAATTACCATAGATGGAGAAACCAAGGTATTTCATAACAAAAACAACTTTACATAGTATCTTTCTACAAATTCAGCCCTTAAAAGGATAATGAATGGAAAACACCAACAAAAGGAGAGAAACTACACACTAGAAAAAGCAAGAAATTAATCTTCTTTCAACAAACCCAAAAGAAGATAACCACACAAACATAAAAATTACATCAAAAATAGCAGGAAGCAACAGTCACTATTCCTTAATATCTCTTAACATCAATGGACTCATTTCCCCAATAAAAAGACATAAACTAACAGACTGAATTTGTAAACAATACCCAACATTTTGCTGCATACAGGAAACGCATCTCAGTGTCAAAGACAAACACTACCTCAGAGTAAAGGCTGGAAAACAGTTTTCCAAGCAAATGTTCCCAGGAAACAAGCTGGAGTAGCCATTCTAATATCCAATAAAATAGACTTTCAACCAAAAGTCATCAAAAAACACACAGAAGAACACTTTATACTCATCAAAGGAAAAATCTGCCAGGAAGAACTCTCAATTTTGAACATCTAGGCCCCAAATGCAAGGGATTCCTCATTCGTAAAGGAAACTTTACTAAAGCTTAAAGCACACTTCTTACTCCACACAATAATCGTGGGTGACTTCAACACCCCACTCTCCTCAATGGACAGATCAGTGAAACACAAACTAAACAGGGACACAGTGAAACTAACAGATGTTTTGAACCAAATTGATTTAATAGATATCTATAGAACATTTCATCCTAAATCAAAAGAATATACCTTCTTCTCAGCACCTCATGGTACCTTCTCCAAAATTGACTATATAATTGGTCACAAAACAGACCTCAACAGATATAAAAAGATCGAACTAATTCTATGCCTCCTATCAGATCACTATGGAGTAAGGATGGTCTTCAATAGCAACAAAAAAAACAGAAAGTCCACATATACATGGAAGCTGAACAATACTCTACTCAATGATACCTCAAGGAAGAAATAAGGAAAGAAATCAAAACCTTTTTAGAATTTAATGAAAACGAAGGCACAACATACCCAAATTTATGGGACACAATAAAAGCAGTGCTAAGAGGAAAACTCATAGCTCTGAGTGCCTACAAAAAGAAGCTGGAGAGAGCATACACTAGCAGCTTAATAGCACCCCTGAAAGCCCTGGAACAAAAAGAAGCTAATACAACCAAGAGGAGTAGAAGGCAGGAAATCATCAAACTCAGGGCTGAAATCAATCAAGTTGAAACAAAAAGAACTGTACAAAGAATCAACAAAACCAGGAGCTGGTTCTTTGAGAAAATCAACAAGATAGATAAACCCTTAGCCAGACTAAACAGAGGGCACAGAGAAAGTATCCAAATTAACGAAATCAGAAATGAAAAGGGAGAAATAACAACAGAAACTGAGGAAATCCAAAAAATCATCAGATCCTACTACAAAAGCCTATACTCAACACAACTGGAGAATCTGGAGGAAATGGACAATTTCCTAGACAGATACCGACTACCAAAATTTAAACAGGATCAGATAGACCATCTAAACAAATGGTCTCATAACCCCTAAAGAAATAGAAGTGGTCATTGACAGCCTCCCAACCAAAAAAAAAAAAAAAAAAGCACAGGACATGATGGTTTTAGTGCAGAATTCTTTCAGACCTTCAAAGGAGACCTAATACCAATACTCAATAAAATTCTTGCCAACCGAATCGAAGAACACATCAAAATGATCATTCACCATGATCAAGTAGGCTTCATTCCAGAGATGCAGGAATGGTTCAATATACAGAAATCCATCAATGTAATCCACTACATAAACAAACTCAAACAACCACATGGTCATTTCATTAGATGCTGAAAAAGCATTTGACAAAATTCAGCATCCTTTCATGCTAAAAGTCTTGGAAAGAACAGGAATTCAAGGCCCATACCTAAAAATAGTAAAAGCAATATACAGCAAACCAGTAGCCAACATCAAACTAAATGGAGAGAAACTTGAAGCAATCCCACTAAAATCAGAGACTAGACAAAGCTGCCCCCTCTCTCCATATCTTTTCAATATAGTACTTGAAGTTCTAGCTAGAGCAATTAGACAACATAAGGAGGTCAAAGGGATACAAATTGGAAAGGAAGAAATCAAACTATCACTATTTGCAGATGACATGATAGTCTACTTAAGTGACCCAAAAACTCCACCAGAGAACTCCTACAACTGACAAACCACTTCACCAAAGTGACTGGTTATAAAATCAACTCAAGCAAATCAGTTGCCTTCCTATACTCAAAGGATAAGCAGGCTGAGAAAGAAATTAGGGAAATAACACCCTTCACAATAGCCACAAACAATATAAAGTATCTTGGTGTGACTCTTACCAAACAAGTCAAAGGTCTGTATGAAAGGAACTTCAAGTCTCTGAAAAAAGAAATCGAAGAAGACCTCAGAAAATGAAAAAATCTTCCATGCTCATGGATTGGCAGGATTAATATAGTAAAAAAAAATGGCCATCTTACCAAAAGCAATATACAGATTCAATGCAATCCCCATCAAAATCCCAACTCAGTTCTTTATAGAATTAGAAAGAGCAATTCTCAAATTCATTTGGAATAACAAAAGGGGGAGGGAACTGTAGCTGTATAATCTAAGCTCACGCCTTAACAGACTAGAAAGGAAACAGAGCTTCATGTTGCTGTGCACGCAGGAGCTGGAGGCAGGAGGATCAAGAATTCAAAGCCATCTTGGACTTTGTAGGTAGCTGGAGAACACCATAGGACACATGAGCTCCTGTTTCAAAAAAAAAAAAATAAGTAAATACATAAGGAAAGAGATAATAGAAGAGCATAAATTAATGACATTGAAAATGGAGAATAGAAAATCAGGCAAAATGTTGGCTCTGAAAATTATTGATATAATTAGCAAGTCTCTAGAAAATATTGTAAAGGTTAAAAAAAAATACAAATTACTAGCGTTAGCAATAGAATAAAGAAGTTACAGCAGAGACCAGTGCGACAGATGACAGGTTCCTTCCAGTCTCTCTGGGCTGGTGCCCTGAGCAGACCTTGGGCACAAACTCCATAGCCAGTCCCACAACACCTAGAGGAAGCTCCACTTCCAGGTGCTTTTACAGGAACAGGATCCCAGGAGCTTTCACACCAGGATCTCAGGGCCCCAGAGGCAGCTTGACACCCAGGAGCTCAGATACACACTGGATCTCCGGATCACAGGATCCTGGAATCACAGGACCACAGAGACACCTTGACTCTAAGGAGTTCTGACACAGCCAGGATCACAGGAAGGACAGGCTCCAGTCAGATACAGCAAGGGCAGGTAGCACTAGAGATAACCAGATGGCAGGAGACCACTGTAAGAACATAAGCAACAGAAACCAAGGTTACTTGGCATCACCAGAACCTAGTTCTCCCACCATAGCAAGTCCTGTATACACCATCACCCTGGTAAAGCAAGATTCCGATCTAAAAATCACTTCTCGTGGTGATGCTGTAGCACTTTAAGAAGGACATAAATAACTCCCTTAAAGAAAAAACGGGAACACAGGTAAACAGCTAGAAGCCCTTAAAGAGGAAACACAAAAATCCCTTAAGAAAATACAGGAAACCACAATCAAACAGGTGGAAAAACTGAACAAAACCATCCAGGATCTAAAAATGGAACTAGAAACAATAAAGAAATCACAAAGGAAGACAACCCTGGAGAGAGAAAACCTAGGAAAGAGATCAGGAGTCATAGATGAAAGCATCACCAACAGAATTCAAGAGATAGTAGAAAGAATCTCAGATGCCGAAGATACCATAGGAAACATTGACACAAGAGTCTAAGAAAATGCAACAGGCAAAAAGCTCCTAACAAAAAAAAAAAATCCAGGAAATCCAGGACACAATGAGAAGACCAAACCTAAGGATAATAGGTATAGAAGAGAGCAAAGATTTACAACTTAAAGGACCAGTAAATATCTTCAACAAAATTATAGAAGTAAACTTCCCTAACCTAGAGAAAGAGATTCCCATGAACATACAAGAAGCCTTCAGAATTCCAAACAGACTGGACCAAAAAAGAAATCTGCACCCCCATCACATAATAATCAAAACACCAAATGCATTAAACAAAGAAAGAATATTAAAAGCGGTAAGGGGAAAAGGTCAAGTAACATATAAAGGCAGACCTGTCAGAATTACATCAGACTTCTCACCAGAGACCATGAAAGCTAGAAGATCCTGGGTAGATGTCATGCAGACTCTAAGAGAATATAGATGCCAGCCCAGGCTGCTGTACCCAGCAAAACTCTCAATCACTGTAGACGGAGAAAACAAGATATTCCATGATAAAAACCAAATTTACATAATATCTTTCCCCAAATCCAGTCCTACAAAGGATAATTGATTAAAAACACCAGCACAAGGAGGGAAACTACATCCTAGAAAAAGCAAGAACATAATCTTTCAACAAACCCACACAAACATAATTCCACCTCTAACAACAAAAATAGCAGGAAGTAACAACCACTTTTCCTTAATATCTCTTAATATGAAAATTAATGTTACCAACATATCCTAATCAATTGAAATTTAAAAATACAAGGAATTAGAAATTTGTTGGCTGTTACTCAGTGGTCTCTTTAATTTGGTAATAGGCGAGATATGCCCAATATTGTACAATCTGTATATTCTTTCTGCTTGTTTGTATGTGACAATGTCTTGCTGTGTACCAAATAATAGTATTGAAATCATGCTTCTCCAATTTAGCCTCTCTGTTAGTAGGATTGTTTATTTGATGTTTTTACACTGGCTTTCATAACAGCTTACATATTTCAAAATTATTTATACAACCAAAAGAAATGTAGACAATTATTTTGGAGGTGACTTGTAAGAAAACAACAAAGAGTGAGACTGAATATTTTGCTTGATATTTATAATTATTGTATCAATTTTGAAGATGACCTCATAAGTTACTCTTTTTCTGAGATGAATACTTTTCAAAATCATCACAGTCAATGAACCAGAATCTGACCCTCACCTAATGTCTGTACTAACCTCCAAGCAGAACCATTGTTCATTGAAACAATTGATGAATGACATCATGGATAGACCATCTTAATACATCCACCATTTCTTAAATGATGTAACCTGTTCCCTATGGGCTGAGAATGATGACAATCACTCAAGTCAAATAGCTTTGACCATAGCAGGAAATCTGTATCCAAATAATTGTGCCTACAATTCATTCCTTGATGCAGCAGAACTGTCAACTCTTAGCTTAGCTACTATGGAGGTAGAATCCTTTGGTGATGTGAGGGACATTGAAGTACAGCCTTATTACAATGAACTCCAATGTAAAAACTGTTCTTAGTTGGGGTTTGTACCACAGTAAGAGCCAAGATTTTAAGCTCTACTAAAAACAAAATGAACAAACAAAAAGACTTTATCTTTTTATGTTCATTTAATAACATGCCCATTATTTTTATGATTGGTATAAAAGTATATATTAAATATACTGAATATAATAAAAATTAAAAATTAAAAAAGAAGGTACAGCAGATCCCATAGTGACTAAAACAATAATAAAGACACATTCCAAAAATTATGCTCATAATTTTGTATGTAAGAATACATACACAAATCAAAAAGAGCATGCCGTGGCTATCTCCAGAGGGGCCCTGCCAGAGCCCTACAAATACAGAGGCAGAAACTAGCAACCAACTATTGGACTGGGCTTGGGGTCCCCAACGGAGGATCTGGAGGGTGGTCTGGAAGAGCTGAAGGAGTTTACAGCACCATGGGAAGAACAATGACTTTGGACACCCAGACACCCCAAGACTCCCAGGGATTGAACCATCAACCAAGGGGTACACATGGTTCCAGCCAAAAATGTGGCAGAGGAATGCCTTGTCGGGCATCAGTGGGAGGAGTGGTCTTTGGTCAGGTAAAGGCTCAATAGAGGCCCCAACAAAGGGAAATGGATTGGGATGGTGAGGAGGCGGGAGTGTGTCGTGTAGAAGGGCATATACATGGAGACAGGGGGTGGGAGGAAGGGTTGGGAATTTTGGGGGAGGAGGAATTTTGGGAGGGGGAAATTGGGAAAGGTTTTACCATTGGCAATGTAAATGAAGAAGATACTCAATAAAAAAAAGAATATGTACACACATGTTCAAAACATTTTCAGTTTTAACAGCCCCAAACTGGAAAATATCTGTGGTTTTTAGAGGCTAGATGGTTAAACAGTTATAGTTATAACATGGGATAACACTCAACAAATATAAAGAAATGAACTATTGCTATTTGCAGCAATGGAGGTATATCCCAAGGGAATTATGTGGAGAAGATAAAGGCAGTAGTCTCAAGAGTAGGTATTTTATATGAGTGTATTGACATAAAAGTCTCAGAATGGCAAACCTATAAATGAGAGAGAGTGGAATGGTGGTTGCTAATTACAGGGGAAGTGGAGTGAGTAGGTGTTACTATAAAAGGGACACAGCACAAGAGAGTTTTGTAGTAATGCTGCAAGTGACCTTGACTGTGGGAGTGGGCAGTGACACAAATATGAATATGTGGCAAGACATATTCATAGACATTTCATCGCATGAATATTCAGTATTGACAGAATTTGAATAAGCTTCATTTTCTCACGTGTAAAGTGGGTTTTGTATAGTACCTACACCCCTGGGCTTCTTTTTCTTTTTTAAAGATATTTTCTTTATTTACATTTCAAAAGTTATTCCCTTTCCTGGTTTCCCCTACGAAAACACCCTATCCCATTCCCCCTCCCCATGCTCACCAACCCACCCACTCCCCCTTCCCTGTCCTGCCATTGCCCTACACTGGGGTATTGAGCCTTCACAGGACCAAGGACCTCTCCTCCCTTTGATGTCCAGCAAGGCCATCCTCTGCTACCTATGCAGCTGCAGTCATGGGTCCCTCCATGTGTACTCTTTGGTTGGTGGTTTAGTCTCTGGGAGCTCTGGGGGGTCAGGTTGGTTCATATTGTTGTTTCTCCTATAGGCCTGCAAACTCCGTCAGCTCTTTGGGTCCTTTCTCTAGCTCCTCGATTGGGGACCTGTGCTCAGTCCGATGGTTGGCTGAGAGCACCCACCTCTGTATTTGTCAGGTACTGGCAGAGCCTCTCAGGAGACAGCTATATAACAAGCGCTTGCTGACAGGAGCCTGATATAGCTATCTCCTGAGAGACATCTCCAGGCTTCTAGAGTGAGCCAATGAGATAAAACAGACTACCTCCTAGCATACAGTGATTCTGCCAAATGTAAGTGTTAACTGTTATTGGTAGTTAAAGAGTATCATTTTCTAGCCCAGTTTTAGAGCACATGCCTAAAGATCTCACTCATTGTAAATGCAAGTAATGTTGGTCCTTTCCGACTGCACCATTTCAAAACCTTTTGAGAGAATCCTCAAGTTTCAAATACATCTTTACTTACTCAGGGTCCACACTGTGGTTTTGACTAAGTTCCGTGATGATGCTAGGGTTCAGTCAAAGGCAGAGTTCAAAGGGAACTTTAAAAGGGGAAGGGCTGTGATCAGCAACTCCCTCAGAACGAAGTTTGCAAAATGGAAACTGCTGAGGTTTGCACAAATCTTTGGTCAGTTTGCTTCCTGAGGCCAGACAACTGTGTTCACAAAGCTGAAGCCCTAAGCTCAGAGGAGAGCAGTGGGTGTGGAAAGGAAAGAGGCACCTTCCTGTATCCAGAAGCTTCCCTGGGAATGAAGGGCACTCACAGGCAAGCAAGGCAAAACTCAGGTCCTGCCAAGCTGCCACGTCTACTGGCTGCAGCAAGTCACCTTCAGGAGCTTTCTCTCTTCCAGGGAAGCCTTTTCTGACCTTTCTTTATGCGGTTAAGACAAGGATATGGGGACTCTTCCAGCATTCAGAGCGCAAAGCTCACAGAATTAAACAAACTGCATGCTTCTTAAATCAGTAATTTGATTTTTTCCTGCTACATGGCACATACTGTGAGAACAGGACTATTCTTCCTTTTAAACATATAATTTATTTTTTATTTCATATTCATTGGTGTTTTACCTGCACGTATGTCTGTGTGAGAGTATCAAAAGTACTGAACTGGAGTTACAGACAGGTGCGAGCTGCCATGTGGGTGCTGTGAGCTGATTCAGGGTCTTCTGGAAGAATGGCTGGTGCTCTTAACCACCGTGTCTTTCGAGATAGGGTGTCTCAGTTTCTCTGTGTAGCCTTGGCTGTTCTGGAACTTGCTCTGTAGACCAGGCAACCTGGACTTGGACTCACAAAGATCCATCTGCCTCTGCCTCTGGAGTCCTGGGATTAAAGGTGTGCACCACCACTGCCCTGATAACAGGGACTATTCTTACTCACTGCCCACCAGACTCCTAGCTCAGAATTGATGTGTAGTAGATATTAAGTGAATATTTTTGAATGAAGTCAGCTTCCTCATTCTCAATTTATCTGAATTCACTCAGTGTGTTTCTGTTATTTGCAAGCATGAGTATAAAGAAATGAAAAGTCAAATGAATAAAGAGTCAAAGTCTCAGAAAAGCGTTGCTCAGTCCAGATTTCTTCCTGTCCCCTCTTCCTTCTTTCTTTCCTTCCTTCCTTCTTTCTTTCTTTCCTTCTTTCTTTCCTTCTTTCCTCCCTCCCTCCCTTCCTTCCTTCCTTCTTTCTTTCTTTCCTTCCTTCTTTTTTATGTTTTGTTCCCTTTTTATTGTTTCTTTCTTTCTCTTTTCTCTCTCACCTGTATTCTACATATTGTTGTCCCATTACCTTCTCTTATTCTGTTCCAACACCTACTGCTCTCCTTTTCCTGACTAGCTTCCCTCCTTCCCTCAGTATCTCCTTTTGTGTGAAGGTCTTGTGTTGGTACTCACAATTCCTTCACACTCATGATTGCAACAGCCATGCCGTAGCTCCTCCCTCACCATATGGTTCTTACAGTCTTTCCACTCCCCCTTGCATGATGCCCCCTGGACCTTAGAGCGGGTGAAATAGTTGGATGTCCTATATAGGGTGAGCACTCAGCAATCCATTGTTCTCAGCACTTTGATGAGTTAGGTATCTCTGCTTGGACTGTAACTCATGCTAAAGGGGGCTTCACTGACTAAGGCTAAAGAGTCACATCAGTCTATGTGCATGAGCATAATTCCTTAGAAGGTAATTTAACATGTCCATTTAGCAAAACTTAGCTAGTGGATTCTCCTATGAAGACTGTGGCCTCCTTAGTTGAAGGCTTTTGACAAGGTTCACATTTATTTCATCTCATGGAGCAGGCCTCAGATCTTATCAGGAAGCAACCAATTGCCTCGAAAACAGCCACACCACTGGTAGCCACACCCTCAACTGACAAGCCATAAGAGACCAAAGGCTGGGCTACATCATTGATGGCTTCTCTCCCCCAGTAGCTTGCATAAGAACCTTCTGGCACTGTGAATTCTAGTTAACAGGGTTCCAGTTCAGTTCCATCTTGAATTTCTCTGTGTCTTGTAACCAAATTATGTACCTTGTCTCCAGTAAAGGGTCTTGCAAGCTAGTTCTGAGCTAGCGATCAGTCCAGGATTTTTCCCTTTGAAGAGTTTCCTTGCAAATGGAATGAATCTGTGTGTAACACTAAAGGTCTGGATTTCTGCCTTGGGAACTTAGAAGACTAAGTGATACTTCTCCTCAGGCTTGGACTAAAGAAAGACAGCATACTACTCCTTCTTCCCTTCCCTCCATTCTAGTTTCATTTTTAGGTTGCTAATCTGACCTTTACGTTTTGTTCTTTTTTCCAAGAAGGTGTTAAATGCAAAGAGAAAGTAGGTATTTTCCCCAACTGCTGTTACCAAAGTGATACCACTTTGTTTCTTAGATTCTTGGCTCATGGGACCTGTGAGCTGTTGAAGGTCCCTGCTCCTCACCCATACACCACAATATATTCTATCCTTACTTCAGGGCTAACTTTTCTTGGAAAATACAAGTGGCATTTTTTAAGTGAGAAGCAATCAATATGGTTTACACCGTGTCCATTAAACCCAAAAGTTTAGCAAACACCAGACTTTTGAACAGAAGACTTATTAATTAGATCCTAAATGAAGTCTTTGTCTCATTTAGTACAAAATTGAACAAATGCACTCAATCTCCTTCAACAATTATATAAACTCACAAAATGAGGCATACCTTGAGAATATTATTTATTTATTTACTTGCTTGCTTGCTTATTCATTTTTCAGACAGAGTCTCACCCTGTATTCCAAGCTGTCCTAGAACTCATTACAGGTCTCCAGCTTACTTCAAACTCTTGGCAATCTCGCTTTAGATTCCTTAGTGTTGAATTATAGGCATGAGCCACCACATGGACAAAAATGACTTTGAAACCTGGGAGGCTCTGTTAGTGCATGAAAAACACAGAGGGGGCACTCTCAGCTAGCCATTGAACTGAGCACAGAGTCCCCAATGGGGGAGCTAGAGAAAGGACCCAAGGGGTTTGCAGCACCATAGGAAGAGCAACAATATGAACCACCCAGTACCTCCAGAGCTCCCAGGGACTAAAGCACCAACCAGATAGTACACATCGAGTTACCCATGGCTCCAGCTGCATGTGTAGCAGAGTATGGCCTTGTTGGACATCAAAGGGAGGAGAGACCCTTGGTCCTGAAAAGGCTCAATGCCTCAGTGTAGAGAAATAACAGGACAGGGAAGCAGGAGAGGGTTTATTGGGGAATAGGGGGAAGGGAGATGGTTTTAGGATTTTCGGGGGGGGGCAGGAAAGGGGACAACATTTGAAATGTAAATAAAGAATATATCTAATAAAAATTAACTTTATAGGGATAAAAGCCATATGTGTGTTTTCAAAACAAAAGAAAATTAAACTAAACAAAAAATGACTTTGAAAATACCAATTACTCTTTTATGTTGAATCTGTAGGTGATGTGCTTTAATATGTAAGGAGATATTACTTTTTAACCTGTTTCCAAGAAAAATTCTAGTTGCTTCTCCCTCCTTCTCCTCCTCATCTTCCTCCCACGCCCCCTCTCCAACAAGATTTCATATATTCCAAGCTAGTCTTAAATTCACCATAGAGAATGAACTCAAGGCTTTGTACATGCTAGACAAACACTGTACAACTGATTCTGTACCTTATGCCTCCAGTTCTTTTGAAATCATCCTATGATACCACAATACCTCCTCTGGAAAACCTTCCCATACTGCCATCAGCATAGTGGACAGTTTGCTCCTGTATCTCTCCAACAGTCCAGGAGGTTCCTTGGAGGATTTGACTCTGTACTTCCTTCTATATGTTTAGCACCAGATCTAGTGCCCCTGAATATAACTTCTAATGGTATATCTGGGCTTTTGCAACTACCTGCAACCAGCATTTTATATCAATTTTGTGGGGTTTTTTTGTGTGTGTGTGCACATGTGTGTGTGCGTGTGCGTGTGCGCGTGCGCGTGCGCGTGCGTGTGCGTGTGCGTGTGTGTGTGTGTGTGTGTGTGTGTGTGTGTGTGTGTACACTCATGCCTGTGCATGAATATGTGGAGACCAGAGGTTGACAACAGCCTCTTATTTTTTGAGATGATATCTCTCACTAATCTTGGAGCTCACTGGTTGGGCCAGACAGGTTAGCCATTGAGCTTCAAGGATATGCTTGTCTCAGCTCCCACAGCACCCCACCCTGACCCAGCACTGGGGGACATGTATATCTGCACTTGACTATTTTGTGGGTGTTGGGGATCTGAACTCAGTTTTGCATGCTTTCATAGCAAACACTTTCCTAACAGAGCTACCCCACAGCTCCTAGGTAAGACTTCTCAAAATACCTTTACATGATCCCTTATAGACTGAAGTCCTCCTGTCATATAGTTGATTAGATTTACTGCAGTCTGTTTCCAGTGGTATGCTAATATATGTCTATTTGCTAGTCTATTTCCAGTAGTATGCTAATATATGCTCAGTAATTCATTTTCTAAAAGGAAAATCCAAATTCCTAGTCTGTAAGGATCATAGATTTTCATAGCTCCTCCAGTGCTAATTTCAGTTTCTCCACAAGAAGTAATATAACACCCAAGTTGAAAAGAGGAGTCCAAGAAGCCTTCCATTATCCCATGTACAAATTCCATGCTTCTGGTCTAGAAGATACAGACAACTTCAAAGGCAAAGACGATTAAATGTGCTTAAAGTTAAGTAGGCAATGCCCATGTTTTGAGTATCTATGACCTCTGATTTGAGTGTATTGTGTTAAGTTATAAGTTTTTGTAGTCATTCCTCAGTATCCAGGTGGATGTAAACCTATTTCCCCTGAATGTCAAAACATGAAGATGCTCAAATTCTTTATATAAAATGATGTAGTATTTGCATGTAACATATGCAAATCATCCTACATACTTTAATTCTTCAATTATTAGTGATCTGCACCTCTAGGCTCCAGAATTCTTGTAATGTCTAACACAATGTAAATGCTATGTGAATAGCGGTTAATACTGCATTATTTAAGGAATAATACAATGTAAAATGCATGTAGATGTTTGTATAAAGGATATCATTTTTAATATAGGACTCACAGATATGGGGCTGGCTATATAACTCCTTGATTTTAATTGTGTGTTTCACAGCTGGTCTGTAAGATTTCTACTCATCTCTGAACCTCTCATAAGTCAGGAGGAATCTCACTGTATTTCCAGCAGATGAGGCATTACTAATGTTCACTGGAGGCAACCAGGCATAGGGATTCTTTTGTCTTTATTCTGAAGAGTTGAGAGACAGGAGAGAGAGGAGAGAGAGGAGAGAGAGAGAGAGAGAGAGAGAGAGAGAGAGAGAGAGAGAGAGAGAGGAACTTAGTATACTAAAAGAACCACTTGGCAAGTCCAATAGAGAAAGCCATATCACCCTCACCTAAAATTAAGGTCAGAACATCATTATACATGTCCAGCATGTTACTACCAACTTCCTCTGCATTGAGTTAATATTCTCTTCTTCAAATATGAGCTTTCTATTGAGGCGCTATCTTTAGCTTTCTTCCTAAAAAACAGACAAGGTGTTAAAATATGATACTTTAATCTATATATTTATTTATTGCAGTATTGGGTACAGAGCCCAGAGCTTTGTGCATGTCAGACAAGCACTGTCCATTGGACTAGACCACCCCACCCTCTTTTAAGCTTTTTTTCTTTAAAGCAGGATCTTAGTAAGTTCCCTTAGACTCATTCTTCAGCCCGGGTAGACCTTGAACTTGAATTCTTCTGCCTCTGTCTCCTGAGTAGCTGAGATTACAAGTCTGCTTGTACCAGTAGTGCTAGCCAGACCTGCAATTGATGCCACCTAATGCCATGCAGCAAGAGAAGTCTTTTCTAAGCTTTGGGAAATGACTATTAGAATACCCTGAATACCAGCCAAAGGGGCTTTAAACCCTATCTACCACCACCACCCCCACACCAACATTTCTTGTAATTCAGAATCCTGAAGCAACAGGCCTGCTCTCAGCAGGAGAGAATGCCAGGAAGAGTATATTTGAAGCCAAATCCCAAGGGCTACTCATAGAACTCTCTAGAAGTGAACTTTCAGTAATCATAGCAATAGCTAACACATAATGAGTGCTTCCTACCTCTATGCCCAGCACCATATGACACTATCCTTAGAGTCTAATGAAGCCTCCAGAAAGTCCTCAACTGCACTGAAATCAGCAGTTTTCTGGGACCATTGCCAATCTAGTAAGATCACACTGTGGTTGGGATCAAACGTTTTTACTTCATAAAGCATTAAAAACCAATTGTTAAGACTCTCTAAGAAATCACAGTTGATGTGATGTCCCTCCTTAGTGACTCCTTTTATTCAAAGATAGTGTCATTTAAACTGGCAGAAGCCGTGACTTTCGTGTGAGTGTGTCCAAGTGACCTTGAAGCACTCCACTGAGAAACACGGCAGGAAGAGATCCCACAGGCTCAGCTTTTCCCTTCTCTTGGCGTCCGTTCAGAGAACTGAAATCCGTTGGCTTTTTAGAGCAGTGGGTGACACTACCCACAGTCCCTTACATACAATCTTCAATAGCTTGACATTTCAAATCATTTGAATAAATCAAAGTGACAGAGGTACCTTAAGTTGCTGAGTTGGGAAGATGCTTATAGAGACTGAGAAAGACATTTTCATTTTGGTGCCGATGAGCAAAATGAGTAAGTTGTAAAGGAAGTGGGGCGCTTTGTGGCAAGAACCTTTTCAGAGAGAGAGGGTTGCAGTAGTGCTTCTATCTCTGGGAGTAAAAACCTGGTGTAGAACTTTTCCCAAACTACACAAAATGGACACATTTAAAAACCTAGTCTGAGGGCTGGGGTTGTAGCTCGGTTGGTAGGGTACTTGCATAGAATGTGTGAGATCCAGAGCCTGGCTAACATTCCCAGTACTGTATAAACTTGTGGCGGAGCATGCATGTAATTGAAGCACAAGGTCATCCATGGCTACATAGAAAGTTCGAGGTTAAGCTGAACAACTCATGACTCTGTCTCAAACTGAGGACTAAAGAAATGAGTCAGCAGTTAAGAGCACTTGCTGCTTTTGCAGAGTGCTGGGGTTCTGTGCCCACTACCCACATTAGTTGCTTCATAACTACTTGCAACTCCAGTTCCAAGAGATTTGACACCCTCATCTAGCATCAGCCAGCCTGTACACATGTCATGTGCATACATATATTTGGGCCCATAAACATACATATGAAATAAAAACATAAATCCATAAAAACAGAACAAAGAAAAACCAAAAAAGCAATAAGACAACAAAACAAAGATCCCACCTGATGTGACGAATTCACTTTTCCCCTGAAAACAAGAAATTTTTGATCCAGTAGGTTCTAACCTGTACTGCAAATTCTTTCTTTTTTCTTTTTTTAAAATTAGATATTTTCTCTATTTACATTTCAAATGTTATTCCCTTTCCTTGTTTCCCCTCCAAAACACCCTATTCCATACCCCCTCCCCCTACTCACCAACCCACCCTCTCCCTATACCCTGTCCATGCATTCCCCTATATTGGGGCATCCAGCCTTCTCAGAACCAAGGGCCTCTCCTTCCTTTGATGACCAACAAGGCTAAGCTGCTTGAGCTTCATTTGGTCTGGGAATTGTATCTTGGATATTCCAAGCTTCTGGGCTAATATACATTTATCAGTGAGTGCATACCATGTGTGTTCTTTTGTAAATGGGTTACCTCACTCAGGATATTTTCTAGTTCCATACATTTGCCTGTGAATTTCATGAATTCATTGTTTTTTAATATCTGAGTACTATTCCATTGTGTATGTATACCACATTTTCTGTATCCATCCCTCTGTTGAGGGACATCTGGGTTCTTTCCAGCTTCTGGCTATTATAAATATGGCTTCTATGAACATAGTGAAGCATGTGTCCTTGTTGTATGTTGGAGCATCTTCTGGGTATATGCTCAGGAATGGTATAGCTGGGTCCTCAGAAAATAAATACTATGTCCAATTTTCTGAGGAACCGCCAAACTGATTTCCAGAGTGGTTGTACCAGATTGCAATCCCACCAGCAATGAAGGAGTGTTCCTCTTTCTCCACATCCTCGCCAGCATCTATTTTCTCCTGAATTTTTATCTTAGCCATTCTGACCGGTGCGAGGTGGAATCTCAGGGTTGTTTTGATTTGCATTTCCCTGATGACTAAGGAATATTTCTTTAGATTCTTCTCAGCCATTTGGTATTCCTCAGTTGATAATTCTTTGTTTAGCACTGCAAATTCTTATAGTCACTTAAAGAAGTACATCCCTGGCCTGCAAGATATCTCAACAAGCAAAAGAAAGGCACTTGCCACCAAACCTGACAACTGGAGTTTAATCTCTCTGGATCCACATGGTAGAAGGAGGGAACCAACTCCAGTAAGTTATCCTCTGGCTTATACAGGTGTGCTATGGCTTGTGTCATCCCATTAAATAAATAAATGTTATAGAGATAACATTCAAGCTGGTGAGATGGCTCAGCAGCTGGGAACATTGGCTGCTTGTCCAGAGGACCAGGGTTCAATTTCCTGTACCCACATGGTAGTTCAGAACTGTCTGAAACTTCAGTTTCAAGGGATCCAAAATCCTAACATACACATATATGCAAGCAAAAGAACAATGTACATAAAATAAGGATAAATAGCTTATTTTTTAAATGTTTTAATTGCGGGTAGGGGTGGGGTATGTGCACAGGAGTGCAGGTGCCTCAGAGGCCAGAAGGCAGCATCTGGAGTTACAAAATACATATGAGGCACCCAAATGAGGGTTCTAGGAACTGAATTCAGATCATCTATAAGACGAGTGTGTGCTTTTAACTATATTGATCCATCTCTCCAGTCCATAAAACAAAGCCCTCTTTTTTCTACTTTTATAGAGGCCTATCCAGTTTCTTGAACCTAGGTCTCCTATACTTATTGGCTGCACTCTTTTCCTAAAGATGACCACTGTTTAAAAACATAAGCGCTTGCCTTCTTCTATGTGTGTGTAGGAACACCCTGAAACTGTTTAATGAATTGAGCAAATGAATATGCTCAAAGCAAAGAAACAACACCCAAGTGGTTTACATCCAAAGTTGAAAAATACAGTCTGAGCCCAATTCTGAAATGAAGGTTATATTCATGTGAATCAACCAGTCATTAAACTATCAAACTATCATCTATAGATAGATGATAAGAACTGACTCAGAAGGGATTTGGGCAGGGGTACTTCATAGTTGAGTCACTGTAATTGTCAAGTCAGTGTTACAAGATTTACCAACAGACCTCAGCACCTCACTCTGGAGTATGGGTTTCTTTGTCTTTTGGCTTTCAGTTTAGACACAGAAAGAAGTCAAAAATTACAGGTAGAAAGAGTTACCTAAATCGGCAGAGCCAAAAGTAAGAAGGACTTGTTGGCTCTTTTGTAAGTAGAGATTGAATAATGACAACCAACTCTGAATGCCTAAGAAGGCAATACAGCTACATGGTCAGCTATTGGACACAAGCAATGCCCTTGTGTCCAAGTAAAGTCCCCTTAGTTCTTGAGCTACTAATGCTACCTTACTATCAGATCATGGCATTGCTAGTATCAACTCTACAACCAAACCAGGGTAAGCATGTTGCCTCTAATAAGCTCAATACTCCCAGTACATTAGAGTCACTCAGATGTCCACCTCCCATCTCTATCACCATGGGGGACACTGAGTTTGTACATGCACACTACTATGCCTGGTTTTATGTGGGTTCTGGGGATTTGAATTCAGATCCCATTTTATTGGCAAGCACCTTACTCACTCACCCATATCCCCAGACTCACTTTGAAGTTTTCAAAACTCTTGGCATCTGAGCAACTTCTCAATCAAATACAATCAGAACCTCTGCTGGGGTAATAACATCCAGAAATCAGGAGTTTTGCCCTTGATTAATTGATTTAATTTCCAGGTATCATTATTTTGACTCACTCCTAGGTGATTATCTCAATGCATATCAAACATGTCAAACATCAGGTACCCCAAACTAAGAAGGATTGACACACAGATGAAATTAAAGGAGTCTAACATGTATATAGGCATGTTATTTCAGACAGTGCTTTCTCTAGTAGCTGGCATGCAATATGGGTAATCAATATTAGCATTTCTCTTAGTCCATTAAGCTGGATAAAACATATTACCATAGGCTAGGTACCTGCTTCATAGAGAGCCACTGTTTTGTTTTTCCTGTGGCCTCTGATAGAAGGGACCAAAAGCTCTTTAGTTGCTCATTTGCAAGGACACAAATTCTTTTCATGAGACTCTATTGTAATGGCACATCTTCCAATTGCCTCACATCTGTTTTAATGTATTACCATGATGATTTGAATTTAGTATACAAACCTTGGAAAACACAAATATTCAGCTCATAATAGTGTTTGTAGGTCATTTTAGCATTCAAGTATATGTAAACTTAAGCAAGGAGTCAAATCTGTGTTCTAACATTGGCCAGGCAATAGGATGGCTAAGCTAATGCCCCTTGATTAGAGATGAGATCCTGAATACCAATGGACTTGGCACTTAGTACAATTTGCCCATCAGTTGCCATTAGATAACCAAGCTGGAGTTCATGTATAAAAGCCAAGAAGGTAGGTAGAGTCCCCGACCACACAGTATATCTGGAATTCAAAGCTGGAGTATGGTGGAAAGACAATTAACCTGGAAACCATGGAGAATGGATGGATCACTGGCATTGCTTCTGAAGAGGGAGCATGCATCCATCAACTCCACACTAAAATCTCCATTCAACTGCAAAAGTGGTGTCCCCTTCCCTTTGGCAGGAATTTAGAATTTTAGGAGAATCTGCTAAGTCATGTACATAGGTCATATGAGGGCCTCACTATTGTAGCCAAGAGCCAACTTACTCTAGTTGAGGTCAAAGCGTGGTAGAACCTTTAGAGTCTCTTGGTTAGAGAACTGTGTGCTGCTGTGGTATAGCTGGGTACAGTGCATCATTCTACAGCTGAAGGCCTTGTCTACCCTGGCAGTTGCCTCCATGGTCTCACCTTTAGAATAGCATACAATGAAATACTGTGATCTGACTCTTTTGAGTTTACCCAACAGCTCTTCACACAGCCCATGATCCATTTTAAGTGATGGTGCTTTAGAAAATATGAACAATTTCATTAAATTGAAGCATTTTCTCCTTCTTTTTGGAAGGGACAAACAGTTCCAATAGAGCTTAATGAGATCATAGGACATGTGCTAAAGGAAGAAAGGTTCCTAGAGTTCCTAAATTGTCAAAAAAGAAAAGGAGCCTTCTAGGTGGAGATGTAGCAGGAATAGCACCCATAGTTGCAAAATTGTCTACTAACATTGGGAAGCAATATAGCAGTTCTTCAAAACTTGGAAGTCATTATATAATCCAGCAATTTCTTATTTATTTATTTATTTATTTATTTATTTATTTATTTATTTATTTATTTATGAGCATGTGTGTGAATGGAGCAGTCAGAGGACTATTTATGGACATTGGTTATCTTCTTCTATCATATGGATCTCCAGGATCAAATTTAGATCTCTAGGCTTGGCAGCAATTGCCATCTCAACATGCCCTGTGACCCAGCAATTACAACCCTAAATATATCCTCAAGAGGGCTACATCTGTGTCCATACAAACACTTGTGCATAATGGTAGCAGCATAATCACACAAAATCATAAACAACCACTATTTCCTTCAAGTGATAAATGGATGGTGAATATGTGCACAGGGTTTTTGTAACTTTAAATTTCACAAGGAAAGGAATGAAAGACTGACACTCGATGATGTGGATGGAGCTTTTACATATTAATGCTAAGTGAATGTATGCTTTTTATATGTAAAGCCTGTACCTACTCTAGAACGTGTTTCTTCTCTCACATGTCTGTCTCTGCTTTTCATGCCTGAGATGAAATCTGTTAAAACCTTATTTTTAATGTTTTTCTTTTCTTTTTTAAAAATTAGCACATTTATTGCATTTATATATTTGTGTATGTGCAGGGGTGGTAGTGGAAGACAATTTGTAGGAGATGGCTCTCTCCTTCCAGCATAGACCCTGAGGATCGAGCACAAGTCACCCGGCTTGTGGTGGGTGCTTTTGCCTGCTGAGCTATCTTGCCAATCATAAAGTGTTTTCTTAATAAATACGAACTCTGTTTCCTAAAACTCCCTCTGACATTCTTTTCTGTGCCTAAATTTACCTTCCATTGAGTACCAATATCTACTTTGGGGAAAAAAAAATACAAAAGCAAACTCGGGCAGCAGGTGGCAGCATAGACTTGTCTCCCACTGCAAACTCTCTTCATTGTTGCTCAGTAGGAGGACACTGAAGTGTTGGTGAGCTTTCTTTTATTGCTGCTTAGTTGTGCAACTATATTCTTTAAGTCTGCATGCTACCTTCATTTCTTTGTTGTTGTGCTTGAGGACTTTTTCCCTCTTTTGGGGAAATTTTTTGTTTGTTTGTATTTGCTTTGTTTTGCTTTGTTTTATTGTTTATTTATTTACATTTCAAATGTTATCCCCCTTCCCAGTTTCCCAGTTTTCCCTCTACAAGCCCCCTGTCCCATCACCCCCTCTCCTTGCTTCTATGAGGGTGCTCACCCACCCACCTACCCACTCCCGCCTCAGCACCCTAGCATTTCCCTATGCTGGGTCATAGAGTCTCCATAGGACCAATGGCCTCTCCTCTCTTTGATGTCCAACAAGGCCATCCTCTGCTACATATGCAGCTGGAGTCATGGGTCCCCCCCATTTTTACTCTTTGGTTGGTAGTTTAGTCCCTGGGAGCTCTAGGGGTTCTGGTTGATTGATATTGTTGTTCTTCCTATGGGGTTACAAGCCCCTTCAGCTCTTTCAGTCCTTCCCCAACTCCTCCTTTGGGGTCCCTGTGCTCAATACGATGGTTGGCTGCAATCATCCACATCTGTATTGGTCAGGATCTGGCAGAGCTTCTCAGGAGACCACTGTATTAGGCTCCTGTCAGCAAGCACTTCTTGGCATCAGCAATAGTGTCTGGGTTTGGTTTCTGCATGTGATGGATCCCCAGGTGGGGCAGTGTCTCTATCTTTGCTCCACTCTCTGTCCCTGTATTTCCTTTAGACAGGAGCCATTCTGGGTTAATATTTTTGAGATGGGTAGGTGGCCCCACCCCTCAACCAGGGGTCACACCCTTCCACTAGATATGGTCTCTACAGGTTCTATCTCCCCTTTGTTGGATATTTCAGCTAATGTCATCACCCTTGGGTCCTGGGAGCCTCTTGCTTTCCTGGCATCCCCCATCTCCCACTGCTATACACCTTCGTTCAATTCCCTGATGCTTGGTATTTCTACCCCCACCTTCGCTTCCTCCCACACTGATCTTGCCCCCTTTTCCCTCCCCCTCCCCTCTCCCTCCAAGGTCCCTTCCTCTACTTCCCATGATTATTTTGTTCCCTGTCTAAGTAGGACTGAAGCATCCACACTTTGGTCCTGCTTCTTCTTGATCTTCGTGAGGTCTGTGAATTGTATCTTGGGTATTCCCAGCTTTTTCCCTAATATCCACTTATCACACACTTATACCATGGGTGTTCTTTGTGACTAGGTTACCTCACTCAGGATATTTTCCAGTTCCATCAATTTGCCTGTGAATTGTATGAAGTCATTGTTTTTAATAGTTGAGTAGTACTCCATAGTGTAAATATCCCACATTTTCTGTATCCATTCCTCTGTTGAGGGACATCTGGGTTCTTTCCAGCTTCTGGCTATTATAAATAAGGCTGCTATGAACATAGTGGCGCATGTGTCCTTATTACATGTAGGAGCACCTTCTGGGTATATGCCCAGAAGTGGTATATCTGGGTCCTCAGGTAGAGCTATTTCTAATTTTCTGAGGACCCACCAAACTGATTTCCAGAGTGGTTTTACCAGCTTGCAATCCCACTAGTAATGGAGGGGTGTTCCTCCTTCTCCACATCCTTGCCAGCATCTACTTAATTTTTTAATGAGCATGACTACCTATAAAATTAGGAATCCCTTGGGTTATTCCTAGCTAATTTCTAGGTCTGATGGAATAATCATGCTTTTAGTAGGGTTACTGAAGATCAGAGCCTGGATCCTGGAAACCCTAGAAAATCAGACTCAACCACTCATCCTTAACACATAAGTTACACAAAAAAGTAATAGAGAAAATTAAACTTATTCAATATGGGCAGAGGAACAAAGAGATCCATTTGACCTCTACTGCCCAGCCCATGCCTCCACAGCTATCTCACCTATCTTCCAGGATCCTAACATGGGGTTTAGGCTTAAGCAATGGGCCAGAGTTATGGAGCAGTCCTGATCAAGGTGTGGTCTTGTCTATCTATCATGGTCTCAGCTCCAGTCTCTCCTGTAAGGTGATGTGACAAGTTGTCAGAAATGTGAGAAATTCCTTTAGGTGAGACAAGTTCCCCTTGTGACTGGCATGAAGTTTCACTCAGCTTTTTCCTCCTCCCAGTACACAATATCTGGAAGAAATCACAATTCCCTGCAATGCCTTGTTTCAATAGTGTTGAAATGTTTCTTTCCAGAATATTGGAATAACTATCAGGACAGTAACTACTGAAGCTCTCTGGAAAAACATCATTGTAAGATCCATTAACACCCTAAACCACTCACTCTCTTGACTACCAAAGACATACCTGAGACCTTGTTAAAGTGGAATGATTGTCTCCCTGAAAGGAATTTCTCACATTTCTGACAACTTGTCACACCACCTTAGAGGGGATACTGGAGCTGAGACCATGATAAATAGACAAGCCCACACCTTGATCAGAACTGCTTAGCTCTCCATAACTATGGCTCTTTGCTTAAACTTAAGCCTCATGTTAGTAGAATGAGGGGCTAACCTCATTAAACATGACAAGCTAGATCCCAAACATTACACAATGGAGTACTACTACTCAGCTATTAAAGACAATGAATTCATGAAATTCTTGGTAAATGGATGGAGCTAGAACATATATCATCCTGAGTGAGGTAGCCCAATCACAAAAGAACACACATGGTATGCACTCACTGATAAGTGGATATTAGCCCAGAAGCTCGGAATACCCAAGACACAATTCACAGTCCACATGAAGTTCAAGAAGGAAGACCAAAATGTGGGTGCTTTGGTCCTTCTTAGAAGGGGCAGCAAAATACTCACGGGAGCAAACACAGAGACAAAGTGTGGAGCAGAGACTGAAGGAAAGGCCATCCAGAGACTGCCCCACCTGGGGATCCATCCCATATAAAGTTATGAAACCCAGACAGTATTGCTGATGCCAAGAAGTGCGTGCTAAGAGGAGCCTGATATAGCTGTCTCCTGAGAAGCTCTGCCACAGCCTGACATATGCAGAGAGGGATACTCACAGCCAACCATTGGACTGAGCAAGGGGTCCCCTATGGAGGACTTACAGAAAGGACAGCAGGAGCTGAAGGGGTTTGTAACCCCATAGGAGGAGCAACAATATCAACCAACCAGAGCTCCCAGGATCTAAACTACTAACCAAGGAGTATACATGGAGGGACCCATGGCTCCAGCTGTATATGTATCAGAGGATGGCCTTGCTGGGCATCAATGGGAGAAGAGGCCCTTGGTTCCACGAAGGTTTGATGCCCCAGTATAGGGGAATTTGAGGGCGGGAAGGTGGGAGTGGGTAGGGGGGTGGGGGCATACCCTCATAGAAGCAGGAAGAGGAGTATGGGATAGGGGGTGCCTGGGAGGTAAATCTGGAAAGGGGATAACATTTGACATGTAAATAAATAAAATATCCAACAAAAAAAGAAAGAAATGGCTGCTTGTAATCACAGCCTGTTCCAGCCCTTCTTCTCTTCAGTACCCTTTGCTCTAATTTCTCTGACACTCCTGCCTTAGGCTGACCTTTTCCCCTGATAACTGTTTGCCACATTGCTTTTACAGCCTCAAGCTCTCTCCTGCAGAGACTGATTCCTATCTCTACTTCTGGAGCCTCACAAAATGATGGTTCAAGGAAGTTGCCTCTAAAACTTTCCATGTCCAAAATAGATGAATTTAGTCTTTGGGCCCTCTCATCTCATGAGAGGTTAAAAACCCAGCTGTTGTGCATACATAATAATGTCTTTTAAAATGATTGTGTTGTGAGATGCAGTATGATTTGTGTTCTCAGAAAGCCCACCCAGGGAAGCCTACAAGCAACACAGGCCAGCCCAGTCCAGCTCCTTCAAGCTGATTATTTCTGCATTAGCTGTATCTTCAGCCATGACAGTTATACTTATCTGGGAAGGATATTTGTCCTGCTAGACTGTTGTTCCTGTAATTTAAGAAGGCTGAAGATGTGGGACAAAAACTCTTTGTCTTTGGGCTTTAAGGGGAAAGAAGTAGGGTAGGTATGTGTCACTGGGTTTTCAGGTGACATTCCTTAGTAATCATCATGCAGATGCAGAGTGGAAAAAGAGGCAGACCCAAAGTAGAGAGGACAGACAAAATGAAGGCAAGGATTAAAGGCTTCCATCCAAATAGTTACTGAGGGGGCAATCCTTTGTAGCAGAAGCAACTCTAAGTGTGTGTTACAATAGGACTTACATCTTTAAAAAAAATGAGCTGATCTAAAATTGCTGATAAGAGAAAAGTACTGGAAACATATGTTTGGATTGTATTTTTAGCTCTTAGATATTCAAGATACTATGTCCATAATTTCTGTTTTAGATATGACTTCCTGGGTGTTCGTTAAGATACAATTCTTTTGTTTTGTCCCAAACAATATTTTTTTCTATATTTAAGACTTTTATAAAGAAAAACAAGGCAGAAAGGAACCATAAAGTGTGGGAAAGAGGCATAAAAATGTTACTCACGTAGAAACTGTTGTTTATGTGTGTACTGAGACTGAACTTTGTATTGTACAGGATGGCTTCACATTCCCTATCAAGCCTTAGGGAACTACTGATCCTCCTGCTTCCTCCTCCCAAATGCCGGGATTACAGGCAGGCACCACCATGAAAGTTAAAGAGAAAAGAAAATATTATTGGATTAAAGAAGATTTTATATGGTAGAAGATTTTGTCTAAAAGGATTATTCCAAAATAGAAAAAAAGAATGTTAAAGTTAAGTCACAAAGTATGTCCCAGAGGCTTTTGGAGGGTGAAAGTATATATATGGGGTGGGAGAGATGAATCAGCAGTTAAGAGCACTTAATGTTCTTGCAGAGGATTGAGGTTCAGTCCCCAGCACCGACAGAGCAGCCTACAGTGGCCTCTAACTCGAATTCCCAGGGATCTGATATCTTCTCCTGACCTCCAAGGGCTCTTATACACATGTGTTGCACATTTATACACTCAAGAAGGTACACAAATACCTAAATGAATAAAACTATACATATGATTAAGTGACTATAGGGGGAAGCTTTAAAAATCAGGGGAATGGCAAGCTGGCTGTGCCAGCGATTGTCTTTAATCTCAGCACTAGGAGGCAGAGGCAAATGGATCTTGATGAGTTTGGAGTTAGCCTGGTCTCCATAGTGAGTTCCAGGACAACCAAGATAACAAAATGAAACCTTGTCTCAAAAAAAATGGAGTGGTAATAGAACTCCTAGATACCCCTAACTCAGCATCTCAATTGACGTATGCAATACCAGAATAAAATAGTGAAGATCCACAAAGCTCAAAGAAAGTGGTTATAGGCACCAAAATCAAGTCCATTTCCCTAGCAAATAAATACCTGCTGCCTCACAGAATCCACGAGCAAAATAAAGAAGATGCTAAGGAAGCCAGTGGTTGTCATAGCTGTGGAAAAGAAGTACTCTTGGTGAGATTACAAGAGATCCAGGCTTTGCCTTCTCTGTAAGGGAAGATGCCCTGCTCTCCAAAAAGGAAGCCAAGCCTTCATCTCTAATGACAGCTGTCTCTTAAGACCAAAGCTGCCCCGTATTTCCTAGTGAAAGTTGCAAACAGAACCCAGGCACCTTAGGTCATTTCTGATGTGGCAGAGCATTTTAAAATCAGATTTCTGAGATCAAGGTTCTGTCTGCTGCCTTAACCAATCATGCAGGCCTTTTTATAAATGGATTTGTGTAGTAACTATTGTTGATGGGAACTCCAAAATCAAAAGACACACAAAACTTTTACTAGCAAGCTTTTCAAATACTGAAGGGGTTAACATTATCAGTCCCAGCCCTGGGAATTCCAGATTTATCCTTTTGTGTTATATGTAGCTGGGAAAGAAAGTGTGGGGGTTCTCATATAAAGTCATAAGACATTTCCAGACCCAGATAATTCTTCTCCAGCAATGCCATGTGATGTACTTTGCCAGGATACTTCAAACATGCTGCTGCAGCTGTGGTAAAAGAAAGAGGCTATGGAAAAATGGCTTGACCTCTCTCATTCCGCAGTTAAATGTCAATGAATCTTATTCAAAAGCAGAGGGGAAAGGACTGAAAAGGATTAGTGGGTTCCAGGAGAACATAAAAGATCCTGGGGCTCCAAGGAAATTAATGTAAAGTATAGTATTAAGGGACTTCTTTATTAATCAAACCTGGAAGGAGCCATTAATAGCTCTAATCCTGCATGCCTGTGGACATGATCTCTTCCCAGGAGACCATGAAGCAAAGAAGGCCAGAAAGTGGGCTGGGATATAAATCTCAAGGCCTACCCCACCATGACCCATGTTTTTTAGTTAGGCCCTATGAGATGCACAATCTTCAAAAAGATTCCCATGGACCAGAAACCAAACCAAAAGTCCAAAGTGTATGTGGGGTGGGGGAGCTCACATTTAAATTATAACAGGTACATTTCTAAGAAAATATTGGCAACTGCATTTTACTCAGATGACTCCTATCCAGGATATGAAGATTTCATGGCATTTAATGATATTTTTTTTCTGGGTGGATAGAGGCCTGCCCCATAAAGAGCAAAAGAACTCAAGAAGTGATAAGGTTTATTCTCTACAACAAAAGCTGTTCTGAGTTTCCTAAGTTCTGAGAATAAGGTCACTTAAATGTGAACTGTTGAGATTTGAATATTCTCTTCAAAGAGAAAAGAAGACATCTTAAGGACATATTATGTAAAGAAATGTGTATGTAACAGATGTGTAGCTTGGTCTTTATGTAGGACCCCTAACAGCAAGACCAGGAGCTGTCTCTGACTCTGCTGCCTGCCTTGGGATCCCTTTCCCATACCTGAGCTGTCTTATCTAGCCTCAATAGGAGAAGGTCTATCTAGCCATACCACAACTTGATAGGCCAAGGCAGGTTGATATCCATGGGGCAGGTCCCCTTCTCTGAGGAGAAAGGGACAGTGAGGGGAGAGGGGAGGTAAGAGAAAGAGGATGAGAGGACAGGATGGAGGTTAAGCTGGTATTGGGATATAAGCAACTTAATTAATTAATGAAAATAAGAAATGTGTGCATCTATTTGTAGTTGTAACCTTTATGTCTTGAATTGCTTCATCTTTTCTTTTAGGTATTCAGTATAATTTTATATATTCAAAGACTACAATTATGCTCAATTTTCCTTTAATCTATTCCACTGGTCAATCACCTGTTGAAATTATTCTTTGGTGTTTTGCCATATCTTCAGTATAAAACTATCAGTATATACTTTCTACAGTTCAAGAAAATATCCATCTTAAACTCAAAAGTTAAACTGATGACAGTCATCTTACAAAGCCAGATGATCCATGATATTCTGAGAATAGCACAGGGGAATCTGTACCATTTTAAAGATATGTGAGAGTTTGAGCATGACTATGGTGGTCCTTCAAGATTAAGCCTATTATCACATTCTGCCTTGAATTTTTCTTTTCAATTAGTAACATTTATTTGCTATTTCTAACTCTCATATTTTTTCTCCCCCTCCCTCCATCTCTCTGCGTGTGTGCGTGCATGTGTCTGTGTGTGTGTGTGTGTGTGCCACAACCTACCTGTGAAAGTCAGAGCACAACTTGTGGGAGTTGGCTCTCTTCCATCATGTGGGTCCCAAGGATTAAACTCACCAGGCTCTGCCTGAGGAACTCTCAGTGTCCTCTGCCTTAAGTTTTAATGATTTACCACCCTCATGGTTTCTGGGCACCTAATGATGAAAAAGGTGCTACTAGTTTGGGGGTCAAAACTTAACATTAGATATACAAATTTCATGTGTGCTTTATTGCTTATTCAGCTTAGTGTCTTGAGGAATAACGTCTATTTGGCTAGATTCTCATCAAATACTGGTCCTCTAATCTTCAAGCTCAAACCTGATGTCTTGTTCTGTGTTGAGAAAGTTGGTCCCTAGTTAGGCAAGGTCTCCATCCCTATTAGCCTGATGAGGCTCCAAAAAATAGAGTTTTAACAATGAATCCTTAAAATTAAGGAATTCCCCAGTTTCTTTTCTATTAGCTTCAGAGTGTCTGGCTTTATGTGGAGGTCCTTGATCCATTTGGAGTTGAGCTTAGTACGAGGAGACAAGGATGGATCAATTCACATTCTTCTGCATGCTGACCTCCAGTTGAACCAGCACCATTTGTTGAAAAGGCTATCTTTTTCCATTGGATGTTTTCAGCCCCTTTGTCGAGGATCAAGTGGCCATAGGTGTGTGGGTTCATTTCTGGATCTTCAATCCTGTTCCATTGATCCTCCTGCCTGTCACTGTACCAATACCATGCAGTTTTTAACACTATTTCTCGGTAATATTGCTTGAGGTCAGGGATACTGATTCCCCCAGAATTTCTTTTGTTGTTGAGAATAGTTTTAGCTATCCTGGGTTTTTTGTTATTCCAGATGAATTTGAGAATTGCTCTTCCTAACTCTATGAAGAATTGTGTTGGGATTTTGATGGGTATTGCGTTGAATCTGTATATTGCTTTTGGCAAAATGGCCATTTTAACTATATTAATACTGCCGATCCATGAGCATGGGAGGTTTTTCCATTTTTTTTTAATTTTTTTTATTCGATATAATTTATTTACATTTCAAATGATTTCCCCTTTTCTAGCCCCCCCCCACTCCCCGAAAGTCCCGTAAGCCCCCTTCTCTTCCCCTGTCCTCCCATCCACCCCTTCCCACTTCCCCGTTCTGGTTTTGCTGAATACTGTTTCACTGAGTCCTCTATTTCCTTCTTCAGAGTCTTGAAGTTCTTGTCATACAGATCTTTCACATGTTTGGTAAGAGTCACCCCAAGGTACTTTATACTATTTGTGGCTATTGTGAAGGGTGTCAGTTCCCTAATTTCTTTCTCAGCCTGCTTATCCTTTGAGTATAGGAAGGCTACTGATTTGCTTGAGTTGATTTTATAACCTGCCACTTTGCTGAAGTTGTTGCTTTCAGAGGCTCCATGATTTACACTGCTTAATAAAGCCTTCCAGCCTTTTAATGTACAAAAAAATTAAGGAATTGAAGTTTCATGGGGGAAAACTGAGGCAGCATAGAATACTTAAGGGGATACTGGAAGGGAAATAAGTTCCTCACTCCTTTTGTCCTCTTGGCTGCTTCTTCTTCTTCTTCTTCTTCTTCTTCTTCTTCTTCTTCTTCTTCTTCTTCTTCTTCTTCTTCTTCCTCTTCCTCTTCCTCTTCCTCTTCCTCTTCCTCTTCCTCTTCCTCTTCCTCTTCCTCTTCCTCTTCTTCCCCCCTCCCTGGAGACAGGGTCTTATGTAGCTCTGTCTGGACTGCAACTCATTATGTAAATTAAGCTGGCATTGAATTCCTGCAGACATGCCTACTTCACAATTGCCAGGATTAAAGCCATGTGCTACCACAGCTGGCCTTGAGTTGACTTCTTTGTGATTGACATAAAGATTTTTTTCACCTTTATGATCTATTTGGTTTTTTTTTATCTTCTTCAACCTGTAAACCGTAATGTTTAATGCCCCTCAAAGCCACTGTCTAATCTCATTTACTAAAGAAAGGTTCTTTGGGTAAAATTTGAATACCAAAACATTTTTATTTTTTAAACCCTTTGAAAATGTAACTTTGAAAGCCACCAAAATAATATACAACTATTGCTCCATCATTTAGCTAGGACTCACTTCTAAACCGCCAGTGCCCACTCTAAGCAGTCACTGCTGGCCTTTACTAGTGTCTCTCTTCCTTTTCCACTGCTCATGCTTACTTATAGATCCTTGTTAAAAGCCTTTTAATTTTTTTAAAGATTTATTTATTTTATGTATGTATGTATACTATAGGTGTCTTCAGACACACCAGAAGAGGGCGTCAGATCTCATTACAGATGGTTGTGAGCCACCATGTGGTTGCTGGGAATTGAACTCAGGACCTCTAGAAAAGCAGTCAGTGCTCTTAACCACTGAGCCATCTCTCCAGTTTCTAAAAGCCTTTTCTTAATAAGCTTCAGTGTTGCTTAAATAAACAAATACTAGTACAACTTAGGGGTAGGGGCAGAGGAAATTGAAATAGTGGAAGTTCCAACAGCAATACTTTGAGCCACTTTCTTTTCTCTGTTAAAAATGTCTTTCATATAATATATTTTGATCAGATTTCCTTTCCCCTAACTCCTTCCAGATCCACCAACCCCCCATCCACACAGCTTATGTCTCTTTCTCAAAATAAACACAAAACAGCAAAAAATAAAACCCCCACAAAACACAAAAATCAAAACAAATAGGCCAAACACCAGTAAGACAAAACCAAACAAAACAAAGTGTCACAAAATTACCCTTGAGTTGGTATAATGTTGACCAACTACTCCTGAGCATGGGACCTGCCCTGGAGTGTGGTGGTTGACATACCCAGTGACACTCCATTGGAGAAAACTGATTTTCCCTTTATTAGAAGGGAACAAGTGAAGTTAGCTTCTTGCTTAGGGGAAGGAGCCTGTCCAGTTCTCCTTCTCACTGTTGTGCCCCTTCTGACTTGAATCTGTACAGGTCTTGTGGGTCCTGCCGTAGTCTCTGTAAGTTCGTGCATGCATCAGTCCTGTTGTGTGTGGAAGTCACTATTTCCTTGGAGTCATCCATCACACCTGCCTCTTAAAATTCTCCCGCCTTCCCTTCCCCACAGATCCCTGAGCTTAGAGGGGAGGTGTTTGAAGAAGACATCCCATTTAGGACCAACACTTTCTTGACAACTACAACAAAGGCTTATGGCCAGCAGAGAGCAGCAGAGATCCCTGAAGTATAAGCCTGTGTCTAGGAGAGCTAGGAAACAGGACATCTCCTCCCAAGTATGTACAACAATTAACCTGCTTCTGAAAGAATGGAAATTATGCTTCACTTGACAAAAGTGTGCTTCCCTAATACCTAAGCAATTATCAAATTTAGACGTGAAACCAGGGCAGCAGATATGTTTAAGTCACCAAGAGCATCCTCAACAAAGCAATGATTTCGGACAGTTTCTGCGAAACCAGAAACTGTCCGAAAAAGACAGTATAGAAGGTTCTTACCACTTCCTCTATCCTAAATTCATTCAAAGGGATAACTGAGTTCTGAAAGAATTCCTAGCTTCAGATGACTGAAAGGTGATAATTTCAGCTTTAAAAACAAAACAAAATAGTATTTGCAAAAGGTCCCCTAGGAAAGCTATCTAGCTACATATTTTGCTGTTCTACATCTAAAGAGCTAAATAAAAGCTCCATATTTGTGGGTCAAGAACCATTAAAATGTTTGAATGCATGGCTATAATGTTAGCTTCCCATCGGAAGAAGGTCTCAGAATGCTAATAAAATGGTCTCTTTCCTTCCACTGATGGACCAAGTCTATTATTTTTTTCCATTTAACTTCCATTCTGACTAATATGCAGCTGGAATTTTCAGCCTTTCAAGAGAAGGCCAAAGCTATTTCATTTGTTTGCTATATCCGTTGGCTCTCACCAGAATCAATGAATAGCTCTTAATTATGTCACAGCTGAGTCATGGGTGGGTGGGTGGGTAGGGGTTAAGAGTCTAGGCTTTGGATTCAGACAAAGCCAGGATTGAATCCTAGCTTTACAACGTATTGGCTGCATGGGCTGGACCACTTACCAAAGCACTCTAATTTGCCATTTTCCTATCTGTAAAACAGCACACTGACTCCTGCTTCAAAGGGTGATTGGTGAGACTCAATAAGATGATGCATCTGAAGCACTTACCCCGGAGCATGGCCCATGTAGTGTGCTGGGTAAGTCAGAGCCTCCACTACTTGAGCGCTGTAAACATTGTAGCTACACAATTACCTTACACAGGTACTTCACCTTAAGGATGGTTGATGGTAATAATAAAAGGCTGTACACAAGCCCACATAAAGAGTGTAGGCTCAGGGAAATGAGGTAATTGCTTAAAGTCAGTCAAAAGTGTATTGCAGATGTGCCTTGTGATGTCACTTGTTTCAAGTTCAAGGCTCTATATTAACCACAAAAAGATTCAGCATCTACCTGTCATCTTTGTTCTGAGAAAGCAATCATCTCCTCCTTGCATCCTTCAACCTAGCTCAGAGCCCTGGTATGAGGGATTGATTGTCCTGTGTCCTCAGCTCACAGCTCTAATGGAGTCTGGTTTCCGGGAAGCTGGGCTATTCACCTACAACCTCACAGTTTATGAAAGGAGATCTGCAAAAGACTGCATCTGCTATTACTTAGCCTCAAGCTCAAACTTCTGGAACTTAGAGTAGAATTAATGCAGAGAGCCATCAGTAAACATGAATGACACTAGGGGTCATGCAGTGAAAATCAGGAGAAACCCAATTCACACTCTGATAGGGAAGACAGATCAAGAAACGGTCAACTGGGATGTATGTCACTGATGTGATTGGCACGGGGACTTAGGTCAGGAGATTATTGGGGTAGTCTGAGAGCTGTCAGAGCTTAGAGGACAGCAACAAATCCAGCACTGATAGTAGGAGTGGGGAAGAGTTCTAGAAGAATATATAAAGGTTATGTTTTCTCTTTGTTAGGCAAGCATATTACCAATTGGTCAGTGGAAAGAGTCTATTTTTATTGATTTATATGTTAAAGGGAAATGTCTGAACTAATTTGCTGAGCCTAGGTGTGTTTTTTTAAGGAAAAAAAAGCTAGAGAATGTTTAGCAAGTGGGTGAATGGGGCTCAGGAGTTTATTCAGAATTACCAACTCCCTTAACTTAGGTAACAGATAACAATATGACTAAATAATTGAGTTATTGAATTTCTGTCTGGTTCAATGAGCAACAAATATCTTTGTTATTTCTGTGTCACAAGATTGTTCAGTTTGGAGTATCACAGTGTTCCTGAATTTAACCCCCTCCATGGTTATTTACTATGAAATTCCCTAGTGTGATCTTGAACTCTGACCATTACCTCAGCTTCCCAAGGTGAAATCAAACTCAACAGCACTGACATTAACAAACATGCTAGTAGTGATATTTCCTCAACCTGCCACCATGTGGAGCACTTAGGACATGCTAAATCATTGTTCCAGAGCTTTGAGACTCTCCTACCTGTGCTTCTCCAGAACTAATGAGGAAGTGTTCTGATGTATGATGTGGTTATTATTCATCACAGAATATTCCACGCTAAGACCACTCGAGTACAGATGCCTATCCTCTTCCATTGGTCAGTGCAGGGACTGCTCCTCTCTGCAGCCTTTTCCTCGCCTTCATCTATCACCTGATTGATATTTCTTGATCATTCTATCCTGGAGCTTTTAACCCTGCCTTTCTTCCCGAGTCTTTGCACCAATAATAAAAACCTGAGCTTCCACATCTTTAAGATCAGCTTCTTATTCTCCAGTGAACTATAACAATACCCCCTGGTAGATTTTTTTTGTGGATGTGTTGGGATAAACAATATTTAGCTCACACTATGACTATGATTCTGAATTTCCCATTCTGGGTGGAGACTGACCCTCCATGCTTGGTAGATTATTTACAACGTGCTCAGTGGAAACCTTCCCAGTCTTCTAGAAATTTAGCTCTCTGATAATGAGTTTAGTGGACTGTAAAGATTTTCTCCAACTCTTCGGGAGAAGTCTGTAAAGCACATGCACATTTGAAGGTGCATTTCCTTTCCATTGCTCACTGCCACGGAATGGCTGGCCCAGGACTGATTAATGTTGCTTAGTTTTAGATGTCTTAGTTCACAGCCAGTTGGCTTTCTTGCTTTGGGGCCGTTAGTGAGATAGAACAGCATAAGGTGGAGGAGAGCTGCTTTCTTTAGTGGTGGAAGAGATGGGGACAGGGAGTGATTTCCAATATCTCCTTTAAGGCATGTCCCTAACATTTTAGCTTCCTCCTGTAAGCCACCTGTCTATGGTTCTGCCACCTCCCAACAGAAGTACTGTTGACAACCCTCCTTCAGCAGTGAATGGAGGTAAGAAACTCAAAATGAGACTGTAGCAGGAGGCTTTAAGAAACACCTTATCTATCATACCCCTTGAATCCCAGCACTCCAGAGGCAGAGGTAGGAGGATTTCTGTGAGTTCAAGGCCAGCCTGGTCTACAGAGCCAGTTCCATGGCAGCTCCACTAAATCTCAGCTTTCAGTTCAGGACTAAGGGAGTCTTCTCAATTTCATTTCTCCCAGCTGTCCTGAATTTTGACAACAATTCCATCTTCCATAACTGAGGCAATCTCCATATTTTGTTCTCTTCAGCTGTGTGAGTGGAAAAACTGTTGGCTTATAGTTAGTCAAGGGGAGAGATGAGATGCCACCTACTTGTAGATTTGTGACCTTACACTGGTTACTTAAGCTCCATGAGCTGTCATCCTATCTCTAGTAAAATGCAAACAGTAACCATCCCTCCTTGATAAGATTGTTGTAATCAGTGTAAAGTGATACAGGGTGATTGATTATCCTAATTGACTTGGGAATGAAGATACGCCTCAGATACAAGACTTTCAATGCTAAGACCATGGAAGTTCTGGACAACCCTGGGTAGTTGATCACCCTTGAGTGTAAGGTATTTTGCTCATTATTATTATTTTAATAGCTACCATTCCCACATTAGGAAACTCCATATACACATCTGGTCTTTAAAACTTTGCCTGGCTCAGGTGACATGTTACATGTACCTGAGAATCGGTGATTCAAGGCTTCAAATTCTAAAATGCGGTACTTGTTTAAATCATGACTGTGACTTTTATTACATATATGCTCCTAGTAATCACAGGTTTAATGGTAAAAATATACAATACCTGTAAGAGAAAACCATATTTATCAAGTACCTATTCTGCTAGAGATTGTTAAATGACAACATTATAATTTGGGGAAATATATAATTTTTAATGCTAGTTCATTGAACCCAGGGCTTCATATATCCCAAGAAACTCAGCTACATGTCCAGCCTTTTGGAAAACATCTTAAAGAATTTTAACATAATATAGGACAAGGCATAGTGCCAATTGCCTGGTTCAATGAATTTTCAGAAAGACAGATGTGTACCAGTCCAGCCAGTACAAAATCGAACAGTCCTCTGAGGGGAAGAGAGGATAATTATAAGAAATACAGGAAAAATATGCAACAGATAGGTAATGGGAGGGTTGCAGGCCTATGCCATGCCAGCAGCAAGTGTATTCCTCACAGCTGTGGGAAGGACAGCCACGAGCTAATAGAAACAGTTTTGCTGAAATATATACATTTGTTCTCACCCCAAAACTTCCCAGTTCCTTCAACCAAGGTCAATAGAATTTCCAGCTCCTTGCCTTGAGCCTCAAGTGCACCTTCTCTTATTGTTCCATTCCTCAGCAGGCTAGGAAGTCTGCCAACAGACCCTGACCTGCCTTGACTCTCTCTGGCAGGCAGGCTTTTCTCAGTTTGTTTGTTTTGTTTTGTTCTCCTCTGCTTCAGAGAAGTGGCAAACGGCTCCCAAATGCAGATGTGATCAGTGTCCAAATCAGGATGTAGATATGACTTCTATCTCTTAGGAACCCCTCACCTAGGACCCCTTTGAGCCACTACTCAATGCCCCACTGGGCCAAAGGAAACCTCAGTCTTTGAATGTTTGTGATGCCATGAGCAGGATGCCCCACCCTGCTCTCCTTTGTTTACTTTGTGCTATTTCTGGTTTGATTTGTGAGTTGACTTTTATGATTTTTATCAGAGACGAATATGGCTATGAATTTCCCTCAAGCCATGGCTTTAACTGTGTCCAATAAATTCTATTGTATAATCTTTTCATTTGAATTATTTTTCAGGAAATCTGTAATCTCTGATTTTTTTCCCTAATTGACAAAGATTTGTTTAGTAGAAATGTGTTGTTGTTTTTAAGATTTACAGGTAAAAGGGCTCATTTTCAGGGTTTTGGTGTTTATTTTAAAATTCTGTTTTAATGCCATTTAGAACCAGGTACATTTAGTTTGGTTTTGAATTCCAATTTCACACATATTCAAAGTATTTCAAATTAAACACTTGGTTACAACCTGGAAAACATGAAACAATTATTAGCAGAAGTCTAGGTTTTTGCACCACACTGTGATGTGTACAAATATCACTGGCATGTCAGTGAGTGTTGGAAGCTAACTGTTCTTTAAGATTATCATCAGTACAGGTTTAGATCATGTGGATTGTCTCATACCTATGCAGGTACCAGGAAGTGGTCCTCTTTTCATTCCCTGTTTTTACTGTGAACTCTGGTGTTAGAATCTTCACCCTGTCATGAGAATGACAAGTTCAGGACTACAATAAGATTCTGGCCTCACTGAGCAATGCACACACATGTGGTGTATACACACACACACACACACACACACACACACACACACACACTCAAGCAAGCAAAGTCCCTATACACATGGCACAAAGAATTAAACGTTTTACAATACAACAGAAAAACCCGCCTTCTTGACCACATTGAGATTCAGAGCTCAGTAATGTTAAGTATGTTCTCATTATTCTGCACTGGGTATCTGAAGCTTTTTTACCTTGCAAAACTGAAACTCCCAGCCTATTGAACACTTGTTCATCTTCTCCATCTTCCTATAGATTGTATCATGGAATCACCAATAGGCATTTCTCTAGGGTCAGCATTTTCACAAAAACCACTAATTGCCACACTATAAACAGCCTCATTTCCTTCCCACTAATCTCAAGAATCTAAGAGGAACTCTGAAATAAATATAATCTTATTTTTATTAGTTAATGCTCAGAGCTACTGTGTTCACATTTACAACCACTGTTGCTCACAAAGGCCCAAAACTGAAAATTTGAGACAATTAACAGCATGATTCTGTCAGTGGCAAAAATAAAAATGTAAACATTTAAAAATGACAAGGAGGTACCAAGAGAATGTCAAGACTTCAGAGAACCTGAAGCACATAGAACAGCAGGAGATAGGATGTGAATGGTCCCATCTGGAGTGGTATAGTAGTGTGTACACCGATAGCCCTAACACCACACACACACACACACACACACACACACACACACTGTAAAGCCATGAATAAGAGGGTAGTAAATAGTTAAACTATTTTGATAACTTGTTTTTGTCAATTAATTGTACATTCTAGATAGCTTTCTATATCTGTATAAAAATCTACCTGATCAGTTTTAAATGCTCCATAGTTTTCAATTATATATAAATATTCATGATTGACTTTGCCCAGATGTCTTTTATACGAAATTTTGGTCACTTCTGGATTTTTGCTATGACAAACATTGCTATGATAAACAATTATAACTATTGAAATTATACATATAGGTTTTTACCATGAGTTTAATATGCATATGAGCATTACGTGTGTATATTACTTAATATTCATTTACATGAATAAATATAGACCTATAGCATCACTTTAGTGACTATTCATTATTTATTGCATCAAAAGAACTAATTTGCTTAACTAATGCCTAACTGTTGGCCATTTGTATTGTTCATTTTTTTTCTATAATAAATAATGAAGTTGAACACCTGTCTGCTTAAATCTTTGCACTGGTCACATTTATTTTTGTTTGTACTATTAAGAACAACGCTTCTTTTAAAAGAAGTAACAAACTGTCCATTTGCTGAAGAAACATTTTCAGATATGATAAGCTGGAGAGAAACATTTATACCACAGAGATAGCTGGTTTCCAAATTATGTGTTGGAAGTGTTAGGCAGACTAGTAGTCCCAACTGTATAGGTATCCAAAGGCCTCAAACCTGTTAATCTTACATTGTAACAGACAAATCAGCTTGAGAACACATAAGATGACCTAAATATGGAAGGCTATCTGCAGTTGGGGGTAATCACAAGAGTACTTAAAATTGGAAAGGAAGGCAAAAAAGAGACAGAAGAGATAAGACTAAGGAAGAATAGTCAGATGTAATGATGTTGACTCTGAAGATTGAAGCAAGTGTCAGAGAGACAGGGAATCTACAAAGCTGCTAGAACAGTGGTTCTCAACCTGTGGGTTGCAACCCACATATTAGATATTCTTCATGTCAGGTATTTACATTACAATTTATAACAGTAGCAAAATTATAGTTATGAAGTAGAAAAAAGTAATGTTATGGTTGATGGTCACCACATCATGAGGAACTGTATTTAAGAGTTCCAGCATTAGGAAGGTCGAAAGCCATTGTTCAAGAAAGTGGAAAATGCAAAAAGAAATCAGATTCTTCCTGGGACCATCCAAAGAAACCAGCCCTCCATGGTCCTGATCATAGCTCAATGAGGAAGATGTCTTCACTCCAGAATTCTATGATAACACAGTTGAATTGTTTAAAGCCATCAAGTTAGTGTTAAGCTGTTGCTGTGGTGATACGAAACTGATACCATGGGAGGAAGGCATTGGGTGAGGGTAGTTCTTACCCCTAAAGCCTCCAATTCAGTAGTCTACATAGTCTAGCTAAGAAGTATGTATATTCATGAGCCCCCTGGTAATACTATTTCCTCCAGTGGGGACCTTGATATAAATAACATGAGTCTGTGGAAAAACTGTCTCCCGTTGTGTACACAGTCACTAGTTGGCTTAAAAAATAGTCTAAGATAGTTGTTGAAGATGTGTCTGGGAGCTAAGTTGGGGTAGCACTTCGACATCAAACTTAACTCTACATCTTGAGTTGTTTAGCTTCAGCAATACTAGTCTAGCTATGTTTCCAGCTTGAGTTGCAACTCCTTATCAACTCAAACACAATGACCATCTGTTCAATGAGTCTTGGGATTTCTGTCTGTGGGTTCTCTTAAAGTATTTATGTTAGTTGGAGGTTCCACAATGCAGGAGTATGAAAGCTTATGAGGGTTCAGCATATAGCATCAGTGGGCAAAAGCAGCTGAAGAGGAAGGATTGAACAGGCACTTTGACCATGATACACGACTGACAGAATCTAGACCATTTTAATTGGAATTCTGGAAAAAAATGTTGCTTGTTGGAGAAGCCTCAGTTGTGTAGGAGCAGTAGTCCTACAGTTGTTGTCTAGGGCATGCCCTCAAACAGCAAGGGTGAAGAGGGTCCTAAGGTTCTGATAAATGGGTGACCTAAATTACTACAATCTCTGCAACTCAGTGGAAATTTTTGTTTTTAATTTTTTTGTTTTTATTCTTTTAGATGGCATCTCACAGCCCAGACTGGCCTGGAATTAATTCACCATGTAGCCCAGAACAGCAACAAACTGAAGGTGATCCTCCTGTGTCAGCCTCCAGAACCATTAACCCTTTCCTTTTTGAGACAGGGTCTCACTATATAGTCACTATAGATGGAGAGCAAGCTAGACTCAGAGATCTGCCTGCCTCTGCTTTTTTAGTGTTGCAAATACAGGCCCAAGAGTACCACCACACCCAGCCCACAAAATCCTTTCTTGAAGGTTGATTCTGGCTGCATCTCTCTCTGTAGGTCATCTTTCTCTTCTCTGTTCTTCTGACATCCAGACCTTACCACTTTCTTTCTTAAAAAAAAAAAAAAAAAACTCATATTTATTTTCAGTTTTCTTTTCTGAGAGGGTTCTCACCCCCACCAGGTCACCCCCTTCCCTGGGATCTCAAGTCTCTTCAGGATTAAATGTATCTTCTCCCACTGAGGCCAGACAAGGCAGTTCTCTGCTATATATGTGCTGGAGACCTCAGACCAGCCCATGTATGCTGCCTGGTTGGTGGTTCAGTTTCTGAGAGCTCCCTGGGTACTGGCTTAGTTGAGACTGCTGGTCTCCCTATAGGGTCACCCTTCCTTTCAGCTTCTTCAATCCTTCCTATAATTCAACCATAGGGGTCCCCGACTTCAGTCCAATGGTTGGGTGTAAGTATCTGCAGTAAGTCTCAGTCAGCTGCTGCTAGGTCCTCTCAGAGGACTGCTATGCTAAGCTCCTGTCTGTAAGTAAATCATAGCATCAATAATAGTGTCAGGCCTTGGTGTCCACCATAAGATGGATCCCAAGTTGGGCTGGTCATTGGACTGCCTTTCCTTCAGTCTCATCTCCAGGAAACAATTGTTGATACACCTTGTAACTGCCACATTTATTTAAACATACAGGCTCTCACAGCTGGAAACAACCTTAGAGATCACCCTATTTTACACATGGAGAAACTAAGACTAATGAGGTTGAAGAGAGAGTGAATGATTCAAGATGGCGCAGCTGGCTAGAAAGAGGTAAGCAGAGCTCAGGTGACCTAACTCTTAGGGAAAGCATGCAGTAACATTAAGAAAGCCTTGCAGTTTCATTTTCTTTTGGAGAAAGTTGGAGTTTATTAAGAATAAGTATTAAAATTGGGCACTGTGCCTCAGACATATAATTCCACCATTTGAGAAGTAAAGGCAAGAGGATCAGACATTCAAGGCTATACTGCATGAAGCAGTTTCATTCTGCTTGGGATACAAGTGACTTGTCTCAAAAGCTGAAAAGATTGATTTTGTTTGTCTGTTTGCTTGTTTGTTTGGGCTTTTTGTTGTTGTTGGTTTATTTGTGGGTTTTTGTTATTTGTTTGTTTGTCTGTGTGGTGTATTGCATATATGACTGGCCTGGAGCTCCCTATGCAGACCAGGCTGGTCTCAGTCACATAGAGATCTACCCTCATCTGCTTCCTTAGTGCTGTGATTAATAGTATGTGTCATCACACGTGGCAAGATTAAGTATTAATATGAATTTCAGCATAGAAAGACGAGACAAAGGAAGAAAGAGAGAGAGGGAAGGATGGAGAATGGGGGGAGAGAAGGAGATAACCACAAAGAGGCTGACTTAAGAAAGAATCAGATATACAAACCCAAAAATGGGGTTTGATTTCTTCAGGGAATCACCAGGGTCTCTGAATTTGCAATATTAATGGAACCAAGCAATGGTAGCATATGACTTTAATATCAGTATACAGAAAGCTGAGGCAGGAGATTCTCTCTGAGTTCAAGGCTAGTCTGGGCTACAGAGAGAATTCCAGAATAGTAAGAGGCTACACAGAGAAATCCTGTCTTGAAAAAGACAAAATAAACAACAGAAAGAAAGAAAGGAAGAAAGAAAGAAAGAAAGAAAGAAAGAAAGAAAGAAAGAAAGAAAGAAAGAAAGAAAGAAAGAAAGAAAGAAAGAAAGAAAGAGAGGAAGGAAGGAAGGAAGGAAGGAAGGAAGGAAGGAAGGAAGGAAGGAAAGAAGGAGGAGGAAGGAAGAAACAGGAAGGAAGAAACAAAGAGAAAGAAAGAAAGAAAGACAAAAAGAAAGAAACAAACAAACAAACAAGCAAAGGGTCAATGAAGTGTCACATGCAAATGGATTAAAGCAACTTGCTTTTGAGAAGATTCTTATTTATTTAATGTCATTTATTCATCTCTCATACATTGCATCCTGACTGCAGTTTCCCCTCCTACCACTTCTCCCAGCTCCCCACCTCCCCTCTCCCTCAGATCCACTCCTCTTCCATTTCCCTTCAGCAAAGAGAAGAACTCCAAGGGATATCAAACATGGCATAACAAGTTACAATAAGACCAGACACAAATTCTCATACCAAAGCTGGCTGGAGTAGGCAACCGAGTAGGAGTAAAAAGGTCCCAAGTGCAGGCAAAAGCATCAGAGATACCTTACACTCTTACACTGGGAGTCCTCCAAGCTTTGCAACCATAACATAGAGAGGGGACCTTAGTCAGACACACACAGGCTCCCTGATAGTCACTTCAGTCTCTGTGAGCTCCTATGAGCCCTGGTCAGTTGATTCTGTGGGCCATGTTCTTGTGGTGTCCTTGACCCCTCTGACTCCTACAATCCTTCCTCCTCCTCTTCTGCAAGATTTCCTGAGTTGTGCCTAGTGTTTGACTAGGGGTCTCTGCATCACTTCCATCAGTTGCTGTATGACAGACCTTTGATGACCATTGGGCTAGGCACAGATTGATGAATACAGTACAATATCATTAGGAATCACTTCATTGATTTTTTTTGGCCAGTCATGTTTGGTTCTATCCTAAATCTCTGGGCTATTCAATAGTCTCTGGTTCCGGCCCAGCCAGGCAGTGTCAGGTGTCTGCTTTCTCCTGTGGAGTACACTTCAAGTTGGACCAGTCACTGGCTGGCCACTCTCACAATTTCTGTGCCACCATTACTCCAGCACACCTTGCAGGCAGGACAGATTGCAGGTCAAAGGTTTTGTGGCTAAGGTGATGCCCCAGTCCCACTACTGGAAGCCTTGCCTGCTTACAGAAGATGGCCAGTTCAGGTTCCATAGCTGTCATACCCCATTAGTTGATGTCTTCTATGCGGTTCCCTTCATAGATTCTTAAGATTTCATTTAAACATGTATGAAGAAATCATGCTATGAAAATGGAATATCTCTGTCCATTTCTAGAATCACCATTGATCTTTAAACAAAACTATAGTGAAATGCTGTTTCAACATATTACCATTAAAGTGGGGTTGGATAAAAGTTCAGACAGATCCCTAGTACTCATGCAAAAGCTGGGAATGGTAGCATGGGTTACTGAGGGGGGTCAGGCAGAGCTGGAAAACAGACTATACAATGATTTTCAATTAGTAATGTTCACCTGGGGACATTTTGTTAGGAAAAGATCTTTCCTTGTGGCTTATACGGGAGAGGAAACTGTTGTGATCAGTCTGTGGCAGTCTGATTTCATTTTCAGAGTTACTCATGACACTGTCATTTAGATTAGAAAACTGTCCTAAGCATAAGCTTCAGCTGCACCTGCAAACAACATCCCCACTTGGAACTTTTCTTTTTAAATTTATTTTTATCTTATGACAATATGAGTTTTGCTTGTATGTCTAACTCTGCACCATGCATGTGCAGTGCCCATGGAAGCCAGATGGTATGAGATCCCACCCCCCTGTCCTGGTGGGAACCTTTGAAAGATAAGTGTTCTTCACTGCTGAGCTATTTCCCCAGCCTCTTACTTGGAACTGTTCTTTATTTTCTTGACAGGTTCCATACATGTGTGAATTTTATTTCTGACCCGTCTTCCATTACCCTCCCTCTTCTGCTGAAACCCTTACTTGCCAAGCAGTCCCTCCTACTTCATGTCTCTTGGGGGGGAGGTGGGAGTGGACTCATGTAGCCTTCTACTTGGAAGTTTTAAAGTCTTAGTTACCTTTTGTTTTATTTTTGCTTCTGTAGAGGTAGGCATCACTCAAATGCATGAGAATGTCCAGGCCTCGTGAAGCACTTTCAGTTCTTTTAGTTTGTAAAGGTCACAAACGGGTGTGTGTTGTGGCATGAAGGACAAGATCGGTGATGAGTCAGAGCCCACCAGGCTGCTGTCAACTGTTCCCTATTGGAGAGATGTGAACAGGTTTTCTGAGCTCTAGCCCTGCAGGACTTCCTGCACGGGGAAAGTGGCACTTCCTGCCCCACCCCAACTCAACTGGCCTATCAACCAGAGTATAAGTGAAGCCATCCTTGGTACAGGAGGCCCAGTTACCCCCATGTGTGTAAAAAATGCTCTACATTTTGTGAGGGTGTAGATGGCACATCCTATAATTGCAAAAGTGAAATGGCAAAGTGAATTGGAAAAGGCTTAGCATGTGAACTCGATGGAGTCAGGTGGGAAGAACAGGACAGACCTAGAAGTGTAAATCAGAGATTCAACAGCAGTCAATCTAGACAAGGGTTTGGCCTGTGTGTGTCAAAGGAGCGTGGGGTCTCCGGATAGTAGGAGTTCTCCCTGACTCCTACACGGAAGTAGGAAATTGGCAGTTGCTTGCATTCGTCTTCAAGGCTAAGTCTGAGGGCTTTGCAGATGAGTGATCATGCCAGTCTCCGGGTTTATAGGAAGCTTAAATGAGATTGTGGGTGCCAAAAATCAACCCAAGGGAAAAAAGCTTTAGAATCAGACTAGCAATGACTAAAAAAAATTACAGGTTTATTGTTCTTTACCCTCCAGGCTGCTAAATAAGAGCAGGTATGGCATAAAAGGGGAACACTGATGGCAGGGCTGTCATGTGGCAAGGAAGTACCCAGACCACACAGACATGTCCCTATGGAGACTTTTCAGATTCTCTCTAGAGTCTAGATATTGGAGATGGAGGGAGTCGGCAGATTCAACCAGTTTTACACAAGGGAGGGCAACCTTTTTTTACACCGTTTTTATTTGGCCTTTCTCAGAGGAAGGAGTGAGGCTGTCTGCAGTCTGATTTAAGCCATAACACTTTGGGCTGATCTTGGTCCCGCAATTCAGTCAGAAAAGCAGAACAGCCTAATAAAATCTCATGGGCTCCATCTTGGTTCAAAGGACAATGCTGAGGGCCCCTAGCATCTAAGGAACAGGACAGTAGACACAATGAGGTGGAACAAGGAACAGCAGGCAGGTTTCTGTGCACTCTACCCCCACAACAGCGCTTTCCTACATTTTATAAGCTAGGAATTTGCTTATGTTTGAAACCCCTGCCCTCAGGCACAGTTGCTAAGAAAAAGCACGGTGCAATTTAAAAGAGAGCAGTGACTTCTCCTGATTTGGCATGTCTTAGCAGCAGGGATAGAAAGGGACAGTGAAGCCTCTAGGAATTCTGGATCCACAGTAGAAAAACAGGATCAGCTTGCGCGTGCGCGCGCGCGCGCGCGCGCGTGTGTGCACACACACACACACACACACAAACACACACACACACGCACATCCTCTTCGTCCAATTGAGGCTAATAAAAGTTGATATCTCTTCTTCTCTCTGGAGACTGGCTTCCTGGAAAACAGGGTAAGTATGATGGTAAAGAAGGTAGTTTTACAATCAAGTGAGCCCAGTTGGAGTCCTGGCTCACCAGTTCCTGTCTGAGCTTTACTTTATTCATATTGAATGGATATATTAATAATAATTAATTACTTCCTAAGACTCTAGTAGAGGATTATATCATTGGCAGATAATGTCAGTTGTATTTTTTATCATACTTTCTTCACGGTTCTTTTGCCTGATGAAATGCAATGTCTGGAACCTCCAAAAGCAAACAAGAAACAAAATCCCACTATGCTTACTTAGCGACAGATTGTTCATGGCCTTGATATTGAACTGCATCCTTAAATCTAAATGAGGCACTCCATAAACCACCTTATGATACTACTTGCAAAAGAAAATTCTTTAAGATAAGGGCCATGATTCTGCCAATTATTTATGCTTTTTATTTCATTTTAAACTTGGCTTAATTTTGACCTTTGCTTACTCTTCAAACTTATTGAAATTATATCCTGTGATCAGTGTAACTTAAAATACCATGAAAACACACAACACACACACACACACACACACACACACAGAGTCTACCACTGAGCTGTACTCCAGAGCCACTTTGTACTGCTTCAATAGCCAACTATAGCTAAGTATTATTCCAAGAATTTGCGCACATTATTTCATTAAATTCCCACAGAACCCTTATGTGTGGTCACTGTTTTATGCTTGTCTTATAAATGAAGCCACTAAGGAACTGGGAAGTTAAAAAAACTGTGAGTTTCTGAGACTAGTAAATATCAGTGCTGAAATTGGAACCTTGAACTTAAGCTGTGAAGCTCTTTCATTTCTATCCAACCTGTCCTCATTTTGAAGCTCCTAATTTCAAATTCATCATAGTGCCCAGGGTCCTGCCCTTGGGCTGCAGGCATATTTTCCCTGACTGCAGAGTCAGTCCCCCGGTGGCTAAGAGCTGAACATCTGGAACAGCTAATCCTCATGGATTCATTCATCTTACCAAGCCACCTTGACTGAGGCGGGCTCAGATGAAAGAATTCAGTAGAGTTGCTTCTCTGGCTAAACAAGAGAACGTTCCAGAAAATTTTGCAAAATATACAATGCCAATGTGGACTCTTTGAAACTGAGAGCAAACCAATGCTATCCATGAAAAGCTAAGAGTGGAAACGAGGCTCTTGTAAGCTGCTGAAGATGCTGGTTGCTACAGTACACACTCTTCACATTTGTTTTCAAGGCACAGAGCTACACTGAGAAGGTCTGAACCCTATACCTACTTTCATTATCAAGACTGGCACTGGCAGGTCCATGACCATGGATTTTCTTCTTGTCTGGAAAAGAAGATGAGAACATGAATAGCAATGAGGCCTCAGGCTAAGGTAGATGCCTGTAGCACCCCAGGGAACCCAGGTTGCCGGGCCCTCACTTTATGGACACAAAATTTGACTTCTCTTATCAAATTCTGAGAAATGGATATTTATCAAACAACTTTTGGAAACTTCTCCCCTCTCCTGGGAAGAGCTAATGGTCTCTAGCTTGCTCAATGAATTCTGGACTATATGACTCTAGTGAATGCAAGGGACACAAGGATTGGTAGGGGAACGTGAAGAGCTTCTCTAGATGAGACTTCAATGATAAGCATTTGTATACGAATGTGTGTCACAGTCGTGGGAATACACACTGCCTGCAGCATCCTTAGTCCCTGATGTGCCTCACTTATGATAGATGCTCACTAAAGGGTTACTGAAATGACTTGGAACTGTATAGAGCTGTTATGTTTGGAAAATGCTGATTTGAGCCATCTGTTTTCTAAGCAACTGTTGAAGCAGGGTTCTGCTTTGTGTATGCATGCATATGTGTATAAATGTATATATATGTGTGTGTGTGTGTGTGTGTGTGTGTGCGCGCGCGCGTGCGCGCGCGCGCGCGCACGCACGCGCACGCAGTTGGTCTTATTTTCCCCCCAAATTCAGATTTTTTAAAAAGAAGATAGGAATATAAATTTTTAGCAGTTTCCTAAGTGTGCCATTTGCATGATTTTTTCTCTCTATATATTGCTAATCAAACTATGAGAATAGTAAAGTCCTATTTTAATGGGAAATTTGTTTTCAACATAGGACATAGTGTCAGACTTTGTGGGCTATGTTGAATTGGTCCTTTGTGGGCTGTATGCTTAATCATGGCAAACAGAACATCCAGTGAGTTCCTTCAGGCATGAAACCACATGCCTGATTATAAGGTTGTGAAAGAACATAATTCACCCAGGGTACAGAATGCTAGAGGATGCAGAGAGAGCATATTATATATATATGTAATACACACACACACACACACACACATATATATATCACTTCACAAGAAAGGAACATCTTATGGCAGAGTGCAAGAGGGCATTGCTATTTTGGTGAAAGTATAATGCATTCAATTCTCCATATCTTCTTTAAAAAGACAAACAAACAACAACAACAACAAATAAGGGAGTCTTGTTTTATGAAGATTATTTTGGATCTATCAACTATTGAGTGGAAAAATATTTGGTGAGTAAATGAGGAAACTGTGAACAAGTCTAGAGGACGTGTCTTGTGCAGGGGGTGAGGAAGTGATCAGGGTGCAGAGACCCAAAGGAAAGGAAGCAGGATGAGCCCAATGTCCGGGACGGCATCACAGACAGCCAGACACTGTTGGATGTGCTGTCAGCTTTGGGGCTGCCACTCAGGTTGCCTTGAATTTTAATGTGTGGAGCAGATGGTTGGTATAGATTGCCCTTGGTTTTGCCCAGGAGTCTGGCATCATTGCAAGTTGTCAACCTGTTTGGAGAACAGAGTTTGAGCCTGTAGGTACGTCATAGAGCTCTGTTTTGCAAATAGATTATTTAGTGGAATGGAGGTAAATGAGACTCTATGATTTTAGGCATGAGCCCATCATTTTTTCTAGGACAAAGCCAAGTCAACAGACTGGGGAGATTATTTCAGGCCAACTCTGCCTGTCTAGCTCTCTCCATGTACTACTTTAAACTGTGTATGTGAGTGTGGTCTTGTGAAAAATATGTGTAAGTTTTAAATAAAAGAATGCCCCTTGGCAGCAGCCTTATCTATGTCCAGAGTGGCAGCAATTAGTCTTAGCCCCTAATGTCATGCCAAGTCACTGTCAACCACAGTAACCTTGCAAGTGTCTATAATCATTTCCTTACAGTGGCCTGTGCTGGAAGGCAGGTTCATGAGTGATCCTGGGCTTCCAGCTATCTTGGCAGGGCTGCGGTTCTCCCTGGCAGCAGGCTCCAGAGGATGGTTTTGGTGTCTGTCTTGCTGGACTAAATGGTGAAGGGATCCATGTTTCCCCTCAGGGTAGACCTCTGGAGCCAGATGCCTGTCAGGAAAATCACGGAAGCAGGCAGGCTCTAGGAAGTCTGGCCTCGCAAGGGGGGAGAAGTGCCACAGCCCCTGAGGATGTCCGGAAGGGGCCTTGGGACCACAGTCATCCAAGCTGCTGCCACTGGCGCCATTTGCAGGAGATGCTTCTGGCTGTGGCTTTGTCCAAGAAGAGAGACACCACTGATTCGGGGGCATGCTGCTATCTGGAAAAGAGTTAAACATTATTTTAAGTATATTTCCAAATGTTACAAATACAAGCAATTGATTATTTCTGATTAATGTATAATGTATATTACTTATACACAAATATATATAATTTATTTTTATTATTTGTGTGTGAGAAAGAAGTGTGTGTATAAGTGCAGGAGAATGGTCATAACAAAGGTCAGAAAAATAGCTTTCAGGAGTCAGTTCTTTCCTTCCCTGATGGGTTCCAGGGATTGAGCTGAAGTCATCAGACCTGATCAGCAATCTCACCAGCCCCATGGTATATTTTTTTGACTTGAAGAAAACAGAAAATGTTTTTTAAAACCCACACTAACCACAGTGTCTATAAATAGCTACTATATTTGTTTACATAATTCTTCAGACTGAATTTGCTTAATTAAAATATAATGAATATCGTTGAGCATAGTAGCACATGTCTAAATTTCATGCTCAAGAGACTGAGGCAGGATGGTTGGCTTAAGTTCAAGGCAAACCTGAGCGACATAGTGAGTCTAAGAGAACTCTGGGCAACAGTGTAAGCACTGTCTCAAGAAACAAAGGAAACAAACATACGGCCACAGCAATGAATAGAGCCAAACACAAGCTTTTTTCCAAGTTACTAATTTGAATGTCATCACTTCCTTTCAAAGGATTTATGCACAAGCTTAAATCAAGAAAAAAAATACGGTACAAATATAAGCATTCGTTATTTTGACTGAATCCAGAATGACTACAGAAAGTTACAACATGATTTTGAACAAGACAAAATGGCAAGGCATCCCACTTCAGGGTGAGATACAGAATGCACATCGTTTTATTTTGGTCAGAATTATTCCCTTTTGCTTAAGGAATAAGTTGCATGTTAGTTCTTTTTACGAAAGAAGTCTAATAGTTTCAAGTTATTTGAGAGGAAACCAGCACACAGCTAATATGAATAGTAGCCTTTAAATGGCTGTATACTATTCTATCACACAGCTGTAATTGAGTAACAAATATTCCATTTGTGGGCAGCTCAATTGTTTCCATTTTAATTATGTTACTGCCATCTCAGTAAACATCTTTGCATGTGCCATCTTTGCTGTCACATGAAACAATAGCCCTTTAAGTAATCTTTTGTGATTGTTTGATTTTGTTCAGTTGATGCTAATGTTTAGCTCTATTTTACAGGTGATATTTTCAATGCAGCAAATGGGAGGACTCCACAGAATGGTATAAAGAAACTAGTGCTTACCTCTATTGGTCTTTCCCACAACTCTGGGAATTAAAATTTAACCCTAGACATGAAAACGGTAAGAGACTGGACCATAGTAGCTAACTATATTGGGCTGGTAGGAAACTGAGCAGGAACAATGAATGTCCAGGAGGAAAGCAGTTGCTTGGTCCTTATCCTACAACAGCAGAATGTTTGGGGCAGCAGGTGATACCATTTCTATTGTCAAGTTCATGTGGACTGACTAATGGGGACAGGATCTCCTTGAGTCCCGATTCCAATTGCACCTGGGATATCAGCCGACTGAGATCTCAAATGTCTACCACAGCTCAGAACATGAATGGATATTTTCCCCGATCTCAGCATCCACTCAAGCAAGAGGCTGGAGGGAAAGAATTCTGCCAGGTTGGAGAGAAATATGCCGCTTAAAGCCTGGAGCTCGACTATCTAAGATAATAAAGACGTGAACATGGAGAAGGACCACGACTGTGACAACAAAGAAGAATTGGTTAGCACGAGAGTCAGCCTGCGATACTGGTTCCCCTTCCTGCCACAGGCTCCTCTTTCAGTTCTCCTGAATTTTCAGTTTGGCTGGATTTTGTATAAAATGGAAAACCATCTTAGAGGCTGATGCAGTGTTGCTATAGAGTCCCTACCCATGGCAGTGTTGCCAGTGATGTAGATAATAAACGTAGAAGAAGCCAGATCACAGGTGGTACAGGCATTCTGCTTACCATCTCACATCCCTCATAATGAGCAGAGCCACAGTAGGCTCATTTAATGAAAATGAAGACAGGGAAACATATTGGGATATATTCCTAGGGGTAAATGTCACTTTCGAGCTACTAGCAACTCAGGGCACGGTGTGCCCTGGAACAGAATGATTAAGCTGATTTCATATAATCAGTGTCCATGCTTCATATTAAATGGGAGGACTGCATGTCCTAAGCACAAATTATAAACAGAGCTTTAGCATCTGACAACTTGGCAGCTTTTGTCTGGACTGGCTTTACAGATCTCATACATATGACTCAGGCACACACTGGACATCTGAGAGGTGGGAAGCACAGTCACAGGGGATGCTGAATATTTCTATTAACTGTTTTTGTTCCGGTTAAGGGGAGTTATATACCATTGTCCGGTGTCCCATGTAGTCACTTGGTGTGCTGTGGTACAGATTGGACACGAGAGTATGGGAGTGCACATGAGGTTTCAACACTGACATCTTACCACCCCAGGGGCTGCGTATGGCCTGAGAGTCCACTTTTTCTAAAACAGGCTTGGATGCTTGTGGCCCATAGAGTGGAGACCCTTGCATTGAGTGGGCACTCTTTCTCAGGCTTCTTGGGTAACTAAACCTGCAGCAATGTCCATCTGTGGGCATAGGGTGGAACCTTAAACCATGCCTTAGACAGTCAAAGTTGCCGTTGCAGTGACAGTCCTATGCTCTTAACTCCCTCTTGGTGCATGTGCAAGAGGCTTTTAAGAGGTGCCTTCTCAAATCCAAAATGACACAAATGGTTGGAGAGCATTTGAACACTTGGATTCAGGGATTTTTATGTCAGTAAGAAAATAGGTGGCTCCCACCTCATATACTCCAATTGTAAGCATCTAGACTCTGCCTCTAGAATTTTTGTGGCTCATTGGTCTTAAGATCAGGAATGTCCACAAAGTCAGAAATGCTATTCTTCACTTCTCACTATTTAAGTTTAAGTGGTAACCAATCTGCTCTCCTCCCAAGAACACCAGCATTTCTACCCACGCACAGTTTTGAAACCCCTAGAACCTACTAGAAGGCCTTTCTTGTACTGAAAAGTTTCCATTTGCCGGACAGTGGTGGTGCACGCCTTTAATCCCAGCACTCTGGGAGGCAGAGGCAGGTGAATTTCTGAGTTCAAGGCCAGCCTGGTCTACAGAGTGAGTTCCAGGGCTACACAGAGAAACCCTGTCTCGAAAAAGCAAAACAAAAAAACCAACAAAAAAAACCATAAATAAATAAATAAATAAATAAATAAATAAATAAATAAAGAGGTCATGTTTAAAAAAGAAAGGAAGGAAGGAAGAAGGAAAGAAAGAAAGAAAGAAAGAAAGAAAGAAAGAAAGAAAGAAAGAAAGAAAGAAAGAAAGAAAGAAAGAAAGAAAGAAAGAAAGGAAGGAAGGAAGGAAGGAAGGAAGGAAGGAAGGAAGAAAGGAAGAAAGGAAGGAAGAAAGAAAGGAAGAAAGAAAGAAAGAAAGAAAGAAAGAAAGAAAGAAAGAAAGAAAGAAAGAAAGAAAGAAAGAAAGAAAGAAAGAAAGAAAGAAAGAAAGAAAGAGAAAAGAAAAAAAGAAAAGTTTCCATTCACATCAGGGAATGATCCTCCCTCAGTGCTTGGGATGTAAGCCCAGACCTCCTAATCCCAACTACTTTCTAGACACACAAACTCTAATATCATCCTCTCAGAAATATAAATCTTCAATCTAGAGTTTATCCTGTTACTCTCTATGGCTGTAATCTGCTTATTTCCTTCACAGTAGTCACATAATTCATTCATTCATTTGCTTCCTAATATTCCTTCCTACTACCCAGTATGCATGGGGTTAGCTTACTTCTCCCCACCATGATATCACTGGGATTTCTCACCAGGCCTGCCACATAGCAGGTCCTAGCTATATATGCCAATAAATGCACATTCAGTTATAATTATTAGAGCATATGAATATGCACAAACATAATTGCAAGCATGTATATATACTCATAAATATATGCATACATGTACACCCCCCCCCACACACACACCTCCTCACTGAACTATTTTAAGATTAGCAGGGAACTTGGCACTTTAATACATTATTGAAGTTGAAGGAATGACAAATTGGCATAACATCCCTGGGGAGCAATTTTTATACACACGTACGAACACACACAGGCAACACCTCTACAACCCGTGCAACCTCTTGACATGGCATTTTTTTTTTACTGTCTTCTATTACAAGAAACCTGAGGCTGGGTGACCTGCAAATAAATAAATTCCTTTAGCTCCTGGCTTGGCAGGGGTAGGTAGATTATTCAAACACCAGCACTGACACCCTGGAAAACGGTCTCATTTCAGGACTATATCCAGGACTGATCACATGGGGGACAGGAAGCCAAGGAGCACTTTAGGGATCAGGCTCATTCTTTTATACAAACTCACTGTCTTGAGAATAAACACAGAATCTC